>NC_079424.1:9536196-9551196 GCF_026213295.1 Gadus chalcogrammus
AATAAAGAGAGAAACCGAGACTAAAACAGCAAAGAGTTGTGGTGACAGGAAAAGTTTGGTTATGAGCTGACTTATTTGGTTTTTGTCGTCCCTACGTACAATATGAACCAACCTAGTCGAAGCATGAAGTAAAACGAATACACCCACACCCACTCACTTGATGAATGCAAAGTGAACACGTTACATTCTGTGAGTTATTATAGAAAGGCTGTGCTTACAGTGGGTGGGGAATGATGTTCACATGCATGTGCATGCAAGCATGTGTGTGTGTTTGACTCTGGGTGTAGGCTGGTATCTCTCTCAGACTGTTAGATAAGTAACCATTACTGAGCCAGACACCCACCAGGATACTCAGGATACTGTCTGCCCTACCTTCTTCTCTACCAATGTCTCCCTCTGTCTGTCTGTCTGTCTGTCTGTCTGTCTGTCTGTCTGTCTGTCTGTCTGTCTGTCTGTCTGTCTGTCTGTCTGTCTGTCTGTCTGTCTGTCTGTCTGTCTGTCTGTCTGTCTGTCTGTCTGTCTGTCTGTCTGTCTGTCTCTCTCTCTCTCTCTCTCTCTCTGTGTCTCTCTCTCTCTCTCTCTCTCTCTCCCTCTGTGTCTCTCTCTCTCTCCCTCTGTGTCTCTCTCTCTCTCTCTCTCTCTCTCTCTCTCTGTGTCTCTCTCTCTCTCCCTCTGTGTCTCTCTCTCTCTCTCTCTCTCTCTCTCTCTCTCTCCCTCTCCCTCTCCCTCTCTCTCTCTCTCTCTCTCTCTCTCTCTCTCTCTCTCTCTCTCTCTCTCTCTCTCTCCATCTAGTTCCCTCTATCAATTAACTCTGTCCTATAAACGTTCCGTGGCTTGATGAGAAATGACTAATGATTTTTGATAACAGGAACGTTATAAAGAACATACCCCCATGGTGGTCGATGATATTGATTATTAGAAAGGTACATCTGCCTTACAGGAAGGGAGCTCGTACACCTGATTCTTCAACAGGAAATGAATTCGTCTAATGCAATTCCTTTGATGCACTATCAATAATTCTAAACCTAGCATTAGCATTTTTGCATTTAATCTGTTGATTTATGTTTATTACGAGATTTAGGACAACATACAATGTACATTTATTTAGATCACATTATCTATTTATTTTCAATATGTCTCTCTTTTTTTCAAGGCATGGTAGATAGAGACTTAAAGAGAGTGACAGATATAGAGAGATAGTGAGTGTGGATCGATAGAAAGTCAGCGAGAGAGAGAGAGAGAGGGAGAGAGGGACAGATAGAGAGAGTGAGAGCATCGATCGATAGAAAGACAGCGAGAGAGAGAGAGATAGAGAGACAGTGTCTAGACTTGGTTGAGTTGCTGTGAGAGCAGTCTGACTGTTAGCCATTAGTCCTGTCTGTCTGCCTGTCTGTCTGCCTGCCTCTGTCTGTCTGCCTATCTTTCTGTCTGTGTCTACCTGCCTATCGGTCTGTCAGTCTGCCTCTCTCTGTCTGGCTGTCTGTCTGCCTTTCTGCCTTCCTGTGTTTGCCTTCCTCTCTGTCTGCCTGTCTGTCTGTCCTCTCAGCTAACAGCATAAGTGATTAATCAGTTTAGACACACAGACAGACAGACTTTCTGTCTTTAAGATGGCGAAAGAGAGAGAGGGAGAGGGAGAGACAGAGAGAGAAAAAATTACAGACAGACTTTTAGACAGAGTGAGAGAGGGAGGTTTTGAAAGCCTATGTGTCCTCAGATGACTCAACAGACTGTGTAGTCGGAAATAGACCAGACAGCTGTGTGTGTGTGTGTGTGTGTGTGTGTGTGTGTGTGTGTGTGTGTGTGTGTGTGTGTGTGTGTGTGTGTGTGTGTGTGTGTGTGTGTGTGTGTGTGTGTGTGTGTGTGTGTGTGTGTGAGTGCATGCGCACGCACATGGGTGACTGTGTGTAGGTCATAGGTGACATGAACTTTCTTGCCAATTTCCATGACAAAGAAGAAAGAGGAAGGGGGCTCGCGAGCACACACACACACACACACACACACACACACACACACACACACACACACACACACACACACACACACACACACACACACACACACACACACACACACACACACACACACACACACACACACACACACACAGACAGGCACACACACGCACCCAACCCGACCATGGCCTTCCAAAGTCACTTTCAATTGAAAAGTTTGTCTGTGTGTGTGTGTGTGTGTCTGTGTGTGTGTGTGTGTGTGGTGGAGGGAGAGCTAGTGTGGGAATTTAGCCCCAGTAAACTCCCAGTGGTCTGTCTGAACGCTGGGAACCCAGAATGAGAGAGAGGGGGGTCTAGTCATCACCCCCTCTTACTCTCCCCCCTTCTTCTTCACTTCTGTCTCTCACCCTTACATCTCTCCATCACTGAGTCTGGTCGCAGGACAGCCATAACATCGCCATGACGACCATTAGACCTCCATTCTAACACCAACACAGATCAAACTTGGAAAGTACAGATTGATGACCAGGCAGGGGCCAGGGCAACAGGTAAGGGGAGGAGAAAGGAGGAGAGGAGAAAATATGACAGGGACTAGGAGAGGTGACCATAGGTGAGGAGAGGAGAAGGAGAAAAGTTTAGGAGAAGAGCAGGAAAGGATGAATACAGGAGGAGAGAAGGAGAAGAAAAAGAGAAGAGGAGGAGAGAATGAGAAGGACAGGAAAGGATGAGTAGAGGAGGGGAGAAGGAGATGAACAGGAGAAGAGGAGGAGGATAGTAGGTGAAGAACTGTGAAGAAGAGGAGAGAAGGAGAAGAGGAGTAGAGGAGGGGGACAAGAGAATGAGAGGAGAGCAAAGAGGAGGTGGAGAAGGAGCAGGTATTTTGTCTGCCTGTGGATTCTAGGAAACCCTGTGT
The DNA here is from genome assembly GCF_026213295.1 of Gadus chalcogrammus. NCBI lineage: Eukaryota > Metazoa > Chordata > Actinopteri > Gadiformes > Gadidae > Gadus > Gadus chalcogrammus. The sequence goes on from NC_079424.1 coordinate 9,539,062, forward strand.
CCCCAGACAGTAAGATAAGTGAGAGCCAACGGAGCCATAAGCCTGACCTCACCTGGTCAGGTCACTGCGGTCTGCCCCCCCCCCCCCCCCCTTTCTCTCTCTCTCCTTCTCTTTCTCTGTCCCTCTCTCTCTCTTCTACTGTCTCTCTGTCCGTCTCTCTCTCTCTCTCTAACTCTCTCTCTCTCTCTCTCTCTCTCTCTCTCTCTCTCTCTCTCTCTCTCTCTCTCTCTCTCTCTCTCTCTCTGTGTCAAGGGACGTGGTTATGTCTAGCTCAACTAGACTAGCAAGCCATTAACACTGCTGGGGTTCGGGGTTTGATTCCCACTTGTAGGGCATGGCATGTACAGTGCCAAGGTTAGGGGTTTCATTCCCAACAAGAAAGAAAGAAAGAAAGAAAGAAAGAATTCACCAAGGCCGTAAGCTACAGACACATAAACAAGAGAAAACTTCAGACGTGTAAATATGGTCGTCAACGGCAAACTATTTACTGCTCGATTTAGTGCTCCTTCCACAGCCTTGGGACAAATATTCTGAATGTCAGAAAAGCAGCAGGGTCAATATTGGAGAGGTGAAATATGTAAGGGAGCAGACGTCCACAGAGAGCTCAAAGAGAGAACTGAGATTAGAGACTTTATAGACTTTTTACATATTATTTGTATTCCATATTTGACATTTTATATCTTGTGTTCAAAATTAAACTTTTTGTACTTTTATACATATTTAGTTTTTGACTATTTATATTTGACTTATACATTTACCTTGCATTGACAAGGTAAACATTTGTCTCCAATGCCAACAAAGCTTTTTTTAATTGAATTTAATTGTAGAACAGCGTCTTCCAGTGCCAACCAGAAACCATTTGAAACATACGGGGTGTTAAAGTCAAGGCCAGTGTCCTCATGGAGTCTCTAGAACTTTCTGAGGTCTGTCAGCGTGCAGTTACTCCAGTTATTGGCTGAGGTGCTTCGCCTCTCAGCCTGAAGATTGTGTGTTTGGATCCCCAATGTCTACCTGAAGGGATCCTGGAGCGTGATGCCTTAACCCCTACCTACGCTCCTTAACGGCACAAATCTTAATTCACTTTGGATCGCTGGATAAAGTTTCCCCTTAATGACTAAATAGTAAAAGATCAGTAGGGTAAAGCCAAATCCATCCAGCCTACCCTTGGGCCAAACAAACCTTTGCCGACAACTTTTCATAGATTAAAGAGATTTATCGCAAAACAGGTTCCATAAGTTCCATGCATATAAAGACCCAGGGCATGCTGGGGTGCAATATTAACCAAACAGCCAAATGACTTGTCTGGTGTTATCTCCAATCTTCTTATATCTGTGTATATATATGTGCGTATGTGTTTGTGTGTATGCATGTGTGTGCGTCTAAGTGTGAGCATGTCAGCCTGCAGATGCACTTAGGCACGCCTTTAGAGGCCTGAGGCTGAAGGCTGTAGGCCCTGTCGCCTGTGACCAAGAGAGGTGTACGACTGCAGAAACACGTCCGTGACGCACAGTAAAGGGGAAAGATAGCTGTCTGTCTGGGCGCTCCAAACGCATCAACCTTTGAAGAAGTACCCCCACGGCACCCAGTGCAACACACATTAACACACACACACACACACACACACACACACACACACACACACACACACACACACACACACACACACACACACACACACACACACACAATTCTATTACAATTCTAGCAGGCTGAACAGCCCCCACCATCACACTCACACACGCACTTACGCACACACTCAAACAGTTAATTTAAATGTGAAAGAGAATGAAGTCAGACAGAGGGAAATTGTGTATGGGGGGGGGGGGGGGGGGTTATGGGGTGGCAATGAGCCAGGTTGTTGCTAGACATAATAACAGGCGCACACACATACACACACAGTGTGATTTTTTTGCATGCATGTGTGTATTTGTGTGCAAGGAAAGCATTTTCACGTTTTTATGTGTGCACGTGTGCGTGTGTGATTGTTTCTGTCTAAACAGTCCATTACTGCCAAACTAAACAAGCTCTACCGGTCTCCGAACACACCTGGCCAGACATAACACAGTCGATCGGAGCCCTCAGTTCCTCTGCAGGGGTGGGTGTGTGTGTGTGTGTGTGTGTGTGTGTGTGTGTGTGTGTGTGTGTGTGTGTGTGTGTGTGTGTGTGTGTGTGTGTGGGTGTGTGTGTGTGGGTGTGTGTGTGTGTGTGCTATAAATCATTCTTATTGAGCAGCCTCTAATGACTTCCACCTCCTAACAGGGTGTTTTTCCCGGCCTGAGAACTTTTCTGTATAAGCCTCAGAATTTAAACAAACTCTCCAACTATTTGTTGAATGGTCTGTTGCATCGTTGCTTTTTAAGGACTTCACTAGAGGAAATGAGTCAAATGGCTTTTATTATGAAAATGTTGAAGTTTGTAAAGAGCTTACATTTCAAAGCATTGGATTTGCACATCACTGTCTCATTTGCTAAGTGGAATATGAGGTTGTACAGGGAATCTCCTATTGGTTTTGCTGGTCAGCTCCCAGTCTCCATAAGTAGAAGACTGGTTGTACTGGGCAGATGATCGTCCACCTGTAGAAGACTGTGGTTGTACTGGGCAGCTATGAGTGCACCAGTAGAAGACCCCGGTTGAACTGGGCAGATCCCAGTGGATTAACTGGTTGTGTGACCAGACAGGTAAGACTTTGTTCAGACGATCAAGCTCTGATCATCTTGAAGTTCCTGGCAAGAACCTATCTGCTCTGGATATCTGTTTATGTTTGCGTGTATGACAGATTTTTGGTGTGTGTGTGTGTGAGTGTGAGAGAAAAGTACAATTACAATTTTGAAAGAAACCCAAACAAGTCAATATGAAAATGTACTGCGACTGGGGCCATGGGCGAGCAAGGCAGAGGTCCAGGGAGAGAGAGTCGGTGCGTGTGTGTGTGTGTGTGTGTGTGTGTGTGTGTGTGTGTGTGTGTGTGTGTGTGTGTGTGTGTGTGTGTGTGTTTGAGTAACACACTGCAGGGAGTCTTGCGGTGTTTCCTTACAACTATGCAGTGAAATGTTTGTGAGTGTGTCCGGCGTCCGCTACTCTAAACACACATAGGAAGTGTGTACACACCTGTGTTTATTTGCTCCCACTGTACAAACGTAAACCTGAAGTGCTACTGTCTAGACTGTGGCTCTGTGGCTCTCAAGGGCCCCCTCCCTTGTCTAAGGGCCGGAGCGACCCTGAGGGCCTCCGATCTCCTCAGTCTCACATGCCGTGACCACCAATGTCTTTAATGGAGCCCCCCGCTGACATTGAGGGCCTGCATTCTCATTTCGGTGGCCTCTGGGCTCCTGCAGGGCCCATCCTCTCTCTTTAGGGTACACAGTGTCTCCTTCAGGGGCCCAACGTCTTCATTAGGGGCCCACAGTGCCCATTAGAGTCTCTGGTCTCCGTGAGGGGCCGCACCCACAGTGCTTATTCACCTGTTTCCACCACCATGTCCTCTCTCTCTAGGGTACACTGTGTCTCCTTCAGGGGCCCAAAGTGTCCATAAGGGGCCCACAGTGTCCATAAGGGGCCCACAGTGTCCAATAGAGTCTCTGGCCTCCGTCTGCACACACAGTGCTTATTCACCTCTTTCCAACATCACGTCATCGCTGTCCACAAATCCACAGATTCAGGCCAAAAGCGGTCATGAATCAGGTGTCGCTTGACGTTGGCAGCGGAACGGGGGGCGTTTGGGGGGGGGGTACGTGACACCCGATAGATGTGTGCGATAAGCTATTGAAGGGTGCATCGCATTGCTGTCACGTGGGAAAAAAATTCACTGGGATGGTGTGTAATGCGATGCTAGCAGCGAGCCCGATTCCCAGGCTGTCAGACAGTGATGTTATTGATTACACACAGCTGATGAGACATAGACAACTGTCAGCCCACTACTGGGCTACCAGAATACGCCGGGGCGGACAGAATGGGGGCAGCAGCACATTTACCGTGACAACTTATGACCTAATGCGCGTCCAATAGCAGTTCACCTTTGACGTCACATTGATCACCGACAGCGACAGATAATACCATGAGAATATTTTTTGGGGTGAGGTGCGCTTGTTTGTTAAGAGTGAGCCAGGCCCAGACGGTCTCATTGGTCGAGTGTAATGGTGTCGTCTATATGGTGGGTTGACCTGACCACCAAAGAAGTCCCTCAAGAGGTCACCTGGCTTCTAGAGTGAGGATTTGCATTAATATGAAGACATGAGGGCAGAACAAGTCATAGGACGATTGCCATTTTGTGAATAAGGTAAACTTTCTGACTGTCTGTTGCCAATTATTTGATTGAGAGATTGGGACAGTGTTGGAGAGACAGAGTGGGAGAGAGAGGGTGCTAAAATGAGGCAGAGAGACATAAAGGGTGAGGAAGAGGAGAAAGAGAGGCATGAGAAGTGGGAGAGAGAGACAGATAGCGAGAGAGAGAGAGAGAGAGAGAGAGAGAGAGAGAGAGAGAGAGAGAGAGAGAGAGAGAGAGAGAGAGAGAGAGAGAGATCGAGTAAGAAGGAGAGCGAGGCAGACAGGGAGTGGGAGAGAGATAGAGTAAGAAGGAGAGAGAGAGAGGCAGGGAGGGAGTGGGAGAGGGAGATAGAGTGGCAGAGAGGGAGTCGGACAGTGTCTGAGTGCAGAGTTGGCTGTGAAATAGGTTATCTAATAACCATGCCATCTCAGATTCACACACACACGCACGCAAACAAACACACACACTAACACACACACACACACACACACACACACACACACACACACACACACACACTCACATACACAGACACACACACAGCCCCATCCCCCACAGCCCATCCCAGCTCTCAGCCTGACAATGAACCTTCCACCGTCTCTGACCCTTGCAGCACCCCTGCCCTCTGAACCCTGACCCTAGCAGGCTCCCCTGTTGCCGTAGGATACCCCCCACACACACACCCCTACAAATTCAGAGCATGGCTACTTTCATATGCTAAAGAATATTTCCCCTTATTTGCATAAATTAATCTGAATACGTGAATTTGTAATGTTGTTAGTGAGTGCGCGTCTGTGGGGGTGGTGTCATCAGTGTATGTGTATGTGGGTGTGCGTGTGGGTGTATGTGTGCGTCACTCCATCCATCTGTGGTATCATCTGTTTAATCAAGGAATTTTCTCAATAGGCAGACAGCCTTTCACGAGAAAAATAATTATCAAAAATCTAAATTGTGTATAATATATTATTCTTATAAATGTATGAACCATACTATACCTGTATATTATAACTCAATGTTTGTATGTTGACAACAAATTCAATACATTTCAGTGCTAGTTAATTGTTGTTATTAATGATTCATAACAAGTATACAAATATGACATTGCCTAAACTAGTGACGAGAGGAAAACCAAGCCTTATCTAAATCTATCCAGTGCTTCAAACTCAACATCAGTTGGAAATGAACTATTATGCCCTACAGGCTGTCTACTGTGATTTTTTATTAATACCTACCAAACTCTCTCCTCTGATTTAGAGGATGAGTGTGTTTGAAGTTTCAGCTGACCTTTAAAGAATGTATCAGCAATAGTTATTTAACATTTAAAATTAAATCTTTTCATCAGTAACTCATCAGTAACACATTAAAATTAAATTGACATCAAATATTTAGTTTCTCATTGTTGACAAAACCATTGAGGACTGCAAAGAACAGTGGCATTTTGTAAACATAAACCATAGTTTCACAAAGCCCAAGCACTTGCAAAACTCAATAACATGATCTTTGCACAAGACAAACACTACTCCATGGTCTGTCTCTATCTCTAAGTCTAGACTGCCATAAGAAGGTAACTTAATCACAGCGCAGCTTATATCCTGAAACTAGGGACATTATTGTAGTCTAGTCATCTGACTTGACTAAAATCCCCAGTTTCTGGTGTTAATGTCTGGTGTTAATGCCTAATCTAATTGGTGGAAGACAACAGAAGACTTGTCTCTGTCATCTCCCTGGGTGACAGAGTAGCAGTAAGAAACTCACTGTGTGTATAAAACCAATGTCTGAGTCTATTCACCAGGCCAGACACACATACTGGGAGACCTTTAGTCTTAGACTAATTAATGGGACAGCATTGGTCTTAGACCTGTCTCCTATGCAGATCATATTCAGGGCGCACACACACACACACACACACACCCACACCCACACCCACACACACACACACACACACACACACACACACACACACACACACAAATACTTAGACACACACCAACCCCCAAGTCTGACACTCTGACCTTGACCTCCTGAACGCACACGCACTCTCTGAATGCATCTGCATACATACATGACAAACACCGAAGGATGACTTAAGTGTGTGTGTGTCATGTCTAGACTATGAAACAATGAACAGCTGAGCGTAGAAAATAGAGTGGGGGGGGCATGATAGGGTCGGGTGTGGGGGTAGAGAGGGAAGGAAGGAAGACAGGAAGAAAGGAAGGAAGGAAGAGGAAAAACTGCAAATGGGTTGAAACAGATTGAGTTGTAGCCACCGTTAGAAGACTTTGCCCACACACGCACGCACAAATACACACACACACACACACACACACACACACACACACACACACACACACACACACACACACACACACACACACACAAATATACACACACACTAACACACTAACACACACACTAACACACCAAGACACACACACCAAGACACACACACTCAGAGAAAATAGATTCCCCCAGACAGGAAGGTGAAGTAACATGTCTCGTGATAGGCTGGGCCAGGCTGAGTGGTGTGTGGGGGTTAGAGAGAGACAGGAAAGAATTAAGAAAAAATAGCTAGCAAGCTAATCTGCACTGTCCAGTTGTTTGAAACTAGGTTGTAGGTTTTAAATCTTTTTGCAGCAACTCAGAAAACCAACTGGATGCTCTGATTGTTCTCAGCCATACATACAGCCATACAGATAAAAAATAATGAAGTCTGACATCAGATTAATGAAATCTGATTGCAGACAAACTCAAATTAAATCCACTTAAAACAAATCCACTTGCACAAATACATTTTCAGTTTTTGGTTTCCGTTACTGGCTCTATTCCTTCTCCCTCATGGATTACTGCAATAATTTAGTCAGACTTCCAGGACTAAATGTAGAAAAAATAAGGAAAAGACTGACACTATTGGTTAAAAACACAGAAACCGTTTGACCTTTCAGTACTGAAGCCGAACAACAAACCAGCACATTAAAAAGATAAACATCCTCAACCCCTCCCTTTTCCAGATCCCTGCTAGATAAAAGTTCTTAAGGTTTTAGGGTTAAAAGGAACCCATCCAATGGTTTTAATCTATCTGAACTACCTGACAAACATCTCAGCTGATCTCTGGAAGTCTCTGAGTATTTTGAAATGTTCATCAGGTGTTACTTGAATACGCCTAATGTGAGGTAACGTGAAGTACTTGCTAGAAACAACTAGTGAATTGCAGTGACTTTGCCCTCCGTTTCCTAGTTCATCCTTATCATCATATGGAATACTTGCCAACATAAAAATGGCAACAGAACAAATGTTCCCACCATCTACACAGAGATGTACTACCCATTAACATGAAGCCTTTTACCAGACACTTTTACTATTAATGTTTAGAAGATGCCTTTCTCCAAAGGGGTTACAGTGACTTCTGGTACATGTCATTAAATAGCAGGTTGGGGTTAGGATGTCTTGTTCTAGGTTGGCAATACAGGTAGACTTTGGACATTTGTGAACTTTTCAGTTCCAACCATTCGGGCCGGTCCTGTTTCAAACTAATGAAGACTCTGTAATGTATCGTAGTGGACACTGGTGGTGCTCTTCATTCACAGCCCAGTGAATTATATACCTGCACCAGACAACGTTACGTCCAGCACTCAGACTACACGTAAGGGGGACAGACAGCCCCCTTTGTCTTTCCTGCAAGGTTTCCGGTTCCCCACATGTTCACGTTATCAAGATCTAAACAAAATGTGAGTGAATTAACGACTTTTGGAAGATTACACTGAGAAACACAGACATCTTTCTCTCTCTCTCTCTCTCTCTCTCTCTCTCTCTCTCTCTCTCTCTCTCTCTCTCTCTCTCTCTCTCTCTCTCTCTCTCTCTCTCTCTCTCTCTCTCTCTCTCTCTCTCTCTCTCTCTCTCTCTCTCTCTCTCTCTCTCTCTATCCACTTGATATCCAATGCCACTATGACACACACAAACACTCACTCACACATACATACACTCACACACACAGCTGCTGTGTGAGTAATCCTGATGTCATGAGTTTTGACTGGCACCATCTGATGCTGCTCTCTCCCTCTAGTTACTCTGATTGTGTGTGTGTGTGTGTGTGTGTGTGTGTGTGTTAGGGATGCAAATTATCGAGTAATTCATTAATCGATAGTTGTTTCATCTTATCGATCGATGATCGATTAATTGATAAGCGGCAATTCTTCTGAGAAGCTGAATTTCCTTCTGAATGTGACACATTTAGGTGGTAATTCAACGAAGTCGTTTAGTTGTTGTACTTTAAAATACTTCCACATATTGTGCATTTGGCGTCTTTGTCGTCATTAACCAACTTAAAGTGGCTCCATACTGCACTCCGTTTTAATAATAATAATAATAATAATAATAATACATTTTATTTATAATGCACTTTATATTCAAGAATCTCAAAGTGCTTCAGAGAAAAAAATACCAAAAAACTATTAAAAAGGGGGGAACCTCAAAGAAAGTTTAGTTAAATGCTCTTTTAAAGAGATGGGTTTTGAGGTTCCGTTTAAAAAGAGCTGTAGTTTTGCCCTCTTCATCGTGTCAGTGTCCCGCTTTTCGTTTGTCTTGTCCTGCCGTGTTCCAATACCCGTACTGTCCGTACTTACTAGCCAAAATTTGAGTACGCAGTACTCCAATTCAGATCCGGCGAAAAGAAGTATACTTCAAGGACCCGGATGCCGTACTCAAAACGGGCTAATCGTGAAGTGTGGATCGAAGGACACTCCCCGTACTCAACGGCAGCCTTCTTAGCTACGTAGCAGAAGAGGCTGAGCCAGGCTGAGCCAAAGTCGGCGCATTTTCCACATAGCCTGCATTAATAGAGTCATTTTGTAGTTTTTATAGCTTTTTATAGCTGCTAGGCGTAAATAGTTCACCGTTCAAAGCGGGATGTTATTCCCGGGGAGGAGCCACGGCGGCAGTCGTGATCGTAATTTCCGGTTAGTGCACCACGAAGTACTCGATTTGGAACAGCACTCACATCTGAAAAATTAACGTAGTAGCCAGTGCGGATAGTATACTTCCTTTAAGTATACTCATGGAAGTACGGGTATTGGAACACGGCACTGCTTTGCTTGTGTTCCCGCTTGTGTTCCCGCGTGTTTGTCAAGTACGTCTGGCGTCAAGTGCGCCCACACGTGGACGGTTGGGGAATTACGGGTTAAAATGCGATTAATTGCAAGTAATTTATTTTAATCGAGTAATCTCTTATCGACAATTAATCGATAATCGATTAATTGTTTGCATCCCTAGTGTGTGTGTGTGTGTGTGTGTGTGTGTGTGTGTTTTTGTGTGTGTGTGCGTGTGTGTGTATTTCTCTATGTTTATGTGTTTGTATGTGTTTATAGGTGTGAGTGTCAGTCTTTCAACGTTTTTTGAGTCCATCGTTTAATCAAACGGTCTTATACTAAGTAAGTAATAATGTGTATCTCTTTCCATCTCTCCTTCTTCCTTCATTCTTTCTCTCTCTTTCAGTCATAACACTGTATTTTCCCAGAGATACATGTTTTGACTGTGGGTGTATGTGTGTGTGTGTGCGCGCTTGTTTGTGTGTGTGTGTGTGTGTGTGTGTGCGCTTGTGTATGTGTGTGTGTGTGTGTGTGTGTGTGTGTGTGTGTGTGTGTGTGTGTGTGTGTGTGTGTGTGTGCGTTTGTCTGCAGGGTCTAAGTTTGTCTGTCTGTGTTCTTTAATGTTTGTCCTTGCGTTGTATCTCTTTCTGTTTGATGTCTGTCTACTATATATATAAGTACTATAATAAAACGATTTTATCCTAGTACTACTACTATGACTACTACTAGGACCAAAAAAAGTCTTGGGTTTGATGATCCCCGCTGATCCCTGGCTACCTCTACCACTGAGCAGGATGACTTTATCCATCACCTTCATCATACCGTTTGAATGTATTTTGTACAAACTTTAGTAATTACACCATTAATACTAAAACTTATCACAACTACTTGTAAGACTATTAATGATAGTAGTAGGCGTACTAGTATTTTAATGCAGGTACAACAGTAGCTTCTGGTTGTGGTAGCACAGGCTACCAGTAGCAGTAGTCCTTGTTGTGGGAGTGTGATTGAGGTTCTGATAGCAGTAGTAATGGTGCCTCGGGGCATCACAGGCCACAGTAAAGTTCACTTCTTATCCAAACAAACCGTGTGAACCGTGTGTGTGGGCGGCCGGGTCCCTGCGGCCCAGCCGCTCCGACCGCTCTCTCTCCCGGCAGACTCTCCGATCATGGCTACCGAGCACGGAACACCGACGGCGCGCACGCAAACGCAAACACACACACACACACACACACACACACACACACACACACACACACACACACACACACACACACACACACACACACACTCAGTTGCGCAAACAGACACGCGCGGACACGCGCCCGTGCACGCAGACGGCTAGACGTCTGATGACGCTGCGACAACAAACTTCAACTCCCCTCTCAACAGAGGCTAGATTTCTCTCCAAATGGTGTCTCCCCCTGGCAACTTTGCAGCAGCTCTCATGCACCCCGTGTAGTTCAAACGTGGTCGTCACTATGTATATAATCCTATATCACCAGGTGGATAGTGAGTGTAAAGAGATTAAAGGGGGGGGGGGGGCGATCGCTAGGGGCTAAAACAACATAAATGAGCCAAGACCAGGGGCTTAATCATAGCCAGCAGTCGGCAAATAATACGGAAATGACCTTTTATTTATAAAACACAACACATCAACACACAACTGATATGACCCAGTACTGATATCTTAGGCAGAATGGGATACTTACAGAGCTCCATGCTTTGGAAAGAAGTGGATCTCTTGCAGTTACAAGTACAGGAGTCATTGGTCTGCAGGGCGGGCGTCGTGGCGTTAACAACACCCATGAGGTTGAACATTTAGACCCGACCACAGACACAGAGCAGGAGACACGGAGATGGAAAAAGATCGAGTTGAAGAGGGAGGAAAAAAAAATCCCCTTCTCCCCCTTCTTCGCTCCGGACCGCCTCGAGTCTCTGCCCTCCTTTCCTCCTCACTTCTGTTTTTCTCTTCAAAGAAAAATCACGGCCGACTCCTCGGGAGTGGGTCGCGATTGGCCTCCCCCTCGATAGGTCCTTCTCTCTGCCAAACTTATCTTTTATCCATCTAGTTGCCTTTAACGTGTTCCTGGGCTGTCCGTGGGTCCGGAGAGTGGGTCTGTCTTCGCCCACCGACTATTTTACGGACTGCTTAAGCGGATAAAAAGTGTCAGTGGCAGCCCCTGTAACGTAGCACCGGTTCCGTTCTCCGGTGGAAATCAGGTTAAATAGTTCCTTCACCGTGGATGGCCACTCGTCCTAGTTTGCAACCGTCAGACATAAACGCTGACGGGCGTCTGGTCTCTCTCTCTCTCCCTCGCACTCTCTCCCTCCCTCCCCCTCTTTCTCTTCCTCTCATTCAAGTCCAAGTCAGATCAGGGTAACTAAAGTTCCTCGCTTCGCTGTTCTCGGATCAGCACTGGAGTTTACACTCACGCCCATTGTGCGTCACGTCCTCAATTTTCAAACCGGTCTCGGATCGGAATTTCGCTCGAATTCTGTTCTGATGTGTATACGTGTGTGCGTGCTTACATGTGTACGCGCGCGTGCGCGTGTGTGTGTCTAGGGAGTAACATATAGGCGGGGCGTCAAAGCCAGACATCATGACGTCAGTGCCAGACGTGGGACAGGCCCGGGATTGACAGGCCCAAGGGACCAATGGCGTGGAAGTGTTACAAACACTGTCAGATATATGCCGCGTGGTGACGCCAACTTTGTAATTAGGCATGCTGGAGTTTAGGCCCCACACACACACACACACACACACACACACACACACACACACACACACAC
>NC_079424.1:9553696-9675537 GCF_026213295.1 Gadus chalcogrammus
CTTGATCTGGTTATGGAAGCATTCCTGTTCAAACCTTGGTTCTGTCTTCTGGTCTGCCACATAAGAAGTCAATGTTCTGTCGAGCAGGGATCATGTAATCTAAACAGAACAACACAGTATACCAACGATAACATGGATCCTATCCATCAATGAAAAAAAGGAACCAAAACTACACTGTAGACATTGAACCGTCTTTCAGTGGATAAACCTCTGAAGTCTTGTGACTTATCTGTCGCACTATTCTGTGAGAACAGAAAGTATTCCTTTTAGTATAACAGGAGCTTCAGAAACCAAACCAAGCATACAGATATATGTGTGCGTATCTGTGTGCTGTGTGCATACTTTGTGTGTGTGTGACCATAGCGACCAGACGTAATGAGGTCATAATATAATCAGACTAATCTGATCAGAGTGGCAAAATTAATGCCCCTTTATTCCGGTCTGTCGGTCTGTCTGTCTCTCTGTTTGTTTGTCAATTTGTTTGTCTGTCTATCTGCACCTCTATGCTTCTTTCTATTTGTCAGTCTGTCTGTTGGTCTGTCGGCCTGTCTGTCTTAGTATTCGGTTCTGATGAAGAATTTATGCTTCAGAACACAACAGTGACATCACATCCTGTCTGCAGAGTACGCTGTAGTTCCTTTGATCCTGCGGACGGTGGACATCAAAGACTCCAAGACACTGAACTAACCTGTGAGTCACACACAGACAAGTACACAAATACGCATGCACACAAACACAATCACATACACACACACACACACACACACACACACACACACACACGCGCGCACGCACACACACGCACGCACGCACGCACGCACGCACGCACGCACGCACGCACGCACGCACGCACGCACGCACGCACGCACGCACGCACGCACGCACGCACACACACACACACACACACACACACACACACACACACACACACACACACACACACACACACACACACACACACACACACACACAACCTAGTCACGCACATCCAGATATGGTGACTAAGCCATATGTCAATGAAAGACTTTGTGTCACTTCTGTATTCCTCTAATTTATTCTCCTCTCCACTCCCTCCACTCTCCCTTCTCCTCTCCTTCCTTCTTCCTCCTCTTCTCTCCTTTCTCTTCCCTCTCTTAGGCTTCTCTAATCTATTTTCCTTCTCCCCTCTCCTCCTCTCCTCTCCTCTCTCCTGCCCTCTCCTCTCCTTTCTCCCTCCTCTCTCTTACTCTCCTCTCAACTTTCTTTCTCCCCCAACATTCTTCTTCTCCTCTTCCTCTCCTCTCTCCAATACTCCTCTTCTCTCCTTCCTCTCCCCTCCTCTTTTCTCCTCTTCGCTTCTCTCCTGTCCTCTCTGCTCCTCCTTCGCTCTTCTCCGTCCTGATCTCCTCTCCCTTGTTACTTTCTATAATCTGCCGTCTAGACAGAGCCTTTCCTTTTTAATACCTAGGAGAGAGAGAGAGAGAGAGAGAGAGAGAGAGAGAGAGAGGAAGGAAAAGAAAGAAAGGATGAGAGAGAAGAAAATAGGAGGATGAATAAGCAAGATCAAAGCAAGGAACACTAGTACACATACACGCAGACAAACACAAACACCACACCAACACAAACACACACACACACACACACACACATACACCCACACCCACACCCATACACACACCTACTCAAACAAGCATGCAGACATACACAAACACAAGCCCAGAGACCAAAACACACACACATGATCTAAAAAGTACATGCCAATCTGTACCTGTGTTCTCACAAATTAGATTAAGGACCACATTAAGTGTCACACATGCTCACACACAAATACGTATATTCTATTTTAGTAACCTTTGACAAGCAGAGAAACACAAACAAACACACAATCACACAGACACACATACTAGTCCATCTATTTGTCAGACATGCTGGGCTTTAGGATTGAGCCAGGGTCGTTTCCAATCAGGATAGATTACACCTTCACACGCACACACACCTACATAAACACACACACACACACACACACACACACACACACACACACACACACACACACACACACACACACACACACACACACACACACACACACACACACACACACACACAAAAATACATATGCACACACACACACACACACGCATACACACACACACACACACACACACACACACACACACACACACACACACACACACACACACACACACATATACACACACACACACACACACACACACACACACACACACACACACACACACACACACACACACACACACACACACACACACACACACACACACACACACACACACACACACATACAAATAGACACACAGTCAAACACCAGAAGCTACACTTGTGTGCTTGTTTGGTGTTTTCAATTGATGACATCAGACATCCCCTCTATAATTGCCTTGACCAGCTGCAGGATGATGCCATCACCATCTTATCTCTTCTTCTCTCCTCCCAACTCCTCTCATCCAATCACCTTTCTTTCTCTCCTCTCCTTTTCTCTTTTTTCTTTTAGAATAAAAGTTCATGCCTGTCACCTCTGAACCACAACCCAGTCGCTTATAGGATCCACTAAAGTCTGGCCAAGAGAGCCCCCTAGTGGATACGCTATGTCATTCAACACCCATGTCCAAACAAAAAAAAACATGAACCAAAAAAATTCTGGTCAATGTGCTCTTACTGCTTTTTCTGAGATAATTACAGAGCCAATGTTTGCTTTTATTAAATATGAAAGCCTTTTTAAATGAAAATTAACATTTTCAATACAATTTTCAATGCTTGCAATTCTTTTCATGTGTTGCTACACAGAGCCTGATTCCATTTGAAAGCACCCGGCCTGTTGATGACCTGGAATCGCCATCCCATGATACCATCATCACCACGGTTACGTAGGTACAAAGCAGAGGACTGGAAGACAGATAGGTGTCAGGGATCTCCGTATCCCCGGTGACGGTAAACAGATCCATCAAGTGTGACTTACACTCAGGTGAAATTGGAGCTTCACAGAGAAAGGCAGAGCAAAAGCTATACACAGGCCTACACACAAACACAAGCTACAAACACACACACAAACACACACGCTTGGCAAAGATGGCAACCAATGTCGAGGAATCAAAACCGATCAATTTTGTGAGTCAAGATGAAATCTGGTGAGTTTACTATTTTATTATGGTGTTATCTTTTTAATGCTGTGTGATGTATGAATTGTAATGGTTATTTATAAGAAATGTAGATCATTCATTTGCAATGTAAGATGCCCTTGTTCTAGTTTTAACACACACATTCATTGGTTTTATGCTTTTGTAATATTGGTATTAGTATCATTATAACTTTTGGTAAATATTCAAAGACTGCTGAGGAAAAGTATTGAGGACAGCTGGCTAACAAATCCACACAAATACATTAGAGGCGGAACAACATTAAACAAAATATTCAAAGCTTGTGTTTAAGAGAGGCACTTTAATTGCAAGAATAGGGCTTGCTCCTTAATATGTAGATGTCTCTCAGGGATAGGAGTGAATTAAAGTGAGTTATCTATGTGTCGAAGCTCTAACTATGCGTTGTTTGTCATTTACCTCAAAACTGAAACATTATTGTTGTTTATGTGTGGGTATGTTTTTGTGTGGGTGTGTCTGTATGTGCGGGTGTGTGTGTGTGTAGGAAGACACGTCTTAAGGTCGAGAAAGAGTCATCCAAAATCTGGCCTCATAAGTGGGGCTTTCTCTCAGAAGTCTATATAGAGGTATCTACACAAACAAACACACACACACACACACACACACACACACACACACACACACACACACACACACACACACACACACACACACACAAACACACAAGCACACGCACACGCACACGCACACACATACACACACACAGTACGGAGTGCATTTATTTCCACTATTACTTAAATACCACTCGCATTTCAAAAAGCTTTGTCAACTGAAAGAATTATCTATACACTTATGAACAGCAAACTAAATTCAAATCAGTGAACAATATTTATGCTTTGGAGATTTTTTTTAATTATACATTTTTAAATATTCTGCTAAGGATAAACAAGATCCACATGCATCCACCAATTAGAAGCCAGGTGTCCTGTTCTGTTTCAGAGCCAGAGGAAGGGGGCGGGACTGAGGGAGGCGGCCGGGGAGCTGGACCTCCCACCTCATCTGAGGGCACGCCCCCCGACCCCCGCCGAAAAATACATCCATGTATGAACTCACTGTCTTCCTGTCTGAACGCATACACACCTACATGTACTTGTCTATCTGCCTGGATGTCTCTCTGACCTTGTTTTTACCTACCTACTTGTCTGTCCTTAAACCTACCCTTCTAAATGTCTTTGGGTCTGTGTCATTATTGTTAAAAATAGATTGTTGTTTTCTAACCTATATAAGGGTGTAGTGTCATGACATCACTCTCCATTCTCCCCCAGGTAAGCCCCTCCCCTCCTGTACCCCAGACAACTCAGGCTTTGATTGGCTGGAGGTCTTCCCAGCCACATCTCCAGCTAGAGGTCTATGGCAAGGAGACCCATGGGAGGCGGAGCTTCCTGAAGGAACTGGGCTGGACCCTAGAATCTTGCACCTGATTGGATAACTGACCTCATGGACATGGACCCGGAGTGCTGTGGGATCCAGTCAAAATGCTGAATGTAGATTGTAGATTAAATATTTCAGTTTGATCCACCACTAAATCATTTCTTGGTTTATTGTTGAAATATTTGTTGTATAAAAGTCTCTTCCTTGTTTCTATATTGTAGTTTTTAAAGCAGTTGCTCTGCTTATTTTGTGAATCTTTATGTAGCCTACTCAAATTGTGGCAATGTTTTGGGTATCTCTTAACAATTGACGCACTTGCTGTAAGATGCTTTGGATAAAAATGTCTGCTATATAAATTAATGTTGGTCAACATGCATAACAACTCTAGGTGACAAATCGATAGATTTAACTTAAAATCAATCATAAATCAACCAATGTATTACTGAATTAGCTAATACTCATTCATTGATTTCGCTATTAATTGGCCAGCTGTCAATTTATATAGAGAATATAAATCAGCTGATCAAGCCAGAAGCTAATATACAATCTGTCTGAGAACATTTAACACAGGAACCCTACAGAGAAATAGGCTGCTCCCTACTAAGAAACTACCTCCCTACTAGTTAATACTTGAACTTCTTTTCTCAGCGTATCAACACACCTCATGCTCAACCACAGAAACATTTCTCCCTTACACTTCAAGTAGGCTGTATTAAAGCATGCAACTGGGGCACAAAATAATGAGTCAGATGCCTGGATCAGAGTGTCTCGGTGAAGTTTAAGTAGCCTACTTCTTAATGTACTTCTTCGTCTTCAGTAATTTTTGGGAAATGAAGGGAACCCAATTCGCCGTAAGGATCTTTGCTGCCCCCTGCTGGTAAACCTTGCGTTGGCGTAAGGGCTGTCGTTAACGTGACTATAGGGTTAGAAAAAAGGTGTGGTGTTTTTTTTCCAGACTTTTTGTATATATTAGTACAATACATACACAAAAGTTTATGTTCAGTATAATTTAACAAAATATATCCAAAATAATAAAGTTATTTATTTTTAAATTTGGGGCCATGCCCCAACCAAGTATGACGTAAATAAATATTTATAAGCCTATAGTTAATGATGAGCAAGCATCAACAAACATGAGTATATTGCCGAATATAATGCCAACCATATTTAGATGCTCAGCCCACCAGCCTATCAAGGGGGCCGTACCAACTGGTAGGCGGATCTATTCACCATTCATCTTAGTGCCCTTGCGATGTCACTAAAAGTTCGATCTTGACCTGCTAGTAATGGTGTTAAATAGGGGTCCTTTAAAAAGAACAGTTATTAATCATTTACTAATGTTTATTAACGTTTTTTTAATGATCAGTTCATCGCTTATATATTAATGTTGGGTTAATGATTTGTAATATTTTTATAAAAAATATAACCACTCATGAATATGTGCTTTGATTATGATGTAGGCTAATGAGGCTCGGAAAATATAAAGGGCAATGACACATTTCACGGACACACTTCCCATTTCATGAATTGATTCCATTGAATTTATTGGTCAGCAGAAGATTCAGCCAAAACAATAATTTGGTTTGTGTAATCAGAGATCGACTTTTTCAATTTCTTCTTTCTTTCTTCTTCAATTTTTTGAAAGTGCTGATTTGTGCAAAGATCACTGAAGCACAAACCGCCTATTCTGCCAACCCCTCTAGTGCATCTTGAAGCCTGTAAAACACACAATTATAATATCCATCATTATCCTCATCAACATCAATTACATCTGTCTATTAAAATTATTCATCATTGATGATAGATTGAAGATTTGCCTCCGATAAACGTACTTACTTAAAATCCCCTCCGTCCAGCAGTGTCCTGTAGGTGGCGATCTCGGCCTCCAGCTTCATCTTCATGTTCAGCAGGGCCTCATAGTCCTGGGTCTGTTGGCTGATGTTGGAGCGCAGGTTGGTCAGCTCCCCCTCCAGGTGCATGATGATGCCGTTGTACTTCTCCGTCTCATTGTTGTTGCGTTGCTCTGTGCCTCTCAACGTGTCTTCCAAAGACGCTTTCTGTAGGGATTACCAACAAAACCATTGAACACACATATTCTCAAGGATCGAACGGAGCACAGAGGTTTAGTCGAAAGGAGTGGGCAGGATATTGAAAATATTAAACAACGGGGTGGGCATCAAGGGCTTAGGGATAGCGATACTCTGTCTTATTGAGAAGACTCAAGAGGGCCGTAGTACTGTAAATATACCTTGGCTTATTTAAAAAAATAAAGCAACGTCTCACATGAGAAACGCTGTGGGAGTTTCAAACACCCCATAATGAAAGATCAATGCCCGATTTAGGAATTACCAAAACATTTACATCATAAGTAATTCATAAAGTAATAAATTAATTGTAGAAATATCTTCCCTATGCAACTTGTTGTGTGCATGGCATGGCACACAACAACTTCATTAGAGATTAATTAAAATGTGGGACATTTGAACACATGAGTGCATACGAGCAGTGTGCTTACCAAGCTCTGTTGGGAGGCCAGTTCAATCTCTAGGGTCTGGAGCTGTCTGGACAAGTCGCTGATCTCCAGCTGGGCCCCTTGAAGGGCCTCTGTGTTTTGTGAAACCTGTACCTGCACCTCCGAGATCTGGTGATACACAGGGTAAAACACGCACGGTATGTTTTAAAGTAGGCCTTCTGTGACACAGATATAAAACTACATAAGCACAAGATGGAGCAGAAATTCAACACAGACTAGATCTTAACCTCACAAGACTACTGCTACTTCAAGAAAGGAAAAAAAATTACTTAATATTGATTTAGTCATCTGCAATTTAAGTATTCTTTCTGCAATGCTTTGAGCGCATTGTTCTTGCGTTGTCAAGGAAGGACCCGTCTTGTTGAATGTTGTAATTTGCTGTTGTTTCTAAGGATGTAGCATTGTGAAAGCAGAAGTGTCCCGTTATTCATAAATTATTCACACCCTTGGAACGTTATTGACCAATCAGAATCGAGTATTCAACAAAACTGTGGTATAACCATTAGTTAATAAGCAAAATTGCAGTTGATGCAAAGCCTTTGAACTACTGTCTGCGTACCTGATTTTCGTGCCACTGCTTGAGGTCCTGTGCGTTCTTGACGGCGACCTTCTCGTAGTTGGACCTGACCTCCTCCATGACCTGGGCCAGATCCTGACCTTTAGGAGCGTCCACATCCACCTGCACGCCCCCGTGGGAAACCTGGCTCCTCATCTCCATCAGATCCTACAGCACACAGAAAAGGAGGACGCACCAGGGTTTAGTCTCTATTGACTCCTAAAGAGCACAGGGCATAGAGGAGGTGTTAAGACTTGATCAATCTCTTGATCTTTCTAAAGAATGCCTGCTGATGGTGATTCTGCAGTATTTTACTTTGTAAACTAAAGGCAACTGAATAAAAGCGATAAAACACGAATGCCTGCTTTATTGGCAGAAAATGAAAACAATCCGAAAAAATGTGACCAAAATAATTGCATTTTTCCAAATTCAGTTTAGAAAATAAAAATATACATATATTTTTAAAAAATTGTCTTGCTCACGTTCTCGTGGTTCTTCTTGAGGTACATGAGCTCCTCCTTGACCGACTCAATCTCGCTCTCGATGTTCATCCTGCCCATGTTGGTGTCGTCGATGACCTTCTTCAGCCCCCCGATGTCTGCCTCCACCGATTGGCGGATGGCCGTCTCATTCTCAAACCTGGGGGGGAACCAAGATGCAAGCACTAAATAAGCAGATGTATTCGCTACATATTAGTCTGCCTAATATAGCTATGGTTCACATTCAATTTTCTACTATGTAATACCAATGAATCTATTTACTACTAATGGTGTCCCTAATTGATTAGATTGTTTTGTGCGTAACACGTTTTAGAGACTCCTTTGTAACCTGCAGCTTTAATCCAAGCAATATTTTTAACCCAAACCACACAAAAAATTAAATCAATTCTGAAATAAATAAAAAAATTCAACGTACTTTACTTTGAAGTCGTCAGTAGCCAGGCGAGCGTTGTCGATCTGGAGCACCAGAGTGGCATTGTCCAGAGTCTTGTCAAAGATCTGGTGGGGAAACAATACAATATTATATGCATATCATTTACATGTATCCATGGTGTCAATAAAGAAATTGTAACTTGATCCAGATCGTTCAAATGACACAATGGGGTGGCAACGTGCCCAACTTCCAGCGCCAGACTCTGGGGGAAGGGACAGATTCATGATCAAAATCTGAATCCATTTTTGAGTTGATATGTAATAAAAAAAATTGCTTATTATTTATTTTCCCTCTGCTACAGATGGATAGACAGATTGACAGACAGACGGACAGACTGACAGAGAGACCGACAGAGAGACAGACAGGCCGATGGATAGCAACAGCCGTGAACATGTTTTCCGAACAGAGTTTATGTGTCTCCATGGGTAAAGCAGAAGATAGCGCCCTTCCCGTTTTTGTCAGAGAACACAAAGAGAGGCACAGAAGCCATCAATGTGTCACACTCTGAAACTGCAAAGAATGTGACATTTGACACTTCTTTGTAGTGCAGATTATTAGACAACCAGCACGCATGCTCGTTGATGTGTTTATGTGTGTGTGTGTGTGTGTGTGTGTGTGCGTGCGTGCGTGCGTGCGTGCGTGTGTGTTTGGGACCCTTATTACATGCAGATGTAGCCCACACTGGCGTGAGCAGGAGCGTTCATTGTAAAAGCCATGTATTACACATCTGTTTCACATCAGGGTCGGCTTACACCAGATGATGCTTGCAGAGCAACTATTCACAAGCAAAGAATGCGTGCAGGAGAACCATTCACAAGTGGACACGCTGGAGGATAACATTTCTATTGGGAGGAAAAATATACTTTTGGGTCTTGTTCAGATGATTCGAGAAGTCAGTTTGCCTCTTGTTGGTGACTCACCAGAAACAGGAAGTCCTGCCAGCTGTGTGTGTAGCTTGGGATGGATTATATGGGGGAAGGGTGAAGCTATGGACACAGCCACACCCTCCATTCTAACTCACGAAATATGATAACTCTTAAAGCAACATATTGAGAATAATGTCTTATGTGGCCTATATATAGGAGACTGTGGAATATATGATCATATTTAGAGAACTCGAAAGGACTAACTTTACTTTTCCCTTTTAAGTTTTGTGAACACTGAGTCATTGCAGATTCATCTTCATCATGATCATCAAATCACTGTCCCAAAGTTTACGCAATTTCCCCTTCAATTTTCTTCCACCCTCCTATATAATTCTTTGTTTATTCGTATGCATAAACATTTCCCCGACCTCTATCACAGTTCAACATCCTACAAACAATATACATTCAGACACATAACGGATCATCAACCTTAACCTTCTCCATCTTAAATAAACCTTTTCGACCCCACCCCTCTCCGGGTTGCTCACCTGTCTGCGCAGGTCCTCGAGGATGGGTGTGTACTTGCTGTACTCCCTCATCTCGGGGCCTCCCTTCTCCAGCGCCTCTCTGATCTTCACCTCCAGCTCGTTGTTGGCCTTCTCCAGGCTCCTGACCGTGTCCAGGTAGGTGGCCAGGCGGTCGTTCAGGTTCTGCATGTGGCCCCTCTCGTTGCCCATGATCCCCACACCGGCCCCGCCAGCACCGGCCCCTGCTCCGGCTCCCGCTCCTCCGAAGCCTCCGGACATCCCGCCGCCGCCGCCCATCCCGCTGCTCACCCTGTAGGCCGAGGAGGAGGAGATGGTGGGGGCGCCGGAGCGCAGGCTGGAGAAGGAGGACGAGGAGATGCGGGCCCCGGAGCCCCCTGCGCCACCATAAGTGCTGGCTGCGCGGTAGGGCGGGGTGGAGCGGGTGAAGGTGGCGGTGCTTGACCTGTAGCTCATGGTGAGTCCGGTTGAGATGGAGGCACACAAACAGACGAGGGCTGAGAGAGAGTGAAGAGAGGGTTCTGGACTGAGGTCTTGGTTGCTCGTCGGCAGGGAAAGAGACGTTGGCAGATCGAAATGGAGAAGTTATACTCCCCTGCAAGTCCCTCAACCACAGCTGGCCTTTTTAGACCCTGCCCACTTCCACATCCACCATTGTTCCTTTCCTGTTCTCCTCCCTCCCTCCCTCCCTCCCTCCCTCCCTCCCTCCCTCCTCTCGCTCTTTTCTCTCTTTTACTCACATGCTCCCTGTTTTTTTGCAAACTATCTGTGCTGTGACCCAATCTCATTTGTATAATCAGTTGCAAACATTTACATGCAGGAAATACAAAGGTGGACATTTGTTTATCTTCAAGAGCTGTGCATGCTGTGACCAGGGAATTCACCTCTTGGTCCAATGAGCATAAGAGATAAGTCTGTAGGTTCTTAAGCTTGAAATGTATTCTATAACCAACAAATAACAAAAAGGAAAAAGAAGCAGAACCGGGAAAGATAGTCATTATAACAACATTGAAGGTATTTTTTTTAGATTATACAAGGAAATTCCTTTGGTTTGCCCATAAAAGGCTTATTGCCTAACACTGACTGCATAGTTTTCTGTATGGTCAGTAATGTTTTGAACCAAATTATGCCCGGCCAAATCCCATGCCAGATTTTAACTAGTACCAACCGGTACAAAGTAAGTAGGCCTACAAACATGGTAGAATTGTTCATCGCTCAGGAAACATAATTGAAGTGACAAGGTCAAATATACTCATCAAACTCACATATACTTTGGATAAAAAAATATTTTAAAACGTACTAGATAAACTAAGCTGGGTAAAGAACTGGCTATGTGGTAAAAGCAACAATAAAATAAAGGGCTGCCTTGTTTACACAAGCTGTTGACTGAAAAAACGTGTGCCAATAATGACTGCATTAAATACGCTCATAAAAGCAGTAATACAAAAAAGGTGAGCTGTTGAAAACCAACCGTGGTTAGCATTATGTCAGAGCAGAGGAAAAAACAACATGGCTACAATGGCATCTCAAATACTGAGCGTTGGGCATGAAACCTGAGAGGTTTACTTGGGTTTGGACATATTTGAGCAGAGGGTTAGGAAAACGGGGCCCCAGAGAACGGCGTAACAAAACAGTGTGTGACCCCCCCTCAGGTGCAGCTTTGACAAAGGCAGACACTCCTCCCCGATGTCCTCCATAACATGGCTCCTTTTATCCTTCATCCCATCTTACCCCACCTTTATGCTTGATAGAGTTTCAACACTTTCTCACAGTTTTCCCTGCATCTTCATCACCACCCCAGCCAAGCATTGTTCACTTTACGGAACGCTAAGTCCATAATGAGCTCTGGCCGTTTCTATGGTAACCAAAAAAAAGAAAGAAAAAACACGAAAGTAGCTAAACTAAAACAAGGACACTTTTTTAGAGAAGTGAGGAGGAAGAAATGCCACATGTGAGGAAACACCCACCACATGAGTCTGGTCTCTGATTAAGACGGTGAAGGCAGATTTCACCATGGAAACTCTTGTATGATTCAGGTCTAACTTATGTGCTTCCTGTCCATCTTGTTTAGCTTTCCAGCTCCACTGCTTTTCTTCATCCCTAGATACTGCATGGGAAATCCCCTCCAAACTTTTTGCCATTGCCGAAAGCAGCGGGTCCGCCCATTAACTGTCAAACATAATTTGACTCACTGTTTTTATCCCATTGTTCAGTTTAAATAATACTGGTGGTTTTTTTTATCAGAATTTTATTATCGGACTGGGTCCATTGTGCAGTTATCCCCGGCCCCTTTATTTCCTCCACATAGCTTCCTCCGATGAGGGAAAGGGAGAACGAGGAGGAGAAGACCAGAGACGAAAGGGCTGGTATTAGAGAGCTGAGGTTGGTGTGTGTGAGTCACCGCAGCACCCAGCGGGAGTCCCAACAAACAAATGGGCTGTATGTGCTTCAGGACCTGGACAGACGTCAACAACTGGAGAAGGGAGGAGGAGGGGCAGCGAGGGGGGGCTTTCGTCCTTACCCGGGATGAACTCCCACTGGTTGGCTTTATTCTTTTACTTTTTTTCCCTTCACTTTTTCCATTCGGTTAGCTCGAGTACAAATGAGTAATGCTCTCACATGATCTACCATGAGGCACACACGTGTTTATAAATGTACCAAACGCTAAATGAGCAGAGTAAGTTAATATTCTACCAAAGGAGTAGGCCTATGAGCTAAGATAACTCAATTATGCCCTTATGTTATTACCATAGTCTTTCACTGTACTCTTTTCAGCAGTCAGAGTGTGTCTTCATGTCATTCCAAGTGTCGTTCCATACTAATTGTAGGACCAAGGCGGCCATGACCGGCCACTGTAGAGGTGAAGGAAAGACAGCAAGGGTTTCTCTACGAGATGCCATGTCCAGCTTTAGCTCCCAGACATTCCTCAGGAGGCCACAAGGAGCACGGGGGGATTGGGACATTGTTAATGCTGATTGTTATGGACTTTCTTTATCACCCTCACTGTGGAATTACAGATTTTTTCTGATATGATAATGATTTGACAGTGTTGTAATGAGACACTTTGCCCCCGGTTCAAACTTATAGTAATGCTTTTATTAATTGTAGAGTTAAAGATATACATAAGCCTATCAATGGTAACAAAAAATAATGTACCATTGTTCCATGACAATGAAGTGTTTGTTAAGACTCAAAACACAATCAATCACAAGAATTATACAGCTGTTTAGTCTCAAAGTCTTAAGTGGCTCACATTTCTGCGCCCACAGTCGACTGCATTACTGACAGCGAATGAGAGCGAAAGGTCCAACCCCACCCCATAGACATACTCTAAATCCAACCAAGCCACTCCTACTGTTTTTTGAGTCGTCCCAACTGTGCCCACTAGAGGGTGATATTCGAGAAAAAGAAAAGGATGGGTGTGGCCGTGAACGCACAAGTTCCCTTTAATCACCTGGCGTCAAGCATGGTCATGGGTTGCTAATGTTTACTTTCATGCACCAACACACAATTCAACCACACCTCTATCTTAGCATGGGAATTGTATGTTGTTACTGAGTTTGTTAGTTTAAGGCTGTGTGTGGGAAGAGGACTCCGGGGAAGCCATGGCATCTTCAACAACGTTATGACTGGCTTTATAAGCTAATTTAGCGTCACGCCTTAAATAATCTTGCAAGGTCTTTCTCTGAAATAAACGATGCAGTTATGGGTGAGACAAACCTGATATTTTATCAGTATATTTTTGATCACTTTAATAAAGATAACTTGATTAATGAATTATGCAAATGAAATGATTTAATTTAATTTTGTTTTATTGATTTCTGAAATGTATTCTCCCTTACTGATGTATTCGTTGTTCCTATTAACAATCTAAGAATTATGTTTTGTAATTTTAATTTAATTTGAATCATAATGATCATTATTCATGGCGGAGGTGACGTAAAGATGTTACATAATTATCATCTGCAAATTTCAATCTTATTCCCTATATCATTCCCTAATACCACATAATAATGGATCTTTTCCCATAATATTGATCTCATAACACTGGGTCAACATTTGAAGGCCAATCTGCCAATCATTATGTAATTGGTTCCTTGTCTGCTGCAATTACTGTACCCACACTCGGGCCAACTTTGTAGCCTGCTATCTCCCTCTCATAGCATGTCAGTGTCCCTCTCTCACGGCACATTCCAAACATTATGTGTCATTTTGCAGCCTGGTACAAACCGAAAACATCACCACCATCTTAACAGGCTTCAGGTCAGGGTGTGACCCTCTGTGTGATTTCTCTCTCTCTGTCCCTCTCCTCCATCTTACTTGCAGTTTTAACTGGAAGAAAGTGAAATGACAAAAATAAACAGACACCTCTCCTATTTCAGACCTTAAAGAGAGAGAGGTGGGAGGGGGGGTTACTATCAGTCCCCAAGGGCTTGTCCAACGATAAGTGCTTGGTCGTGTGTACATATATGGTTTTCTTTTACCAAGCACAGGTCTCACAATGTGGGACAAATAACGTCACTTTTTTGCGCCCAGCCAAGCCAAATCTGAACTCAACATTGGTTCATTCTGCTGGTGGTTTCATGAGACAGAGTGAAAGATACCACAGTACTTTCTGGTTGCTGTGACAGCGTGATAGATACCACGCTACTTAGTTTGAATGGCATGTTGTTATTTGACAAGAGGGCGAAAACTTTCTTGGCGACTTATTAAAAATCAACATAAAAATATTTATACACAGAGATATCTGGAGGAATAAGGGGTCACCATCCCTCCAGATGTAAACTAACTAAATCTTATGTCAGAAACATGCGTGTTAAGATACGGGTCCTAATCTTAAAAAAAAGCAATTCTGTGGGCTATTTGTACTTAGTTGTGCAACCATGGCAACAGATACCTGTTCAAACACATCCCATTGTGCACAGAGATAATGCACCTCGAGGCCCCTGTATCCCAATCAACCAGTCCCTCCTGCCATTACACACAGCTCACATAAAACCCACCCAGGTTTACTACAGGTTTGATATACATCACAAATATGAATAACAGAGCTTTATTGAAGAGCTCCACTGAGCAGTCAGCGAGCCAGAGAGGGAGAGACAGGAGGATTAAAGCAACACTAAGGTGGGGCAGAGGGAGGAAGAGAGGACGAGGCTGGGTCTGTTTGTTCTAACTAGTGGGCCGATAAGGAAGGAATGTAGTGTATTTAAATGTTCTCCACTCCGCTCTTCTTCAAGAGCGGTAAGGGGGGGGGGGGGGGGGATGCCCCAGACTGTGGTGTGGTGGTGGTGGGCGGGTGTTAATTTTGATTGATTGATTTTACACATTCTTGACCGGTATGAATTCTGCATGTGTATGATAGATATATACTGCACCTGACAGATGTGACTAACCGACTTATAGGGGTTAGTGGGGAGTAGCAGCACTGCTATGACTGAATATACACTTTAATAACCCTAATGTGAAGACTTGGGACTGTAAACGGACAAAGGGAGGGTCATTAAAAAGAACAAGAGAGGAATGGGGCACCAAATCTAAATTTTCCCACATCTATCTTGTCGTGGTTAAGGCCAGCACACATACAGGCCACGTCCCCGTTGTGCAAACAGGATTTACGGCGCAATATGTTGAGTCCGTGAGAACTTAGGTGAAGCGAAAGGACCATAAAAATATTATTCAGGCTCATTAAACCCCAATGCTAGAGCACAACATGAAGGCGTCGCATGAATTTGTGCATAGGTGTGTTGAATTAGTGCGTACGTGTAAACTCTGTGCACGCCGCTAGTGTTCCATGGGGCCTTTGTGAGTGCGGAACGTGTGCGTAATGACAGGTCAGGCCAAGACAGGGGGCTGGAGGAAAAACTTGGCCTAATCAATCTGAGCGACTCCAAACATGGCAGGAGAGGACGACAATAAAACCAGTTTCCAAGTGAGCTTCGAGAAAAAAAACAAGGTGAAAACCGCTCACAAGTGACCATTGTGTAAGATGTGTGCTGTAAATGTGTAACATGATGCTGTTTTTCCCCCAGCTTTACCAACTCTCCTCCTCCTCCTCCTCCTCCTCCTCCTCCTCCACCTCCTCCTCCCCACCTCTGCACCTCCTCACACCTCTCCCCCCCAACCCGCCCCATACCGAGGGGGCTGTCCGACCACACCTCGACGGTGTCTCTGTTCTGCTCCCGATAAATAGCAGCATGGCACCGGGGAGGGTCTGTCTGCCTGAAGCCGCACTCACTCGCTCTCTCTCTCTCCCCCTCAGTCTCTCTGTGACTCCCTGTTCCACTGGGTCTCTGCCTCCCACACACAGCCCAACACTAGCCCACTGCTGCATCTCGGTGCTTTGAAGAAAACCAACATCGATCCCTTTGCTGTGTGACCATGTCTGTCAGAGCTCTGAAGACCACCACCGTCTCCTCCAGGTCCAACTCCTCCGGGGGGGGCGGGGTCGGTCCAGGCCAGAGGTGCTACAGCAGCCGCTCCTTCTCCGGCTATGGGGGTCCCGGCGCTGGCAAGCAGTCCTTCGCCGTCCGCAGCTCCTATGGGGGCGTGGGCTCCAGCGGGGCCGGCATGGGGGCCGGCAGCGGGGGCTTTGCGGTGGGCGGGTACGCGGCCGGAGGGTCGGGTCAGAGAGGCGGCGCCGTAGAGTATGGCTACATGGGCGTCGGCGGAGGTATGGGCGGCGGTATGGGCATGGGTGGCGGTATGTGCATGGCTGGGGGTATGGCTGGGGGTATGGGTGGAGGCATGGCCACCAGAGCGGCCCCCATCACGTCTGTGACGGTCAACAAGAGCCTCCTGACGCCCCTGAACCTGGAGATCGACCCCAGCATCCAGGTGGTCCGCACCCAGGAGAAGGAGCAGATCAAGGGCCTCAACAACCGCTTTGCCACCTTCATCGACAAGGTGAGTCCCTTCTGTCGCGGCGCCTGGCAGAGACTCCCTGCTGCTGCTGAGCCACGACCTCAGAGCAACCCCCTCATCCCGTTTTCCCTAACCCTAACCCTTCATTTCATTAGCCAAAAGAAGCTTGAAAGGGAGCTCAAAATGCCTGCTCTGCATGCAAGGCAAACTGCCTCAGGTTGCAGAAGATTTCTGAAGTAAGTTGTGGCATTTTTACTGGCTTATGGTCATCATTTTCCTTATATTGGTTCTCAGTGAAGGCTTAGCCTGCTCATATCGTTTTTAGACCCTTGAGTTTATGCCACAGAGAATCATAGTTATATTTTCCCACTGTCAGAGCACATGGAGTCCAAATATGCATCGTATTCTGCAGAGTGAAGAAGCAATGTTGTTGATTGATAATCAAAAGACCAATCAGGTTGCTAAAGAAAGGGATCTAGAAGCGTGTATTTGGCTAACATCAATCATAAATTTGTCCAGCATTTGTAAACTGTAAAAAAGTATTCAAAATCAAAACTTTGTCGATTTGGTCAGTGTAGAATGCTTCACCCACTCATGCAAATGAGTTTCTCTTCTGTAAAATATCTCCATGACCAAACAGGAAACAAGGTGTATCTCCACCCCTTGCAGTTTCTGGTTTCCGGCCCAGGCTCTGTGCCGTCTTCCCATAGAGATTTTGCTATAACATCTGCTGAATCTGAGATTATTGTCTAGAGATTGTTGAGAGTGTAATCAAACATACAAACGTTGTTCCACCTGAACAATGGAGGAAGCCTGACTTAGAGAGAGGAGCTTCAGCCACCATCAATCCAACCTTGACTATGCAATGATTGCAAAAGGAAGCTACAACCACTCCTCCATGCACACACCTTTGTCATAAAACCACATCACCGGCGACCTGCACCCATAAACAAACACATACACACTTGCTTGTAAATGCAAGTAGGCATGCATGAATGCACACACAGATGCACGCATGCCACGCCCACGCACGCTTACACAATAAGACTCACACAGACACATGTGCGACCACACACACACAAACAGACAAACACACACATATGTACACACACACATACACACATATGCAATCATACACAGAACAGGGTTTTTGCTCATTATTTTCCATGTCCATCTTTTGCTGTGTAGGGAGAAAGAACAGCGTACCCCAATTTGAGGGCAGCATATTGTGTGTGTGTGTGTGTGTTTGAGTGTATTGTGTGTGCGCATAATTCTGTATGTGCACAAGTGTATGTGGTCTATATTGTATATAATTTATAAGAGAGTTCATTTTTAGCGGTGTGATACAAAAGGAACTAAGGACTGGTAAGGGTCTGTTATTGTCTGGTACTAAGGCTCTGGTATTGTCACATGCTTGAACATGAATTATGAGTGTCTGCTATACCTAGAGGCTAACTCCACCTCAGAATGCTATGCATTCTACCTGACGGCCACACCAACTCATAAAAAAAGAAAGTGGCTAAGTGGTTCAACTATAATATTAGTTATTTAAACAATTTAACAGACATGCCTTAGGTAGTAAAGTGGAACTGCATGCAATTGCACACACACACACACACACACACACACACACACACACACACACACACACACACACACACACACACACACACACACACACACACACACACACACACTTACACACAAATGCAATCATACACAGAACAGGGTTTTTGCTCATTATTTTCCATGTCCATGTTTTGCTGTGTAGGGAGAAAGAACAGCGTACCCCAACTTGAGGACAGCATATTAACATTTTGAGAGATGTGAGCCAGGGCTGAGAAACAGTGCCCCTTTGTGTTGGAACAAAGCAATTAGAATCTGGAACAGATCTAACAGTAATTACTGTGACATTTAAAGTCAGTTGGCACTATAGGGCAACATAGTAAAGTGCTCCTTTTGTGTTCATGTTTGTGTGTTTCTTTGTGACTTGTGAAAGATTAACACTTTCAGTCAAGTGTAGTTATTAACCTAAAACTGTCAATGAATATTTCGAAAATTCATCAAATCTGCCCAAAATAATACTATTTGGATAAAGATAATTCTTGCTACTTGGTTTAATCGAGACCTTGTATCATTCATCAGTCCATCCCTCCCTCCATTTCGATCCACATCCTCTCAATCAAACCAGTTATTCAATTTATCCATCTGTGATCCATCCACAAACCCATCCCTCTATCTGTCTATCCATCCACTCTAAACAATCCCCATATATCGATGCTTGTAGGTACACTAATGCAAGTGAACTCTCAATCGGTGGAACTATTCCCTCATTGATTCTGCATGATGCTGAACCTGGATGTTTCCTCTGCAGGTGCGCTTCCTGGAGCAGCAGAACAAGATGCTGGAGACCAAGTGGAAGCTGCTCCAGGAACAGACCAGCAGTCCCTCCAGCATGGACGCCATGTTCGAAGCCTACATCTCCAACCTGCGCAGACAGCTCGACGGCCTGGGCAACGAGAAGCTGCGGATGGAGTCCGAGCTGTATAGCATGAAGAGCATGGTCGAGGACTTCAAGAACAGGTGAGTGACCCTGGTTGTCCCCAGATCCTCCCTGGGAGTAGTCAATTATCTTATCTTTTGGCCTATGCTCCCTAGAGGAGCAACGAGATTAAGAAGAAGATAAGATCTTATCTTTGCTGGTTTATAATCAACAAAACCTTCTTGCAACCTGAGGATGAATGAACCATCACTGTGAATGAAGACTTACTTTCTCCTCCTTTTAGGTATGAGGACGAGATCAACAAGCGCAACGAGGCGGAAAACACCTTTGTGCTGATAAAGAAGGTTTGTTGAATCCACCCAAACAAGCATGATAATGAACAGTCTCCCAACTATAACTGGACTCAAAGCGCCATATGGTCCAAACTATAGTCAATGGTTGGTTTCAATGGTTTCCCTATGCAACGATACATTGTGTGGTCCCTTGCAGGATACAGATGCAGCCTACCTCGTTAAAGTTGAACTTGAGGCTAAATTGGACGGCCTCTCAGATGAACTTGAATTCCTGAGACAGCTCTACGATATGGTAAATGAATAGCCTGAGCCTTTCACCTTGGTTTTGGCCCCTCCAAAAGAAACAACATGTTCATTTCCAAATCAAAAGTGTGCATTTAGGCTACCGAGATCCTGCAAAATTAAGAAAGGATTCGTGATTTTTTTAATCACCAGGAGCTGCGTGAGCTGCAGAGCCAGATCAAGGACACCTCGGTCGTCGTGGAGATGGACAACAGCCGTAGCCTGGACATGGACGCCGTGGTGGCGGAGGTGCGCGCTCAGTATGAGGACATCGCCAACCGCAGCAGGGCCGAGGCCGAGGCCTGGTACCAGTCTAAGGTACGACCGGCTGCCGTCTCACACACACACACAAACACACACACACACACACAATTATTATAAGAATACATAGGAGCTCTCTTCAAGGACCGTTGTCTCAGACATGAACTGGAGAAGAAATATTTTTATGTTTTTAATGTTACTTTTGCTCCTTTCACAGGACTTTATTTAGTTCGACTTATTTTGTCGTGAGTCTGACTTAGATTATTTTGTCGTGAGACCGACACGCAGACTTGGTTTTCAGTTTCTTTGCATAAAAGCATGTGCTAAATGAATGTGAAGGTTACTGTAAAACTGTAAACAATAAGCACATATTCAGGTAGTAAGTTGTGTAAAGCGACGCAAGACGACACTCCCACATCAACAGGATGAGTTTGGGAATTGACTTCATCCTACCTGTCTTCTCGCCGTTTGTTTGTTCTGGCTTGGACCGGACCGGACCAGTATGCAGAGATGCAGCAGTCAGCAGGGCAGCATGGAAACGACGTGAAGTCAACCAAGGCTGAGATCGCCGACATGAACCGCAGGATAATGAGGCTTCAGTCGGAGATCGACATGGTGAAGGCCCAGGTAAGGATTGTTAACTGTTTGCAGTGAATATCAGGGCCAGGGTCATTCAGCAGGAGGGTTCCAGGAGGCCTGCAGCTATAGATTATGGGCTTTGTGGATCAAACCCAGAACCTCTTGGCTAGGAGTCCAACTCCCACCCAACCGCTACCCTATCCAACTGTGATTCATGTATGGTGACCGCTTGTGAAGGCTGAATTACTGTCCGAATCTGCAGTGTGCAAATAGTACTTTAAGCACGGATGGTCGATTTATTATTGTAACCCATCTTTTTTGTCCCTGCAAAATGCATTCCGATGGTAACCCTCAGTATGCTCTCTGAAACTATGCACACAAGGCTTATGAGCATAAGAAAGGAATCGATTCAGTTCGGACACAATCTTCACAAGTAGATTGAATAGCAACTTCTCCACTTGCAGCGCAACACCCTGGAGGGTCAGATTGCAGAGGCTGAGGAGCGCGGCGAGATGGCGGTGAAGGACGCCAAGCTCCGCATCAGAGACCTGGAGGAGGCCCTCCAGAGAGCCAAGCACGACATGACCTTGCAGGTCCGCCAGTACCAGGAGCTGATGAACGTCAAGCTGGCCCTGGACATTGAGATCGCCACCTACAGGAAGCTGCTGGAAGGAGAGGAGGACAGGTATGGGTTGTAGTGGCTGATGAGGAACCAGGGGTGGTTAGACTCTGATCGCATTCACTGATTTTGTACAATCGTTTGCTTCTTATCATTGC
The DNA here is from genome assembly GCF_026213295.1 of Gadus chalcogrammus. Classification (NCBI taxonomy): domain Eukaryota; kingdom Metazoa; phylum Chordata; class Actinopteri; order Gadiformes; family Gadidae; genus Gadus; species Gadus chalcogrammus. Next base: position 9,575,230 of record NC_079424.1, read on the forward strand.
ATCCAAATCCACAGGTTGCTCACAGGGATCAAGACGTCATGTGTGTCAAAGCAGACATGTAAGTTTGCTTTTCCATAAAATAAAACGTAATCTTAACTGACCTTACGTCACCAAATATATAATCTAGAAATATTTTTTCAATACTCACAAACAAATGCAACCATTTATTTTTGTTCAGCTGTGAATTACAACGCCTATAACTGCATGGAGAGCTCCCGCACACCATCATACGTGAGCGCCTCCTTCGGTGGATCACAAGCAGTCAGCACCGCCTTCGGTGGCCACGAGGGGGCAGTGGTGAGCAGCGGAGACGACAAAGAAAGCAGCAGCAGCTCCGCCGCCACGGTCACCAAGGTAGAAGCCGTTGTTGTCAAGACGGAGGAGAAGCAGGAGGCCGAGGCCGAGCCGGTGGCGCCGGTGGCGCCGGTGGCTGCCGAGGAAAAGGAGATTGCCGCTGTGGAGCAGGAGGCCACAGCAGAGGACGAGCCAGTGGAAGCCCCCGTTGAAGAGTGAAGTTCATTCGTTCACCTGAATGGTTGACCCCTTGATGTCGTGGTTCGATGATCTATTTCATTCTGTTAAAAACAGATAATTGGGGGAAAAATAAATAAATAAATTGTTCCACACATTTGCCAACCGTATAATGCTGATTGCATTCGTGTTCAAATTTGATGCAAACCTCAATGTGAAATAAAGGACTTATGTAAACAGGATATCTATCAGGCCTACTGATGAAAGCCCAATGGGCTCTTCAAGAACAGTTGAAGAAAACTTTTTTTCATTTCAACTGTGTTTCATCCCAAAATCCTCTGGTTTGAATAAAGATTCCAAAGTTTCCTTTGAAGGTCTTAGTGTTCATGCTTACTTTACTTTTTTTTTTACATGTAGTCTAGAATCATCTTGATCATCTTGTATTTATATTTCGGATAGTAGAGTGTATATTTATCAACCTGTCATACACAGTGAATCCTAAGCCCAGAACAAAGAAGAAGGCGGGGGAATAAGACAAACGTAACCTCTTCAGCTCTGTTGTCTAGAACACACACAGTCATCATTTGAACACCATCATGATTTTTGCCGGCTGTTGGTGCTGTTTGGTGTGTTCTGCTCTCTATTTCTGTCCGTAGCGTTCAGTAGGCCTACAGGTTCCTCTTTTCACAGTCCATGTGAGAAGGCCCATTAGCCATTTCACAAGTAGTATTCATTAGAAATATATAACCCGTCCCTGACCCTGTGGTTCCTGAATCTACTGTCTGCTATCAGCAGTGTAGAAACAAATGGGGAATTCTCCACGTCCCTGACAAATGTCTTTCGCTGTGGGCGTGCCTTCAGTGCAGTTGCATGCCTCGGGTCACTCACAACATACTTTTATGATGACATTTTTTATGAGAAGTATGAATACTGATGCCTTGAATCCAAATATTGGGCAAAGGTAACAAATCTGCAGGTAGTTCAAGGAGCAGTTAACAAGGAACGACCCACCTCTTTTTTTTACTATAGAGCATGAAAAGGATTCAAAGTTACATGCTCTCCATAGATAGTACACACACATACTCTATGCACACAAGCCTGCGGCAAACATACCAAACGACCCTAATCAAGACAGGTTCATGTTCTGTCATATCTGGGTTTGATGGATGGTCAATAGACGTGTAAGATTCCAGAAACATTTTCGTAATAATGAAACAATCAACCACGCTGAGAAGCACCATCATGTAATGCCTGTTTACCAGAATAACTTTTATGTGTGGATGTGTGAGGGCACCTATAGAGAACACCATTTCTAAATTATATTTGCCAAATTATAGTTCATCTCAGTACTACAAACCTAGCAAAAACCAAGCAGCGATCTAAGTCTGTCCTGTTTTGTGGAAGCATCTCGTGGTTGTGCATGTGGGATGGGTGTGGTATGTTTGTATGTGAATGCAGAGAGAAGGAATAAATTACTACTTTTTCTACAATGCTTTTTTGTACTATTTTTCTACAATGCAAATTATACATTAATGAACAGAAGCACAGTGCAAGTGTGAACCAATGTGTGTGTGTGTGTGTGTGTGTGTGTGTGTGTGTGTGTGTGTGTGTGTGTGTGTGTGTGTGTGTGTGTGTGTGTGTGAGAGTGTGTGTGTGTGTTTGAGTGTATTGTGTGTGTGTGTGTGTGTGTGTGCATAATTCTGTACGTGCACAAGTGTATGTGGTCTATATTGTATATAATGTATAAGGGAGTTAATTTTTTAGCGGTGTGAAACAAAAGGAACTAAGGACTGGTAAGGGTCTGGTATTGTCTTGTACTAAGGGTCTGGTATTGTCACATGCTTGAACATGAATTATGAGTGTCTGCTATACCTAGAGGCTAACTCCACCTCAGAATGCTATGCATTCTTCCTGACGGCCACACCAACTCATAAAAAAAGAGAGTGGCTAAGTGGTTCACCTATAATATTAGTTATTTAAACAATTTAACAGATATGTCTTAGGTAGTGAAGTGGAACTGCATGCAACTGCACACACACACACACACACACACACACACACACACACACACACACACACACACACACACACACACACACACACACACACACACACACACACACACACACACACACACACACGCATAAACACACACATGCACGCATACACAGTTGCATGCACATTTGCTTTAAGAAGGAATGTACATAGGAAAGAGAAGATTTGGATTAGTCAAACTAAGGAGGAAAGATTGATTAGTCTTGAATGCAAAGGTGTGTGTCCTAAACAAATATGTATTGATGATAACATCTCCTGGCCAGCTCCTTGACATTGGGTTGTAACTATTTTCCCCACCTAATATCAAATCCGGGTGAGCGTGGCATTTTGCTTTCTTTGCTTCATATTTCTGCCAATCATGATGCTGGATAATTGCCTGGCAAACAATAAGTTGGTCAGCAATATTGGGGCCTGATAGACTCTAAGATGATTCTTTCTAATGTCTCTCTGTTCCCTGCAGCTCGTTCTGCTTCTGCACACAACGCCTCAGAAATGAGGGGGCCACACACGTCCTACATGGGGCCTGTGTGGAGGAAAGAAAGACGCAGAAAGAGGCCAGAAGGAGGACATACAAGGTGAGCCTTATCACACGGTTCGGATACATCTATCAAAGCAAAGGTGAAATACCAAGAAACCTTCCCACGGATCATTTGATGACATGGTTTGCATTTCCCACAGATAATTGCTTTTGAACAATGTCTTTACAGAATTGAAAATTGCAACAATGCAAATGAATGAACAAAATGCAGGAGTGGCTTTGGAGGTAGGGTAAGACGTCAGCAGCAAAGATCCTCTTTTCGATGGTAACAGAATTCCACAACACTTTGATAATAGATTCTGATGATATTTGGTAGAGAGAGAAAGGCAAGGCTGCGTGTGGCCAAACCAAGCGCTCAAAGCAATAGAAGGTGTGTTTGTAATAAACTGTTACTGTGTCTGATCTTCTTCCAGGTAACATGTTTTGGGATCGTCATTTTTCAAATCTAATAAAAGAAATTGGCTGCAAATCACTGTAAGACATAAGGTACCCCAGGCATAACATGATATTCTGCCTGGATTAGTCTGGACCTGGATCAGTCTGAACAAGTAGCTATATAAACTCCTATCAATCATAGTTCTCATTGAAGAACGTCTAGGCGTTTTGGCTTAAGCCAGAAGCACGTCTAAGGCATGCCTCTCTTCCACACCCCAAACGGGGTTCCTCCGTAAACGTCGTGAGAGAAATTTCTATATAGAAGCTTGGGATGCAAAGGAAATGACGATATCTTGAAACAATAAAACTGCCAGGGTAGCTCTGCCCATAGGTGCCAGACTGGGTGACCCTTTGACTCTGAACCAAGCTGCGACACAGCAGGCTGTGGCACACAGTCTGTCCAAACCTGTTCTGACCAGCTGTACAACTATGCAGATCTGCAGCTTTCTCAGGTGGACCCTAGGGCGTTGCCAAGTTATGTATTCCATGCACCACCACTTATCTGTCATTCCAGGTGTGGCGGCTGAGGGCTAGTGGGGGGGGGGGGGGGGGGGGGGGCACACAGACGATTCCTCAGGTCTCAGGAGCTGGGCCAACATGACCATGATGTTGGCGCTCCTTCATCGTGCATTCCTACCTATAGTAGTAATAGTAGTAGGATCTGAGGTAATCCCCTCTTGACAAACTGACTCGGTCCCACGCACACCCACCACACGCGCGCGCACACACACACACACACACACACACACACACACACACACACACACACACACACACACACACACACACACACACACACACACACACACACACACACACACACACACACACACACACTCATTGTCTGTCTGTGTTTCCTAGCAGAGAGGCTGGGCATGTAGCTTAGTATCAGTCCACACAGATTACAAAGCTGTATTGGCCAACACCCTAGATCAGCGATAGCAAGGAAGGATTCTCAAAGGTGTTTCCATTGCCCTAACCCTATCAGCACCACAGATCACTTGGTACGAGTGCTCACTCCCCAAGCGAGAGTCCCTTAGCCAGTTTGTCGGCCCTCACCTGGATGGAGGGCAGAATGCAAATTGTATTGAAATACGGGTTTGGTGTACCAATGGTTGGATAATGAAGAGCATCACGAAGCCAGCAGCACTGACCACGGTGTGTCCTGAGTTATGCACCTTTTTGCTACGACTATTGTGTCTATCTCTCTTTCATGAACTTACACTCACACACACACACGCATGCATGTGCAAACATGCAAAGACATGCACGCACCAACTCACGCACACTCACAATCAAACGCATGCATACTCAAACATGCAGACAGACAGACATTATCGCATGGACTGTGGTCAGAGCAAAGTGTGAGGATGGATGAAACTCCTGTAGAGATGAGGGAAGTTCTAACTAAAGAGTTTATAGGCTTAATTAGACCAGAAGTTTGTTCTCGTTATTTTCATAATGTTTTGAACTCTTCCACCTTTACTTAAGTAAAGAAGTTGAATCATTAATGAAGGTATCTGTACTTCTATATACCCACAAACACAATTGTTTGTTATAATGGCTTATAATAGCAGACATCATTTAGATCTTAAATATCTAAAAGCGGCAAAACAACTTTAACAAATACTTAGAAACCAATAAATAAAACCAACTTTGACCGTCAGTAATCAATAGCTGTAACTCTGACTCTCACACACATTATTATTGTTACCATGCACCCTCACCAGCACAGCTTTTACAAGACAATTTATTAGACAAGCCTTTCCGTCTTCTATCATATGCTGCTGCTGTCTTGGCCAGGTGTAATCTCAATGAGACCAAGCCTGGTTGAAAAAAATCAAGAAAATAATTTCCCAAGATGTTTATTTTTTTTGGGACATATTGTTCGGTATCGGGTGCGATTTGTACATGACAGCAATAGAAGTCAGTGTCGGGATACATTAAACATCTTAGATTTAGTAATAGCATGAGCAGAGTGAGGCCCAAATCAAGCCTAGGTGAGAAGGTAAAGCAGAGGAGGTGTGTGCGGTTTATGAGGAGAGGGGGTAGGTGGGGTCGGCGGTGAAATTGTTACTTGTCCTCACATGTTGAAATGAGCGTACCAGACACACCTTCAGCCACCACTGGAGAAACTAGATTCCATGTCCCGTCTCATTTTACAACCTTTTGTGTGTCCGTGCCCGGCTATTTTTATTCCTAGCCATAAAATGCAGGAAAAAACTAAAACAAAACCAAAAACTTTCAATGCGTTATTCGTTCAGAAACACAAACCACTTTGAAGTGGCAGTGCGAGATGACAACCTAATCACCATAATTACCAAATCCCTGCCTTTCCATCTCTCTCGCTTACTCCCTCTCCCTACCCACAGACCCCACACAAAACAAAACAAAACAAAACAAAACACGTAATGACGAGAAATTGGTTGCTAGGCAATGTGTAATAATCACAACAAACATGAAGTTGTCATATCGGCTGTGGAAAAGGAGCATGTGAAACTGAAGATATTCAAGGGTTCTAGTAGTACATCATTAATGATACATGCATTTCATTTCACTCCTCTACATATGCACACAAAAATACACTATTTTCTTTCAATTCTTTAAATAGGCAAACCCACAGGAAGCCAGTACAGCTATGAATGAATATAGACGTGGGCAAAGGTGTGAGTTAATGAGTATGTGAGTTGTAGTGTAGGCTCCTGTGAGTCAGACGGGCGATAGCACTCTATTCTGCATGATTAAGGGGTGGAGTCCAGGAAATGGATTCCCTGTGTAGGGGTAAAGGCAAGAGTTCTCTCTGGGTGTGATACCAGCAGTCATGAAGTGTTTTATCTTAGACCCAGAAGCCTTTGGTCTGATTTGCGAGACCATCGAGCGTCTCGCATGAGAAGCGTGGACGCGGACGAGGGTGAGCCAGAGGCAAGGCCCGGCACAGCTTAGTCAGATTCCCAGTCTAAGTGCTGTGAATCGATTCTAACAGCGTGATGTTTTCCAAATCACGTCAGGTAACATACGGTTGGTTTGATGACGGTAGAGTGGAACAGATGTGTTCCACTCAAAACAGATACAATTCTAGGAAGATATTGCACCTGCACATCTACTACACTGTTGACTGACATCATCACACTCAGTCACTCTCACACAAAAACAGGTGTATAGTATTGGTAACTGCTCGTTCATTCATGAATTCTGGGTTCTGTTGGCAAGCTAATTCATTGGAAAGACATTACTCATTGTGTCTGTCTATTACCAAAGAAACACACTGTTAAGGTGTGTCCCTTTGGTCTAATGCATGTCAGCACATGCACTAGAATTATGTCTGTTGTGCATGGGATGTTGTAGAGTTGAAGGGCCACTAATCCAGAACAATGAGGGATTTATCACTATTTATAAATATTTTTCACTTAACATTTACTCTTGTAATTTTCACATTCATTAGGATATAATGATCTCTGCTTTTGCTACAGGAGCCCTTGTTTAGCGTTTGTTATGCGTTCATTGCTGCCTAACCACATTTTTTTTGCAGTGTTATTCTAGACGATGATAGCTCTCATGGGTGTGCACCGTTAAAGGTGGTGAAAGCCTGAGTTCGGTGTCAAATCTGATTCAATCAAATGTCCAAGTAGACACACCCACATCTCTATGGGGAAGCTAAAGCAAGCCTGAAAGGGTGTGAGTCTCTGTCAAAAAGCTTTGACAATCTGATGGTGTTTCCTCATTTAATGAAGACATCGCAGTACGGAGGACTGAGGATCGATATATATTTTTGTATTGCTATTGAGTTTTTGGTGGAGATGTGTGTCATATCGTAAAGCTGTAGAACTCGTCATATGTATATTATTGACAAAGCATGGAAAATGGTATGATACCATCTGGATAATTTTGACTTGTTGTAGTCCCTGGTGATGATTACAGTAATAATACAAATATAATCCCAGTCTTGATTTTAGTTATTGTTTAAATCTCTAGTGAGGCCGAGCTCAAAGTGTGATTAATGAAATAAGTCAAAATATATTCTGCATTGTTTCAATGAATGGTTTTGGGTGTGGCTTACTCCATTGGTAGAGCATTTTTCTATTGCATCTACTGCGGGCACGATCGGAAATGACAAATAACCAGTTGGTCGACATTAGCTGACACCATTGGTTGTGACAGCAGCTTTTAAAATGGAAGTATTAAGCGTAGCCACAGCCTCACTCCAATTCTGTCCTGTGGCCTGTGGCTATTCATGCCCAAAAGTTGATAATCAATCGCAGTGAAAGCAGGTTCGGTAGAGCAGCAGGGACCCTTTTCCTGGCACTTTCCTATGCAGCTCCTCTAGGGGGGGATCCCTGTTGGAGACCTGGAGATGTGGAGTGGCATACTCACCACTTCACACACGACTGTGAACAGCTTCCACAGCGTGCTAGAGGTCACTCTGCAATGAAGTATAAAGTACAACATCGTCTGCAAATAGCAGCGGTATCACCCTTGTGCCGCATGCTAAAAAAATTCTCCTGACCTCAACTATGTCTGTGCTTTGTCCATGATTGTCACGTATAAGATGAGAGCAAACGTTTCTCTCGGCTATGGACTTGTGGACTTGACTAAGTGGGCTTATACACAACCGCTTTTTTTGTAATATACTCAATGAAGTACATGTAATGTTTCCTTCAGGGAAGCATAATCTGTAACGTAATCCAAAGGTTTTTGGCTGATAAAAGCCCCTTGCTAAAGAACTCAATGGAACCAGTAGAGAGCTCAGTAGGGAGGAGTTTTTCCGTCCTGAAGCTCTATCCCAAAAGTCAGCAAACTGGTGTGGGTGGTGGTTAGCAGTACCTTGTTAGAGTAACAGAGGTTCTGCGAAGGGGGCTAAAGTGTGGCAGAGGTATGGATAGGACTTGTAGGTGAGGAGTAGGAATTTGGAAGTAACATGGGACTTGACTGGGAGCCAGTGGAGGGATGATGAGTAGATGAGATATTTTTCAGAGGGTACAAGGGCAGATTTTATGTCCGGCTCGAATCTGGCCTGAAGGGTGAGCCTTCCTTGAAGTCTGTCGCAGACTTCAAGGAAGGCTCACCCTTCAGGCCAGATTCGAGCCGGACATAAAATGGGGAAAGGTTACCTCCCGGAGCAATGCCTTGGATGCCAGAACCACAAGCTCTGTGGTTTTACTAGCATCCACATTAAACGGGATTAGGGTGGGGAGCTGGGGTTTGGTTGGGATGGTCTGGGTTTAGATTGTATTAGGCTTGGTCAGTGTAGCAATTGTGGCCCAAGCTGTACTGGCAGATGATCTTACCAGGGGAAAAAACAAGTTAATTTATTATTTAATATTACTTAAGATCAGGTACAGGAAGGTACGGGCTATGGGCAGGGCTGTTGCACCAAATCCTGGGCCCCTATACAAGAGGTACTGAAGGGCCCCCCTGTGCTGGATTGTTGACGGGGGACGGGGACGGGGGGGGGGTAGGGAGCAATTGTTGACGGGGGGGGGGGGGGACGTGGCCGTGTGCGACTCCTAACATTATGGGCGGGTAGATTATTATTATTATTTTTTTTTATTATTGCCATGGGCCCCCCCTCTGCCTTGGGCCCCCCCACAACTGTCTCACTTTCCCCCGCAGTCCGTCGGCCCTGGCTATGGGTCTTGCTTGCTCAGGAATGCCTACAGGTAGAGTGCAAACATTGGGGTCCAAATTCAAAACAACCCAATCAGTACACCGGAGTGGGGGTACACGTTCCCCTAGGGGTCATTGGAAATATGGCATGGGGGTAGACCTCAAAACGAAAAGGTACAACTAAAACAACATCTATCCCTCTACTTTCCAACTTCAGATCAGCCAATGTAGTGATGCAGAAATACGTAGATTATTAAAGATAGTTCAAGAACCACTAAAAAAAACTAGAAAATGCATTTCCTGCAGAAAATATAGTAGTGCAAAGTGAGGTTGAAAATATTTTAATAAAGCCACATAGATTAAGACATAAAGAAACTTTAAATGGCTTAAATCAAGTGAAGGGATTTGAACAAAGTTTCAAAAGTCTAAATGTAGTAAACAATGTAAACATGCACACCATTTAAGAAAATGTAAATGGTTGGAAACAAATAAAGTGACAGCTGAAGGAAAAGGAGTAGGGTCTGTCTGCGTCCTGCAAGACGGATGCGTAACTTGTAGTAGGCGTAACTTGTAGTAGGAGGAGGCGTGTCTTGTACTTTTCTAAATTGCGATCCACGCAAGATCTTCCTCTTTTCGCGGTAAAAAAAGTATTGTATACTCTATAAGTACTAGACACGCCTCCCACCTCCATGATTTAGAAAAGTACAAGACACGCCTCCTACTACAAGTCACGCCTCCTACTGCAAATCACGCCTCCGTCTTGCATGGCGGATACTATTGCCTACTTCCGCAAATTGGAAAAGTACAAGACACGCCTTCTACTACAAGTTACGCCTACTACAAGTCACACTTCGCGATTTAGAAAAGTACAAGAGATGCCTCCTACTACAAGGTACGCCAACTACAAGTCACGCCTCCGTCTTGCAGGAAACAGACGGATACTATTGAGGAAAAGCACAAAGCATTGCTAAAAATGTAAAATGAATTGAACTGAAGAATCTGAAAGGTCAAATGTATTGCCCTGCACTGCTAATGTGTGTGTTTGTGTGTGTGTGTGTGTGTGTGTGTGTGTGTGTGTGTGTGTGTGTGTGTGTGTGTGTGTGTGTGTGTGTGTGTGTGTGTGTGTGTGTGTGTGTGTGTGTGTGTCTTTAAGGCCCCGTCCACACTAACCCGGGTAAATGTAAAAAAAATGGTTACGCAACTCCGCCACGCCTCTCTGTTTAGATTGCAGGCGTGCGATCAGCTGATATTTACATTTGATCAGCTGGTTAATCGACCCGGTCTTGTCCAGAAACGCCACTCCAACTACGGTTTGAACTGCTGTCTTTTGGGTTTTTTAACCATCACATAAAAACATCTAGTACAGCGCTCGCCTCTGGCGTTGGAGCAACGAATATGTTTGAGCCAATATGTAAAGTTGTATCTGGAGATAAATTAGTACATTGTACAGAGAGATCATCATTTGCATTTCCCCTGCCATTTTTTTGATGAGCGTCTCAGTCTCGAGCCTATGCTTGTGGCAGCGTCATGGCAATCGAACGTGATCGTTTCTGAAAGCTTCGTCTACCCTGTCCACACTACAATGCGAACCCAGCGTTTTCACATTTATCCACCTCTGCAATCATTTTCGAAAAGCATAGTTTTCAGTGATGGAATTCTCAGTTTTAGTGTGGACAGAAGGGCTAAACGGATAAATATTTATGCGTTTGTAGATTTACCCGGGTTAGTGTGGACGGGGCCTAAGAGAATAGCGAGTCGGTGCGTTATTAAAAGTAGCCCAATAGAGCGGGGAAAACAGCCCAATCTGGCAACACTGCCTGAACGTCTTCCAAAAGTAGCCCATCTGGCGGGAAAAACTGCCCAATCTGGCAACACTGCTGAACGTCCTCACGCTCCAGCGTCAACGCAAATCAATAAGATCAACTGAAAACAACGCCGGTATGAAACCAAAACTGTGATTCTGAATAATGTTTAAATGATATCGAAATTCCGCATGAATATTATTGAAGATACAAGTGTGTAGATTTTTTTAAATGGTTTGAACGAAAAATGGTTGAAAAAAGATTAAGTTACGATGTCTTATGGAGTAAGAGTGTCAGAATGGGCAGACGTCTTCAATGAAAACAGCTGAAAACGAAGCCAGTCCACCCATTGACTCCCATGTTGAAAAAAATATAGTATTTTAGAAGTAGAATATTTTAAAAAGTATAAAATATTTTTAAATTCTGAAAAGAAGCGCGGGATTCCAAGCTATTCTGAACGTGTATAAGAGTTAGGTCCCAAAATTTGTGGAGAATAAGAAAGAAAGAAAGAAAGAAAGAAAGAAAGAAAGAAAGAAAGAAAGAAAGAAAGAAAGAAAGAAAGAAAGAAAGAAAGAAAGAAAGAAAGAAAGAAAGAAAGAATAAAACCTAAGAACAATAGTTGAGTGCTGCAGGCAGCACTCACCTAATGAGGTGGACTTGTCATATCTGAGCTCAGAGTCTGGTGGGTGTGGACGCCTGGAGTCCCACAACTCTGGTTAAGCAACTTCAAGCTCCTCGTTATGTTCCTCCGGCAGTATGTACATGATGCATTCTTCATTATCAGATTCTTATTGTTAAATCCCTGAAGCACTTACATAAGTTATTTCTTGGATGGCTATTCCAGCTTTTTTAAATAAAACAAGAAAAAGTAGAATAACAATGTTGAAGCAATAAGGTCAATTACCACAGCCCATTGTGCTTTGATCTGTTGAACAGGTCTGGATGATCCTAAGGCTGCTCTGTAAAAGCATTCTTACTGAAACCTGTTGCTGCAACACCAGAATCAGAAAGCTGAGCCAATGAATGCTTGTAGCAGAAATACTTTAGACATAGCTCTTTAGTCTTTTGTTTGAACAGTTAGCATTTTGTGTAAGAAATGCCTTATATATAAATACATTTAGTTGCAATTGCTGTGGGAGGGAAGGCACATTTTGTCTCTACTACATGTATGGTTGGTTTTCTTCACAGTGATTAAAACTAATTTTAGATAAATTGTCATTCAATCCGGATCTGCTGAAATGGCATTTCCCAAACCAGTAGTCTTACACACGCCTTAATCCTGACTAAATTAATCTGAATCAAAAATGAGATTGACTATGTCAATCATGCTGAATGCTAAGATTTAACATGGTACTGGTACAGAACATTTAGAAAGACCACCAAAGACCACCACCATTCCCAGCTCTTAGTAGAACCTCCTGTTTCACCTCGAATTTGACACCGAGACATAAAAAAGGGGTACACCTTCCTGCCGGTGCACCTCCTTCATCATGTCAAACAGTAAATTAAAATAAACGAAAAGAATAATCAGTTTCCAAAATGGTTGGCGGAGACAGACAAAACCATTGGATTATACTAGAGCCCAACTGATACTCTACTTTAGGGGCTGAAGCCGATGCAGATATAAGGGAGTAAAAAAGACTTATCGATATATCGGCTGATAATCAAATTATAGATATATCTGCAGTTATTTAATATACATATTGCGGTATCCTGGAGTGGAGTTGTTCTGTGGGATTTGCTGCTTATCCTCCAGCAATGCTTCAGGCCACAGCATCATCGTATTAAAATCAAGATCATTAAGTTGTTGAAGATATATTACCACAGAAATAAAAATGATTTGTTTACTGCCACTTTAATTAAATTAACTGAGTCAGTGTACAAAGAAATTTCAGTTCACCTACTTATTTAGTTTGACCCAAGGCCTATCAATTCTTACTTATTATTTCCCTTATGAAATAGGATTCATGTGTTGTGAGTGAAGCAACTCTATGCAAAACGATCCTCAACATTGGTTCGGTCAGAGATGTGAAATGAAAGACAATGAAATCAAGTTGCCCAATGCTGCTGCATAAGAAAACTACACTGTATAATCCTATGAATAGGATAATTCCCTTGAGTGATTGGTTTTGTTCCCATTGTGTGGTAGAACCTGAGAAATTAAGGAACCAACAAAAACCTTTAAATATACAGTGTGTGCACTCCCAGTATGCAATTCTACAAGATTGTGCCGCATTGTAAAAGTAAACTCAGACAACTCACGATTAAAGGTTTTTCTGAGTGCACAGTTCGAAGGAGTACAAAATAGTGGTAACTTACTGGCACGGATCAACTTTTGTTCACTCCCTGCCATCATGCAGTGAGGCAGACCTGAGCAACGGCGATACAAAAAAGATTGTTAATAATATATTTAAAAGCGACTTCATTGCAATTCTTAGAACAAACACCACACTAATTCTAGTTGGATATCAGCTTCCTATTAATTTAAATAATTTAAAGAATTTGAAGTTAAATACAACTGCAGATGTGACACTATCAAATAATTTTTCATCAATCACCATCATAAGCTCAGGCACTGATTCTCAGACATTCACATTCCAGTTCTGCGTGATCCTCAAACAAGAACAAAGCCATCATTCAATGCTTTTAACACAAACTGCGCCAACCACTTCTACTTTCTATTGTAATTCATCTCCAACATTCAAAGCATTTGACAACACTGTTCATCACAAAGACTTGTTAGATGACATTTTCCAGGGCAATAAAGCTGTTTCTATACATGTTTTAGTTTATTCAGTCTCTAAAGAGGTCTCATATAAGTAGATGAAATAAAGGGCAAGAAGACAAATTACTAATTTTAAGTATGTCTACTTTACTTTTACCACAATAATTAAAGTAAAAAATATCACTTTATCTGCATCAGCATTCTGCATGTAAATACAGAAAGGATAAAATTACCTGCAGCCATGCTAATGGAAACCAGGTCTACCCTAACCTGTATGTTGTCTCACTTTGTCACTCCGTGTGCAGGTCATTCATACTTCATATGCTCACACCATCTATCTTTCCAGTGTTTGCATTCAATTGTGTGCACTTCCAGAGTTAGCAAAGAAGTGTTTATTAAATGAAAATAAATATGTCAAGCTGACGCATGTGTCCTGGGTTAGGTATGTGGGTGTGCATGTGTATCTGTAGATGTTGGTTAGCCAGAGTGTGCATGCATTTGTGTGCGTTAAGAGGTTTTTCTGAGCATACGTGTTCGTGCATGTGTGGGTCTGTATGTGTGTGCATGTGTTTAGGTGTTTTTTTTTTACATGTGTGTGCTTGTATGTGAGAGAGTGTGCATGTGTTTGCGTAGAGAAGTTGGTTATTGCATAGGTAACTCAAGAGGCCGAAAGTATGCTGGTCTTTCCTAGTCAAAGGTTTTCTAGCTGTCGTGCTTAGTGCCTCTGCATGATATACACCCTGATATATATGTGTGACTTGCTTGTGCCTCACCGGTAAGATAGTGCGGCCTTGCATTTATTATTCTCGTATGCAGGTGCCATTGTGGGCCTTTCTGCTGATGGGAGCGCTGTTGGGAGTCCAATAACCAGCTGTACCCTTATTTAATAACTTAATAGTCAAATATGATTGAATAATGACAGGGGTGTTGCAAACATAACCTGCACAAATAAGCATTCATAACAAAGGCGTGGATTCTTCTAATAGCGTGAAAGGAGGAGGAACTTGACAGCAAAGTGCCACACCAGAGTAAAAATGCACGGAATGTGTTTCTGAAAAAATAAATAAATAAATAAAACAAAAGTCTGTTAAGACTTTTATTTTCAGGGACAAACTTTCATTTGCAGTTTATTTTTAATTTTGGAAACTGCACATAACGTATATTTGCTACTTACTTTGGATTTTATTTTTTTTTAGTTTGATTTGTATGTATTAACATAAACTATACAAATTCAGGACATGGTATCTGTCGTATAAAATAACTAAAAGAAAAAAGTTCAAATTCGTAGACAGAAGAGTAAACTTCTGTTTACTCACTTTACTCTAAATAAGAAGTAATAAACTTGAAGAGAATTGATAGGGACAACCTTGTTTCTCTCTTCAGCCAGACAAGGGTGTGTCAACAGTGCTTATCTGGTACCAACCCCTCCCTACCTGTTTTACAGGACCAGCCACTCCTGCCCCCCCCCCCCCCCCCCCCCCGCCCGAGGCCGAGGGAGGTACACTGCAAGGTGGACACAAGAGGAAAGTGAGAGTAAGCTACAGGTGGAGGCCCCGCCCCCTCTGCCTCTCCACCACTATAAATAGTGAACACAGCCAGTAAGGAAGTCACTCACAGGGTCTTTACTACTCTTTGGAAGCCTTCCTGCCTCCTGTCCTCCTCCAGCAGCAGCTTTTTCGGCTTTTTTAAGCAGAGTCAACCACCCTTAAAACCGCAACCATGAGCAGAAGCTTCAGCGCCAAGTCCTACTCTGGACCATCTTCCAGGAACACCGTGGTGTCCCGCAGCATCCGTTCCGGGTCTGGAGGCTTTGGCAACAACCAGGGCAGTAGCTTCAGTGTCAGAAGCTCCAACTATGGCGGAGTCGGCAGTGGATTCAGCAGCGGCGGCGGCTTTGCCAGCGGTGGTGGTTCATTCTCCAGCGGTGGCGGGTCATATGGTGGCGGTGCCGGTTACATGAACCAGACCATCACACCTGTGACAGTCAACCAGAGCCTCCTGGCCCCCGTCAGCGTGGACATCGACCCCCTGATCCAGGCCGTCCGCACCCAGGAGAAGGACCAGATCAAGACCCTGAACAACCGCTTCGCCTCCTTCATCGACAAGGTAAGTGGATCAGGGCCGTATCCGTTCCCTTCCCCGTTGACAGGGCCTGCAGCCAACACAGTGTGCTCTGTTTGCACACAGGTTTGTGTGTTCTTACTGGCCGGTGTGCATACAAGCCAGTGTCAGAACGTCCTCAAATGTCACATCATGGGTAGCTTCTGTGTAAAAAGAAAAGTATATAGTCTGTTGCTGCTTATTGAAGCTGCTAAAGAGAGGATATTTCTACGCATGTCCCTGGGTTTCCTTTGCGCTGGTTTTTGCTGTCGATGCTTCCGTCCTTCAATAATGTATGGAGGCGGAGTCAGTCAACGGCACAGACAAAGTGATGGGACT
This sequence comes from Gadus chalcogrammus, assembly GCF_026213295.1. NCBI lineage: Eukaryota > Metazoa > Chordata > Actinopteri > Gadiformes > Gadidae > Gadus > Gadus chalcogrammus. The sequence goes on from NC_079424.1 coordinate 9,591,299, forward strand.
CATCTGCGGGTGCTTATCTCTATTGCCGTGTAATCAATAAATCAATTCCAGATCTGTGAGTCACAATATACTGCACAACGTTCACAGTGTGCGCCTGATCATGTATCTTCAGGAACATTGCATGACATATTCTAATGACAGCAATAAAAAAAAGGAACACCATTTTTTATTAGTTAAACACTTTGACACCCCATATTGGCCTTTAAAGTCACTATCTAAACATGGGTGTGGCGCCTAACGATCTGAAGGGCCTGTGTATTGCCCAGCAGACAGCCAGCCCTAGTATGAATATATTTGCAACATACACCCGATGGGTCCAAAGTCTGTCTGCAATTGCTAGCCTATCACCCAGCTGTAAGGTCGGCTTCTGCTACACAGTGCCAGACCAGTGAAACGGGCTGTTTTGCCCTCTTGGAAATCTGACTGCACAGCCAGTACACACACCTTATCTGGGGTGTAGTGAGGATTGTGGATTCATTAGTACAAAACAAATATACAAATGGAAGAAAATACAAATGGCACCGGGCCCAATAGGCCTATACCACACCTACAAAATTTCCCTGCTGTACTTTTGCTTTGTCTTTATGATAGCTCCGTCGGCCACACCTAGTTTTTCTTATCGTCTAGGATGTCTGTGTGGCTTTCCCATCTCTACAGAGGTTTTAGGATGAGTCATGCCTAAGCACGGCACTCCAAGAAAAACATAGCTCCACGCACAAACACACAGAAGCAGATAAATACACACACATAACCCCCCCTAGCCATATGCCCGCAGCCTGGATAAACAAGTTTGAATCAGTTTAAACAATTTCCCTCTCTAAAATACTCGGTTTGTTTCAAGTACAAACAATGGGATCTCCGCCCGTGCTACTACAGGTTGCAGCCACATGGACAGGGTGTACAACATTTCTACTTAGCGAGCGACTTAGGTGGCAAACAGGGTGTAGCTGGCCACACCCGGCCCTGTGATGCTATCTGCTTAGCAATCCAGGTGAGGGTGTGTCATCGGCTGAGTAACCCAGCTGTTAAGTTAAACGTTATTCAGTGCACATGACACACCCTCAAATTCACCTTTCTCCTACTCCTCCGTTTCCTCGTTGGACTACTGAGTTCAACTCAATTCAGCTTTCCACTTACAATGTTTCCAATTACAATTGCTGTTGGAGGGGGGATTTATAATGTGGCAACACAGAAGGACCATTCCATCAGAAAACCAGACAACATTGTGGATCCCCATTTTCAATATTTCTGTGTTTTATTTTGAACATTTTGAAACAGTTATAATACAAATTCTACCTTCGGTGTGGCTCTGCAGGTGCGCTTCTTGGAGCAGCAGAACAAGATGCTGGAGACCAAGTGGAAGCTGCTCCAGGAACAGACCACCGCACACTCCAACATCGACGCCATGTTCGAGGCCTACATCTCCAACCTGCGCAGACAGCTCGACGGCCTGGGCAATGAGAAGATGAAGATGGAGGGAGAGCTGAGGAACATGCAGGGAAATGTGGAGGACTTCAAGAACAAGTGAGTGTTTTTGGGCAAAGCAATTACAGCAAGATCTTACCAGACTTTAATCCCCTTGTGGCTAAGGAAAAGAGTGACCTTGTTTAAAATGTTGGTTTGTCCCTCTAAAGGTATGAAGATGAAATCAACAAGCGTGCCGCAGCTGAGAATGAGTTTGTGCTGCTGAAGAAGGTAGGAATGGAGGAGCAAGACAACTGGGGTAGCTCGATAAGGGGTACATTCAAGTGATTCAATCGGTCTGACCTTTGGAATGATTCTCTTTCCAGGATGTCGATGGTGCCTACATGAACAAGGTCGAGTTGGAGGCTAAGGTTGACGCACTTCAGGATGAGATCAACTTCCTCAGGGCCATCTACGAGACCGTAAGTAATCTATCAATGTGTTATTTCAAAGGGCACAAACCATATTAAACCACGATAATGATTAGGCAATGGACAGTTTTAAACAACTATTTAAACATTATTTGGGATATCCAGGAGCTCCGTGAGCTGCAGAGCCAGATCAAGGACACCTCAGTCATCGTGGAGATGGACAACAGCAGGAGCCTGGACATGGACTCCATCGTCGCCGAAGTGCGGGCTCAGTATGAGGACATCGCCAACCGCAGCAGAGCAGAGGCCGAGGACTGGTACAAACAGAAGGTGAGACTGAACTTTGGTTTGTCCGGTCAGTGCAATGATATGCTTAACATGATTATACAGTGCCACGGGTCTTTGGTTGTTTTGTTTGGAACGACTGTGTTTAAGGTTCGTTTTTTTCTCCTTCTAGTACGAGGAGATGTCGTCCTCTGCTGGCCAGTACGGGGAGGACCTTCGCTCGACAAAGGCTGAGATGGCTGAGCTGAACCGCATGATCGCCCGCCTTCAGAACGAAATCGATTCCGTCAAGACACAGGTAATGTGGCACCACCCCTCTCTCTGTATATATTCACTACAGTTCCTCATTCAATATGAATCGGTGACATCTGAAAGAATACCTGTCTAAATAATCATCATCATACCTCCCCACAGAGGGCTTCTCTGGAAGCACAGATCGCAGAGGCTGAGGAGCGCGGTGAGCTGGCAGTGAAGGACGCCAAGCTCCGCATCAGAGATCTGGAGGATGCCCTCCAGAGAGCCAAGCAGGACATGGCCCGCCAGGTGCGCGAGTACCAGGAGCTGATGAACGTCAAGCTGGCCCTGGACATTGAGATCGCCACCTACAGGAAGCTCCTGGAAGGAGAGGAGGACAGGTACAGTACAACTGAGATTATAGTAAACCAGACATCAACCGAAGAAATTCTGTATTCCTGTTTTTTTATTTTTTATGTGAATCTAATATATCTCCTCACTCGTTCAACAGGCTGACAGCTGGTGGCCCCACTCACACAGTCCACGTGCAGCAGACCAGTGGCAGCAGTAAGTGCGCCGACTACAAAACACTGCGTTCATCAGCAGCAAATTAATAATCAATAGAGCATGACGCAAACATTTTGGATTTGGTGAACTCCATTTATCTGCCAGATGTCCAGATTCTGATCCTTTTTGTTTGTTTGTTCCATAGACTACGCCAGCGCCAACTCCGGCGGCAGCTTCGGGTACGGTGGTGGCAGCAGCGGCTTTGGTGGCAGCAGCGGCTATGGTGGTAGCATCGGCGGTGGATATGGCTCCAGCAGTGGTGGCGGTGCCACCATCATCAAATCCTCCAGCTCATCCGTGAGCAGGAGGCAATATTAAAAGAAGTACCTGATCCCGCTACTCATCGAGGTCGAACCCGAGACACCGCCGTGTGTGGTGCTATCCATATTCCAATACGCAGTAACAATGGAAAGGGATCAGTCACTAGTGATCTGGAACAGTTATTATAAGTAATGTTACACTCTGCCATGGATTTGGCTTCTAGGATCATTAGTGACTCTCTTAATTGCACTGTGAAATATCAATGACAAGAGGTTATGAAAATATATACCAACAAAGAACCGGGCTTGATAACTCAGGAATGCCACAGATGTTTACTTTCTGCACTGACATTTGACTAATAATGAACTCCATTAACATAGATTGAAAAGCATACCAAACGAAATCTGAGACCAGGTTTATTTTCAGCTGCTTTTGAAATGTACGCCAAAGTGGAATAAATAAATCTGTGAACTAAACTCATTGTGTGTTGCTGTTTTTTGGCTTTGATAATACAATGCTTGATACCTACAGCATCGCTTTGGAATTCAATCTAATGAGGGATGAGTATATTGGAATGGTTTTGAATGAGTGAGTTTAGACACCTGTACAGTATTTGTTAGTACTTCCACTGTATCTGATACTATGGATAAACATTAAACATTAATAGAACGAGAGCTTTTACATTATAGAAGCAATACGCAATGGGAAAAATCAGCTTAAAGCCTTACACCAAGTAGCCTATAATGGGCCGATCCAAACACCCATCCATAACCACCACCTGACATATTTGTCTGGGAATCAGGGTAACAACGAACATAACTTGCAAACAGGATAAAATTCAAATCCCAAAAAATATTGATTAAATTAATGTCTTATATTTGTATAGTTAATACAAAACAATCAGTTGGCTTTGGACCTCAAATTCGTATCATCACGGGTTACTCAAGCAGGGTCGTCCAATCTAAATTTGATCAGGGCTATTATCAATAATTATTAAAACACACTTATATCTATAAGTATGTTTTAATTATATATATATATATATATATATATATATATATATATATATATATATATATATTATATATATATATATATATATATTTTTTTTTTTTTAATTGTTATTAATAATAGGCTACAATGATAATATGAATTGATAATTTACCAGCCCCAATGGGTGGAGGCTATAGGTTAGCCTACTTGCTAGCTACCAAGCCGAGTTACCATGAAAAATCCAGACTATGCTACCTCACCGCTGCATGGTAATTTAATTATGTGCATTATGTGTATCGCCGACATACACTGAAACACAGGCACTCAAATAGTGCCAAGAAACAAACAAATCAACTTGTTTCGAATCCGCGTTCACAAACCATTGCGCCTGCTCAGGCTCACAGGTGCCTATTTCGAGTTCCAAGTTGTTGCGCTTCGTGCAGTGCATAATTCTATGAGGGCACGGCGCGTTTCAATAAGTAGCGACGTGAATGATAGCGGTAGGGGTGTGTTCGCCACGATTAACAGCTATTATGGAGGTAGATTTGTGTCTTTATTATGCAATCAAAAATAATAGGTTTGAGAGCAAAACTTTCCACACTGCAATCAAAAAATAGGTTTGAGAGCAAAACTTTCCACACTGCAATCAAAAAATTGATTTGAGAGCAAAACTATCGACACTGCAATCAAAAAATGTTTTATTGCAAGATAAATTAATGTGATAAAAAAATTATTAATGGGAATCCAAAAGCTTTGTTTGCAAATCCAAAAGTTTTGTTTGCGAATCCAAAAGTTTTGTTTGCGAATCCAAAAGTTTTGTTTGCGAATCCAAAAGTTTTGTTTGCGAATCCTAAAGTTTTGCTTGCGAATCCAAAAGCTTTGCTTGCTGTTGAGCTGAATCTCATGGGCGGGACCTACGCCGAAAGATGTAAGACACGTCTCTATTGGACAGTCTCGATCGGAGTGACAGCTTGGCAACATCCACAGTTAGTAACGAGAGAGGGTGTTTTGAAGTCCATGATGAGACAGAGCGGGAATCGGGAGCTCCCTCTCTCGTTACTAACTGTGGATGTTGCCAAGCTGTCACTCCGATCGAGACTGGCCAATAGAGACGTGTCTTACATCTTTCGGCGTAGGTCCCGTCCACGAGTTTCAGCTCAACAGCAAGCAAAGCTTTTGGATTTGCAAGCAAAACTTTAGGATTCGCAAACAAAACTTTTTGATTCGCAAACAAAACTTTTGGATTCGCAAACAAAACTTTTGGATTTGCAAACAAAACTTTTGGATTCCCATTAATAATTTTTTTATCACATTAATTTATCTTGCAATACATTTTTTTTTGATTGCAGTGTCGATAGTTTTGCTCTCAAACCTATTTTTTGATTGCAGTGTGGAAAGTTTTGCTCTCAAACCTATTCTTTTTGATTGCATAATAAAGACACAAATCTACCTCCATACGCTATCAGCTTATTTGGCTAGCTGTCAACAAACATTATAATGGGGGAAACAGTTCGCGACCTGGCCAAGAAAAAAACTGCAGCAGCTGAACATGTAGGCCTAATTGACAGCTTAACCAAGAGGGCGAAGAGCAAACTATGTTGACTTAAGGCCGATCCACACCTCCGGATACGGACAGTTTAGTCCGGTCCCGGAGGTATGGATCGGCCTTAATAAGGCCGATCCAAATCATCCAAAGGATGATTTGAGACCCTTTGATTGATTGACTGCTGACCTGGTCCCACCGGTCATGAGGTAATAATGTTGGTGTTTTATTTATTGTGTTTTATTTTGAAAATTGACCGGAATGCTCTATGGCTTTTACTTTTTCACTTCCTGCCCTGATCGATCTGCTCTGTTGAAATTGACGCGGTTCAGCAACGGCTTGCAGCAAAAATAGGAATGCTACCAGGCCCCCAGGATAGGCCCATACTTTCGCAATCCACCAGTGCTCAGAGGCCAAGCCTGGTATTGCAGTTGTTTAAGCTGGCTGTGGACGGGGTCCGTCATTTCAGGCGGCCCAGAAGTAGATATCGCCGTCCACTCCAGTACAAGTGGGGAACAGGATTGTGTCTCCGCAAAAAATGTCTGGATATCAACCAAAGGCTCATAGGTTTTTTCTTTTCAAAACGCCACCTCAAGCGTTTTATTAGCCGTTATCTCGCTGGTGTGCAGCTGAAAGGAGTCCTAGTGAAACAAATGGCATCCGAGAGGGCCTAGTTCAGTGCTCCGTTAACGTGTCCGATTTTTGGACTGGTTCATCTGCTGCTCAATAACTCTCACGGTCCTCTGCTTGCGATCATTGTGATTCATCATGTATTGATCCATTTATTCAAAAGATCCAAAGACAAAGAAGCGGTGCATCACGGTATCAGTTCTATATTTCTGCATCCGGTACGTCACGGACTAGCCCACGTGCAGTGGCGCCCGTCCGTGACGTACCGGGGCGGCATATTTGTGGGGGGCGCCAAGTCACATGGGGGGCGCCACGAGCAGTAAAAAAGATATCGCGCTGCGTAGCGGTTATCAATGACGTACTACATAACATTGTGTTGGGAATAGGTATTTTGGCGCCCCCTCTGGCTGCAGGCGCACACCTGCTCGTTGAGAAGGTGCCGTGCGCAGACGGAATGAAACCCCCACTGACGCGTCCGGTGGAATCGAGCCTTTATTCTTGACATTGAGCCGGAGTCATGAATGGGTGAATAGCACTGCCTGGGTGCTCCCAGAGACAGGACATTGGTGTGTCTTGATCAGGATGGTGTAGGCCTACGCTGAATATTTTCAAATACACCCCCTTTAATCAGCATCTTATCTGGAAACAGAAACTCTCCGAAACCACCAACAACTTCACATTTCAGGTCCGATATCAAAGTGGTGGAAACTTGCCATTGGAAGTATGGTAACGGTGTCCCATCCCCTTGAACACTTCTGCTGAGCGGTTAGTTGATAATCCTTTCTCTCTGTCTGGCCCCACCGACCGACCCGTTAAATGTGCCATTTGGTGACGTCTAATTAGAGCCTTTCAAGAGTATGAGCGGGAAGACAATAACCTGCCCTTGCCTGACTTGAGAGACCACACGGGGGCAGTGTTGCTCAACTCCAGCCTCCTCGACGTCGGCCTCTGAACGTACCATCAGACCAACAACGTGGCTACACAGTGGTTTTGTTGTATAAAAAAAAGATCCGGCATCAATGGATGTCTCAGGCCTGTAATAATGATTTTGTTTGTCGACCCGAATTAAATTATTGGATGTATACCTACTAAACGACTACCTTGGTTAGGTTTAGGAAATACAACTACTTTTGTTATGTTTAGGCAACACAACCATTTGGTTAAGTTTAGAGAACAAAACTACTTGGCTTGGTTTAGGCAACTAATCTAGGCTGCTTCGTCAGGTTTAGACCTTACAGGTTTAGACAGGGAGGCCTGAAGAGAAGGGTGGATTTCATTTGCCAAAAAAAAAGCTTACTCTGTGTCTCCAAATTATCTACCTAGCTTTAACTGTTTCAAACAATCTTTGTAAATATATGTATGTATTATTTATCTATCTATATATATACTGCCTAAACTGGAGGGTTGTTTCATGGGAGTGGTTACAACCATCATGTGGCCTCGGAATAATTGAGCTACTTTGGCATATCAATCAATACTGAGAGTTGGATGTGGATCATTGCAGGCTGTAGCTGTGTGTGTGTGTGTGTGTGTGTGTGTGTGTGTGTGTGTGTGTGTGTGTGTGTGTATTTTTTTGGTAATATGTGAGAGTCTTAAAGACAAAAAGCACAAAAGAGCAAGATTCTGAAAATAAACCACTGGAAAAAACTCCCCCTTCCTCTCTGCTGCCCTCCCCCCACAATCTGCCTCCCCCATTGAGAAGTGTTGCATTAACCCACATCTGGTGTGCTTTTTACACTCAAATTATAGATCTTAAATATAAACTACAGCCCCTTGAATGTGTGTGCTTCAGAAGGCCCTGTTGTAAGTCATGCTACAGCAGGGAATTCTGTGCCTTTTATATGCATCGATCAAAATGAATGCGTCGCAATGGTAAAATAAAAAGCGATACTGATGAATTGATTGTACATGACTATAAAGATAACATGTTTATATGTGTGTGTGTGTGTGTGTGTGTGTGTGTGTGTGTGTGTGTGTGTGTGTGTGTGTGTGTGTGTGTGTGTGTGTGTGTGTGTGTGTGTGTGTGTGTGTGTGTGTGTGCGCGGGCTTGCGTGCATGCGTGTGTGTATGTGTTTGTGTGAGTGTACAACATTCTGATATGAATCTAAAGAAACCCAAAAAAGATGGGTTTCTTTAGATTTGTTCCGACAAAACTTTATTCCTTCATTCATAAATGATGCAGACCTACATCCTATTCGTCCAACCTAACTTAAAGCAGGCAGGCATTTCTTTCGTGATAAACCATAAGATGCTGTATCTCCTTTCCGGGCTCTCTGTCGACACACCCACACGTGAACAAACACAGACACACATTACACACACACGCACACACACCCGTACACACACACACACACACACACACACACACACACACACACACACACACACACACACACACACACACACACACACACACACACACACACACACACACACGCACACGTATTGTCTCGCTGTGTAAATTGCTTTGAACACAACAATTTATGTAATCATACAATACACATCATTGCAACAATTATAGGTTGTGGTGACAGCAATAACAAACATGCATTTTGTTTTATTTTCCTTTTGGCATCAATCAAGATGGCCATGGCATTAAAGCCACCGTTGTCGTTGCGCTTGCTCTGCCTCAGTGCGTGCACATTAATCATCACATCTTAAATATGTGGGTGTGTTTTACAGAGACCTGTATTATGCACCACAGACACACAGAATCCCTTCAAGTGATTGATTCTCCATCAGAATGAGTTTTTTGTTACTTTTTTGGGAGTTTAAATGACACAGAAGAAACAGACACAACACAGATAAACTTAACTTTGTTTTACATCAAAAAATCTCAAGAGCGAGAGACATTGGAATAGGATCAAAGGATACATTGAAAACAGCAACTAGATTTTTCTTCGCACAGTATTCTAAGTTTGTATGTATTTGATTATATTATCCGGTCTGAATTGATACAAATATTTACATTATTCATCTCTACATATTGATCTCGGCGAGGTATACTCATTTTTCGAAGCAAAGCTAAAATGTGACCAAAAAACGTAACATTTCTTAGCTTTGTGTGAGCAGCACTAACAACACTGTTCTTACACAATGACCTCATACCCTGAGCAAAGCACTTAGATCAATAGACATTACACCGTCCAATGACCTCGACACTGTGTTCCACAGTGGTTGACATCGTCTGTGATTCTTGGTGACAGAGAGTATCCACCGGGTGCATGTTTAGTGGGCTGCATGGCGTCAGATCACCTGACAGGCTCCATGAAGCAGGCCCAAGGTATGTCTCTCTTGAGGGGGTGGCTGACCTGCTCTTCATATGTTTCCCCTACACATACCACACGTGTCAATTCAACCATGAATTTAGCTCCTATGTATATGAAAAAAAATATCATAGATACTTCTGAAATGCCACACTTAGCCCATCTTATGTCATGTCAAAATATATTATTGCTGTGAATGTACATCTGTAAGATGTAGATATTATGTCAAATGTGATGCTGTGTTTGGAATCCCTTAACGGTTAACCCTTTGATATTAAATATAAGCTGGACAGCTGTGGCTACCCATAAGGGGACAAAATGAGTGACGAATGACCTCTCACATAGTTAGAAAAAAAGAGCACAATCAAAATGTTAGCGCAGCAGTAAGTAGCCCGCTGTTTTATCTGTAGAAAAAAACGAAATAAACCACAAGAGCGTTTGAGTCGGCAGTGCATTAACCCCTGCCCCCCACCCCGTTCGATCCTGGGCAGCTGCAGTCACATATTGTCAAGGGGATGTCGCACCTTCTACTACGGTCAGCTTCTTTCCGACAACCACAGCACTAGGATTCCACTGGGCAAGGTAAACACCAAACAAATGATCTTGGGTTGTACATTTTCTTACATTTATTAAGCCATAATTCCAATTTTAAAGGGTTGACTGAATTGACCTGAGGTTAAAAGGTTCTATTAAAAAAGGTTGTACTTTTGTGTTCTCATTCCGAATCAGCTTCTTTTCAGTCCCTTGTGTTAAAAAGTAGTGCACGAGATAGCATATAATAGGTCATGTTGCAAAAAGAGGGTGTTTCAATATGCAGCTGCAGTATTTCTGCTCTATATGCTGACAACAACCATGGTATCACCTCTCAATCAAATTATTTTCAATCACACGTGTGCTCCATTCAATGACATATACTTTTTCACCCTTACTTCATTTGGATTAGAATCTCTGAGCAGGGTATGCATTGGACATCCATGGACATCCATATGGCTTGCTTTCCCTTGTGCGACTGAGAAGGAGGAGACGGCGTTGGAGGAAGAGGAGGAGAGGGGTGTCTCCATCGTCAGTGACTAGGTGGTCTGTCTCAGGACGTGTGGCGAGGTGGTGGGACAGAAGAGCAGACGAGATGACAGATTGCCTATGCCCGGGGGCTCTGACACCAGCCCTATTGAGCCCACAGGAGATGATAAATGCCCGGGCTAATTTTAAACACTGTGAACTAAACTCCTGCTTCTAGATGAAGCCCCCCAAGCCAGGGGGAGGAGGCGTTGGAGCACAGCTGGAGGGCTGAGATAAGACCTCCTGTGTTCACCTGGTAACCCACACCCCCTTCCACATGCACGCACGCACGCACGCACGCACGCACACACACACACACAGCTCCAGTTCAGCTGCCAGACCGAATGAGACTAACACCAATGGGAGCAATGGAGTGAATTAATGGACGAAAAGGGAAGGATGATATTCTTCTTTGATGACAGCGATGATGGGTCCATTTAAAGGCTCATTGAAAGCCCCTGTTACACAGGTGGGTAAATTAAACATTATGTAACACCACTTTAAGTATTTATGCAACAACCAAATCTTGCAATCTAGCCCAGTCTCACACCAAGGCTTCAAATATAGCCGCATTCAGTGTTCAAATCTCGAACAGTGCAGTGACTATGGGTAGATAGAGAATTGTGTCCAAAGGTCAGTATGCACTCCTTAATCAACCCAGTCGCACACCAACATAATGTAATAGCTACGTTGGTCCACATAGAAACAAACATAAACTCATAAACTTGTAAGCAAGCAACGTGAACTGTAAAGTATGAATCACACACCAGGATACAATTCCTCCAAAAGGGCTTTCAGGCTTGCACTGGTTGTGTGTTTACATGTGTTAACAAGTATTAATAACAGTGGAAAATCGGTGAGACACATCTGGGAAGAGCCATGACCAATCTTAGCTCTCCACATCTTCCCTTCTCTTTATAAACAATATATCTCCCCTTCAGGGCCACTGGCACTGCGGTAATATTGAGGATGTTGTCAGTATCATGTTGACCCCGCAGGGAGAGAGTCCCGTTGAAGCTGGCAAATTGTTGGTTGGCTCACTACTGGTAGTGGCTCGCCATGGCCAATCAAGAAGCAGGTGCAATGGATCACATTGATTATCAACGACCAAGTGTGAATGGTTGCATCCCATGGGGCTGAACTACTCCTACTCTTGTGGAGGTTCCGGCTGTCTCTTCCCTCAACAGCTTGCAAAGAATGATTGAATATTGCACTCCTTAGTATGCCTCTAGAGTTCCTCTATTAGTAACTTATTCTATACAGTTTCCGTCCCCTCCCTCAAAATCTATTATATTAAAAGAGAGAGAGTGTGTGTGTGTGTGTGTGTGTGTGTGTGTGTGTGTGTGTGTGTGTGTGTGTGTGTGTGTGTGTGTGTGTGTGTGTGAGTTTGGACTGTTTGGACTGCTATCGGTTCGAATCATTCGAGTTTGTGTTGAAAGTTCAATCGATATTGATGTGTCCTGTCATGGGAGCCCGGGCAAACTGTCGATCCGGTCTCATTATCAGAAAAATCAATCGTCCCCCCCAATCTTCATTGGTGTCTTGGTCTTTTAAATCTATTTTACGTGACTTCCCCCCCTGCCCTACCCGTCATCGCAAACCAGAGCAGGGGAGGTAACAGACCATGCATAAAGATCTTAAAAAAGGTTTAAGGGCCATGCGTTCTCAATGGGTGCCAAAGCTCAACCAGATTTTTTAAACATGAACCTTTTATACATGGTGATATCACCAAAATGTCAGTGGCACAGCAATAAATTGTGTAGAATGACTGATGACTAATGCAATACCATCATGTCACATCTGATGATAAAGATGGGCAGAGCTAATGGAAGATTTCTCTGGCTGAGAGAGCCCTGCCCACCTCTTCCCTTCTCCACGCTTTACATTTCTTGTCGCTCAGTAATACATAACCCGTTTAGTTGCTATTATTCATTGTAGGCCAATCCATTTGCATTTGAGGCATTTTGGTCCGTGGCTGTTGGTGACGCCCTTTGGAAATCTATAATTAATGTAGAGGTTGAACAGTTGCAGTTGCCAGACTACCTTCATACCACCTAGGTGCTCATTCTATAATAATAATAAATTCAATTGTATAATACATTCTACATACTCAACGATGCTTCAAAGTGCGAACACACAGGTGAAATCATTTAAATCAATAAATGAAAGACAAATAGGTAGGTATATGTAGGGAAGGGAGAGAAGGGAAGGAGGCCAGCTTGAAAAGGTGGGTGTTGAGGGCCTGTTGAGGGCCTCTCTCTCTCTCTCTCTCTCTCTCTCTCTCTCTCTCTCTCTCTCTCTCTCTCTTTATCTCTCTCTCTCTCTCTCTCTCTCTCCCTCTCTCGCCCTCCTCCCCCTTTCTCCTCCCTCGCTGTCTGATTTCTCCCAGCGTCTGATCAGCAAGCCACTCTCCCTCACTGACACCTGACAAGGTCTTTAGAGGACACAAACCAACACACACTTTATCAGGCAACAGATAAGCCGATGGAGCAGAGAATGGGGGTAATTGTGGTTGCCAGTTTTGGCCTCCACCTGGTAGCAGCTTGTTTAAAGTCTGCAGGGAAGGACAGTGATTGCTCGTGTGGTTGTCTCTTCATTCAAAAGCCTGAGGCAGAAACATTTGAAATTACAAATACGAATAACAATGGGAAGTCTCTTTTTCTGCATTGAAGAGAATACAATTTTGAAGACAATTCCGCTCATGTAACATTATATTTTACTAATGTGCAATACATAAATAATTCATTTAATATAATTAAAGCCTAAAGCGTATAGAGGCCTTTGCTGTTGTTAGAGCCAATCCAAAATTGTGGAAAGCTTGTGTGTTAGATTAAAGCAATGACACAATGACACTCAACATCAAATTTCCATTTGATGTTGAATCTAAATGACTAAAATATATACCAGTGCATGAATGACGCACACTTCATGATATGTACACGTTTAAGGTTAGGTTGGATTGTTTGTTTAAGGAGACATTTTAGCCCAAACCGTATTTTATTTTGATTTAAACATGGTAATATGTATTATATGGTCATGAACATAGTGTGTGAAACCAGGCAAAATATAATTTGAATTAGCCCGTAAAGTTGCGTTAGAAATCTTAGACATGTTTATTCAAAAGGGTGTAATTAATCCATAGTCCATGACAAACCACTTCCCTGTTAAGCATATACAAGTACTCATAAGTCAATATAATACAGAAAGTTGCGACTCTGTCCTAATCTATGGTCAGATTTCCAGTTTCAAGTTTGCAGAAGAAAAAGTATTTTATTTTAGCCGTGACAGTATTTTTTCCATTTTGGTTTGAAACTGCACAGCTGGGCCATTGAGATCTTTGTGTGTGTGTGTGTGTGTGTGTGTGTGTGTGTGTGTGTGTGTGTGTGTGTGTGTGTGTGTGTGTGTGTGTGTGTGTGTGTGTGTGTGTGTGTGTGTGTGTGTGTGTGTGTGCGCACTCGCGCATTTGTGCACAAAGTCTGTAGTTTAGCTTTCTCAGTGTTTGTCCCAGTAGCTCTGTCTGTTGTTTTGATCAGCTGTTCAGCTCAAATCTGAAAAAAAAAGTGGTTATTGAAACGATAGATTCTCCCAAAATAATCGAAGGATAAATTAATCAGACGCAACCATCTCACAGTCGGTCAGCCAATCGTTGGACCCTGGAACTAGGGGTTAAGGCTGATGACCTTGACAGGAAACGGGGAGTGTGTTGCTGGGTGTCTTTCAAAGGAACCACACCACTTTTAACACTCTAAATTGAAAACCGTTGGAGGGGAAAATCATCGTGTGAGATGTGTGTGTGTGTGGGGGGGGGGGGGAGTGGAGGCTGTGGGGGGGTTGTGGACCGTAGAGGGGCTGTAAAGAGACACCCCTGACAGGGCAATGTGTTGGCACCCATCTCCAAGAAATGATTACCTCCATCAAACAAGAACACACACAGTGGAGAACACACACACACACACACACACACACACACACACACACACACACACACACACACACACACACACACACGCGCACACACACACACACACACACACACACACACACACACACACACACACACACACACACACACACACACACACACACACACACACACACACACACCATCCTACACAGATACAGGCAGACAAGACAAGATGAATGTTCTTCCGTCTGACTCAGCCATTGATGTAGTTGAGACAAAGAAACATTTTCACCCAATTATTTTTTTCTCACAAACATGAACACATATCTCAAGAACAGATGCTAGGTGTTGGACAGTTTGTATTTGTTTGTTTGAATGCATAGTGTTCCTTAAGCGAGAATGTGAAATGGAACAGAAGGGGAGAACGCCGGTCAACCATGGAAAAATAAACCTATAATGAGTCTGAAGCAATTCTAGAGAAACGTCCCTTATATTGGCCGTTTCCATCAGTTTGTGAGATCGCAAACATGTACAATTTGTTCTGTATTTTGTCTGTCAGGGTAACAGACCACTGCTACCGAATTTATTCTTCACAATTTTAGGATGTTGCACTCAAGAATTAATTTCCTCCCTATCGGTGTGACCTTTGCTCTTGACAAGTCGCATGAAAATAGTGTTGGTTGTCATTTCAGTGAGGACAAAAGCCCTGTTTATGTGGCCCTTTCCGTTGACTGGAAGCATGTATAGTTGCAGAGCTGACAGGCGCATGGTCACTAGGTCCAATGGACACTCTGTCAATGCCAGGAAAGTATTTGTTCTGCTTTATAATCGACTCATATCCACCATGCCCCAGTCCTGCACTCAAGTGATAAATGGCAAATAACGAAAGATGCCCTTTGTTCCACTCCAAGTGCAGAGCATCAGTCACCAAAAGCTGTCCCAGTCCACCGTAAAAGCAGCTACTAACAAACTCCTATGGACTCTGGACCATAGGAGGTCTCTACGATGATGCGCAAATAATTTCATTTCAGTGGGACTCCATGGGTTTTGCGGCGAGGCGGGAGAGAGAGGCTGGGACTTCCGATAAAGGGGTATCCTTTTCTGTGACATGTTTGGATTCAAAGCAAATTTCCACAGCAATATTTCATTTCTTGTCCATGTATTTCTTGTTCCCAAGAAATTCATTTAGAATACAACAAGAACTTGTGCTTTCCTTGTTTGGTCATGTTCTTATTCTTATTAATTCATTGCCTGGATAAATGCGAAAAAAAAATCACGTCCTTCTGTCAGCCTTCCCATCCAGCCCACCAAACATACACACCCCCCACCCCCTTCCCATTCCCGACCGTCCTCCTGACACGCTGACAGAGATAGACCTCGCTGCACACGTCCACACATCGCGCCCCAGACCTCCGTCCCCCTGAAATAGCTCACTACCTCAGCACGTCCGAGGGTAAAGGTAATTTGGCGCCGACTGATTTAGATTAATACCGAAGCTCTGAGTGCAACAGCTGCATGCAGCTGACCGCCGCTACTTTTTATTGCTTCGTCCATCGCCAGCTGCGACCTAGCATTTCAATGAAGGCCATGTTTCAGCTCCAGCCATAGTAAGCGCGGCGACCCTCCTTCCATTGTTAGACGGTTGATGGCTGCTCAGCTCTTTCTGCTTTTTTTTAATTACAGTGACAAAGCAGATGTTTTGATAGACAGGTTTAATCGAAAAGATTGTATTCATTTGTAATCAGGGATTCCTGTCCTTACCGCCAAGGTAGATTTCTTGAGCATTACAAACATCGACATGGGAGGCTTCATGTGAGGCATGGACATTAACTGTTAAGAGATTTTAATGTCAGACGTTTTAAGACTCAAAGAAAGAGCTTGGAAAAAAACCATAAACAGACCACACAAAACCATGCCTCCCATCTAACAATCTATGGAATAATGTCAATATATTTATGTTTCACTTCTATTGAATCATATGAAGAGCAAATTCAAGTACAAAGTAACAATAAATACATTTTGCATTTTACTATAGGTGCTGAGTCAGAGTCACACTCCAACACTTCTAATTCATTTTCCATTCTGCCACTTTGCTAAACAGAATGTCCTTCACAAACCACGTTTTTTCCTCCTCCGCTTCCTCCAAGCCATCGAGCCATCCTTGATTCAAACCCTGTGAGACTGTACCGTTTTACACCCCCGTGATCCCACCCTTCACTGGTAATGGCCGTGTCTACCGGCGGCCTGGCATCCATTAGTGACACTGATTAACCCTGCGGCGTCTGGCAGCCCAGGGGCTGATGGGGCTGGACAGTCAATGATCTAGCAAGGGCCCCGGCGGGCAGAGGTGCCTGAGTGGGCTTGTTAAAATGTATGAGTTTTATCACCTCTTATTGCCGCTACTTCGTTTGCTGATTGAAATGGAGGTGCAGGAAAGCATGGCAGAATGAGATTTATATCCGTTTTTTTTTTTTTTTTACCTCGGTGATGAACGACCAGTGGTGAGCCATTTTAAATGGTGGATTTGTTCCCTGTTTATTTCTTTTTCAATTGATGGTTGATAAAGACGCAAAACTAAAAAGCGGTTAGGTTCTATTGTGTTGAGAGAATCCTCATTAGGAAAACTTTGCTCACTATTTCATTGAATTTCTATAATCTCATCTTTATCTGAAAATGAACCACTTCGTGATTTCATCAAAGTTCGTATTGTGAAAACCACCAGAGTGATATTCAACGGCCCCGTCTGTGAGGTCCACAGGATCAACATAGAGCTTGGAAGTACATTCTTTCCGGTAGACCACTCATGGGACCTTTGAAGAAATGTATTATTTTCTGATCCCAGTCATTAAATGCCTTGGATTACACGTGTGTTTTGTGTGGGTCCAAATAATAATTTTTCACTTACAGAGTTTTTACCGTTTATTGTGCAATTGTTCAGTTAAAGGCTGTAGGGAAAACACAATAAGAAAGACTACACGTCTCGTATGTGACGTCACGCTCCCTGTGACTGGTGTGGACAAGACCAACAATCTCCCCATCGGCATAACTGAAAATCTACACATAACCCCACTTATAATGTTTTTCACCTCTTTCGATGCTGTTATCCTCCCCTTGGAAAAAATCGGCGAAGTGGAGCAGAGAGCTCGCCATGTCTGTACCAGAGTGGTGTTGACGTATATCATTCGCGTCGAGAGCAGCGAGGGGCTGTAGTTCACAAAGCGGCCTCACACAGAACCTAACATTATCAAACTTCGTCGTGAAATTCTTTTTTTTTCTTTGCATGAACAATTATAATTTAAATCCACAAACAACATATGTGCAATCCAGGGCATATATAGACTGGAACCAGAAAATAATTACTCTCTCCATTGAAACCCATTCTAATTTTCCTAGCCTTGAGGTCCCATGGGGTCTCCCGGAAGGGGCGGCCTTGGAAAGCTCTATTGAAGGGAAACGTACTTCAAAAGCTTCAAATGGACTTTTTAGCTTTTCTTAGGCCTACACTAATATGCTTCGACAGGATTCTATATCAAAATTGAACTCTGAGTAAAACCCAACTCATTTATAAATAGGCATTTTATATGCAGGATATAATTGAAATATTTCTTACAACAATATATACGACTGATGATTTATTGATAGCTAAAAAATGTGTTCTAGTCAAATGGCTCATAATGAGCATTTGCATATGCACAGCAGGAACTGTTTAATTTAAAAAGAAATTTGTCATTAATATTTCATTAACATATTGTGGCCGGCTGTTATCGCTACAGGCCAGCCTTCATATTTTAAATGTTCTGAATCAAAACTTTGTTGCGGCTTTGGAATTCAAACCTATTCCCCCAAGATTTGATTCATAATAAGTTAAAATGCATAAACCTTTCAATGGATTAGAATTTCTAGACTTAATGTTATAATTTGAACCCTATCATCTCCATCTCAATTTGCTGAAATAGGAGTGTTTTTTTATTCATAAGAACTTTAGTTACTATCAAAATCTATATAGTCAGTACATATCCTTATAAAAAAAAGCAGTGTAATTACAACTGAATTTGTTGGACTGCACTAGTAGCACAACCCGCAGGGTTCAGCCGGGATTTTCGTTAAAAATGTCTTGTGGTGATGAAAAAAAAAATGTTATTTTGATGTGAGCTCCTTGGCTAACACAGACAGTCCGCTGCCTCGTGTAGCCCACTCCTCTGTGAGACGCCGCTTACAAGGATTTCACGGTGGGGAATGAATTGGCAGCAGGAAGGTGCGAGGGGGCTTCTCAGTGCCCCGGAGCGGCAGCCTGCCTGCTTTTATCTCAAATGGGAAGATCCGAGTGCCGCTCAGGGATTGGCTGACTGGCTGGAGGAGACTTTACACGGTGGCCGACAGGCTTTAAGCCATGTCGCAGCACCTTCTGCCCTCCATGCAGACCCCACTTCAGCTCTCGCACATGTTGTTGAAATGGAAAAATGTTGCAAACCTGCGTGACTGTTATTGATATTTTATTAACTTATTAACTTATTTTCATGAGCATACCCGATTTAGGGTTCTGCATCAAGTTCTAGGTTCCTGTCTGAAAGATTCTTTCCAAACATATTATAGTTTATTAAAAAAAAAAAAAAACATACGCCAATTAATATTATGTTCAATTTCTGCAAAGTCCAATCCATTAGATGCTACTAAATTCTACTAACGGCAACCCACATTGGAGTGGTCTGTAATGGATGGGTGTCCTGCTGTGTGGCGTGATGCCCCCCACGTCTTCTGTTCATTCACATTCTGGTTAGGCGGTAACCACTTACCTTTGCAAGTGGACAGAGAATAAACAAGTGGATGAAGATAATGGTGGAGGGTGGGATGGATAGTGGATGGATATTGGATGGATGGATGGATGGATGGATGGATGGATGGATGGATGGATGGATGGATGGATGGATGGATGGATGGATAAGAGATGCATGGATGGATGGGTAGATAGATGGATGGATAGGGAGGGATGGATAGGGATGTCTAGGGGCTGGATAGAGATTTTGGACTATCAAATAACTAAACATGGATTTGGAAGCATCTTGTAATTGTATTTCGTGTCACGGCCAGGCAAATTCTTTCGGATTTAGAGACCGTCTTTGCATCGTATTGGCCATGCTTTCAGACACAAACATTTCATTATTTTTTCAGAAACTTTGGCCGCTTGGTTCAAACAACATCATCTGAGGTAAGCCTGAAAGCAAATATTGGATCGATTTTTTGAACTCAAATATTCTAAGCAACCATTGCATTTTCCTTTCTCTCCGCTCACCCATGACATTTGGGTGCTCATGTTGGCCACTGACCACATATAGATATAAGGATCATGTCTTTAGCATGGTTTTACTGACGGGAACATTATGTTCAGAAAGAACCATCTGTTCTACTGTTCTTGTTGCTGTTGGTTACACCTGTCTCACAGCAAACAAGAGATATGGGATTTTGCCAAAGCATCTTGTATTTGTATTCTTTGCAACGGCAAAACTAACTCCTCATTCGGTTGTCACTTGTATCAGTGAGTGTGAATATTTGTTCCAGTCATTGCCTATCTTGTCATTTCTATGGTGATAACTCTATCTACAGGCTGGGCTGTCGCTCCTTTGACAGAAATGGGGCCCTGTGCAAATCTGTCTGTTTGTTTTACACAGGAAATACAAAGACGCTTGGACTTTTTGGTTTGACATTTCTCAACAGCAGCAATGTACACTTCTCCTGAACCCTTTGTGCAAATTGAAAGAACAACCCTGAGGAAATTCTCTCTCAATGGGTTCTTTCTCCCCATCTCAGAAGAATAATCCACCCTATCCAGCAGCACTTCTTGTCGACATTCTTACACTTGATAGAAATGTTCAGCATCTGTGATCAATATGTGGCGCTTTGTGAAAACTTTGCTTGGAGCCGTCACAGGAATGAGCGTAACAACAGCTTATTCTCTCTGTCTCAGTCAGGTTTTAGCAATGTTGCCGTGGTTGCGTCGCACTCTTTCACACCTCTGTATGAATGCATATTTGACTGTGGCTTTAACCGACACTGTTCAGCTGAACCTAGCATCATGCCCTGTATCTCATACTACTGTCTGTGTCCCTCTTCTTGCATATGTGTTACTACTGATTGCCTTTTCTGTGTTTCCATCCCCCCTCTCCATTTCCATGTTTCCCTGCCAGCCCTCTTGCTGTGTCTAGCGCAAGCTGGGAGTTCTAGCTTCCATCTACTCCTCCAGGGCTCGGAGGAGTTGGCTTCCAGGAAACTACCTAGAGAGACGTGTTTTATTGCTGAGCGTCAGTTGTTCCGGTGCCCCCTCCAGTGCACTGCTGGGCTACTTGATTTCAATATCTCCCTAGTCATTTACTTCTAGTAACTATCTTCTTTAAAGTCAGATATTACTAAAAATATTTTTGATGTTTGGTTCTCTTCACACCGCAGTGCAGTTTGCATGGGTTTCCTTTCACCAATTTGCATTAAATAGTGTGATTACCTATGCAGATGTATTTTCATTAAGATCCTCACACACAGAGCAACCAGCAAAGTTATCTTACATGCAAACGCAACTGATGCATGCAAATGAGCAGCATTTCAAATTCCTCTGTGTGGTTGAGGTGGATCCATGTTCCCATTTGTAACATGCATGTAATATGCAGAGTGACTTAGTAAGATTATCTCTATGCCTTATTTTGTGTAATCAAATGTAGATTAGGCACACATTAGGTGGTGACTGATGTTTACACCTTTTCTATTCATGTCAACTTCACAAGGAGACAAGGATATTTTTTAATTCATGTCGTGCCCGGACAGAGGGCATCCTTGTTTACCTTCGGTATATGACCCCTGCCTACAGGAAGATGGAGGCATACAGGGAGGTCGAGGGGGGGGGGGGGGCATGCAATGTACTTATCCATTGCAATGGATGGCCAGCCTGCGGCAGGTCATTACACGCACAGTGGCAAAAAAAACCTAATGAGTGTGTCTGTGGAGGAGCACGGCCCTCATATGGACGGCCAGTGTCTTGCCTCCTGTACTAATGGTGTAGTCCCAGCGCTGGCGTTTTTATGTTCACTTGAGTAAATGTTTAATGCACACACAGCAGGAGGCTTGTCCATATTTCAAGGACTGTATAGGTTGTTGCATAGGAGACAGTATAATACAGATCCCACTGACCCAGAGGTGAACAGAGGAGAAGTTGGTTCGTATCAAACTAAAGTAGTTTAAGAACAAACAAACCTACTGCTGATTTTTCTTTAAAATAACGAAAAGGTTAAATAATCTCAAACATAAACCTTATTTTCTGGGCGGAAGCAGTAGGGTTAGATATACGGACATACTTACATTCACATTTTAAATGTTATTGTGGGACAACATTAGGATTTTCCCTTGGATGATGACAAGGTAGGCCTACACTTATCCCATGACAACAGAAACAGAATGTGGGTCCAAAGATGCAACCACAGACAGGGTCACAGTTCCAGTAGATCAGTCAGGTAGCAGCGTCATTATTTAACATTATGCAACTCAACTGGCAGGCCATTCAGTTTGCAACCTTGTCCATAGATTCATGATGGGTAGTTGATTGATTCGGGAATTACAGACAGTTCCCCCCTTACTGTGGCACTTTCATTAATCAATGAAGTCAGTAATGGATCTTGCACTTGATTCCTGTATTTTTACTTGCGAGGCAATCACATTTTTTATGCAAGCGAGCATTGAAGGCTAATTAGAGAAGTGATTTTTGCATGCTTGATAAATGTTAATGGTGCCTTAAAAATATTATTCTTAACTTTGGCTCAGAATGAATCAATTATAAGGTATCAATGATAAATCTCCCCAAATAAAGTGACCTGCCTTTTATCATTTATTTGCCTTGTACAGCGGAAATTGGGCCCAAATTCCTTCTCCCGGATTGAAGACAACCTAGTCGTCATATTGCGGCGGCCTTCTTGTAATTAAAGAGCTCAACTGCAACGATTAGTGTTGAAGGAGAAAGCTGCGGAAATCCCTCAAAGAAAAGCCGTCACTCAAACCTAATGATTGAGGATAATGAAAATCCTCAAATCCTTTATGATTCCCTTCAAGTCACATGTATTACTGCCAACAAAAGGGTCTGGAACTGAAGTATGTAAAACACTGTCAAGTCATAGCCAATAATCCCAGTCAAAGAAATCACTAGGGTACTAGAAGAGGCCATGTATCTATGACACCGCCTTACCCTAACCCTCCAAAGGGCCACAAAAAAACCTGTGTGGGGGAGTGGGGGAGCCCTCCTTCCAGTGAGAAATCTGATAGCCCTCAGATGGGATGGCTTGTGGTTCAGTCGCAATCACAGCAGCACTAGAACAGAGACAGCATTGCTGTAAAATACAAGCACCAGGAACATGACGTAGGCAACCTCTAATCTAGTAGCTAGCGGAAGCAGGAGTATCTGGCTAACACTGTTTCAAACCCGATTCAAGACTCGGTTACACCTAATAATAATGGTATCTTTATTAACCATGAATCAAAATTGGCTAATGCATTAATACGTCTCTTAGTATAGCATTAGCATGGGGGTTAGGTTAGTAGGTTTGGTTATTATTCGTTTTTTATCATAGTTCTTGTTAGCTAAAGTTACTCTGGCTGCACTAGTACATCATCTTACTTCCAACAATATCTACTATTACCTTTAAATTATGTATAAATGCATACTTTGGTTAACATAACAACCATTACCTAAGTTAAACATGAACACTAGTAAACATGAACACCATTAGAGAATGATTAACAGACCATTACTTCATTTTTAATTAAATGTAAGTTAATGCTTACTACTGAAGTAACTTGTTACTTATTTATACGCAGATGCTCCTGCATCTCTCATTTAAAATTCATGTATGACTCTTTCCATATTGTACGAGAGATTGATTGAGAGATAAATAAAGATCAAACTTTCCTATCAGTGCTCTGAGTATAGTCTGTGCTGCATATTTTCCCGGTAAAGGAGAACTGCATCCACCACAGTGCCCTTGGGGATAATTACCAGAACACAAGAAATGCCAACTCTCATGCCAGCAATAAGAGCTGCTGTATTTGCACATTATTTCACACAGAACATAAAAAAAAGGATCCGATATCTTCACATAGGGCTTCAGTCACCACACATGCCGAAAAGAAAACGAGAGGTTGGAGTTTTGAGTTAGATATTTCTGCAACAGACAGCCATTGGGGAAATAGTGTTTGACTTTGTTAGGACTCAAATAAGAACTTAGTCGTGGGTGGATTCCTCAGGCTTCCAGATATATGTGATCTACAAAGCACTGGTGTTTTTATAGACTCTGCTATTCTAATTCCTGGTCTTGGCTGCTGGTTCTCGGGACGCCCACATGCCACAACTATTCTTATCAGGTTCTGTGTTGATCATAACCTGAATGTATAGAGAAGTGCCATAACTCAGGACACCGGGCTGAAAATATGGGGACTTTAGGATATAAGTTAATTTTGAAGGAGAAATGAATTGATCTATTTATTTAAGATAGAGACAGATATAAGGACACACACACAGACACACACACACACGCACACAGTCAAACACACCACCTGTTTGCACCTATACACAGCCAAGTGCATATAGGTGCACTGGTCACCCCATGTGAGATTCTTCGTCTCCAATTAATCCATCCGAGGTTCTTGGAAGTGGTGAAGCACCTGGTGGAAAGCAACACAAAAACCTGGTCCCACGCTGGGAAACTCTGCAGTGGCAGATGGATGGAGATCAAACCAGGTCCCCAGGAGCTGCAGAAGACGAGCTCCACCCCTTCCTACGTCACCAAGAAACACCTATTCATCTCAGATGAATAAACAGAAATTCATCAGCTTGCAGCAGACCTGTAAACGATATAACTTGGCTCTGCAACACGCTGTTTCCGTCCCATTTCCCTCCGCACCCTCCAGCACAAAGCACACAGCGTCCAGCACTTCGCTCTGCTGCTACGCAGATTTGTACGTCTCCCGGTCCATTGGCCGCAGACCCTTGTTGGTCACAAGACACATGAATACTCTGGGGGTGAGGGGGTGGGGGGGATTTATATTGCATATGACAGTTTATTTGGGCTAGCAGGGCCAACCATGAAACCGTATAATAAAGGGAAGCTTCTGGCCACGCTTTCCCAAATCAAATTGAACTGTGTGTGTGTGTGTGTGTGCGTGTGTGTGTGTGTGTGTGTGTGTGTGTGTGCGTGTGCATGCGTGTGCGTGTGCGTGTGTGTGTGTGTGTGTGTGTGTGCATGTCTGGGTGCATGCGTGGGTGCGTCAAGTGTGTGCGAGTGTGTATGTACTTTATGTGTGGATGTGCATACTAGGTGTGTGGATGTGTGTACATTAGAAAGCTGTGTGTGAGTACTACACACTTGAGAATGTGTCTCACAATTTCCCAACCCTGATTCCTCTTTTCTTCCGCCTTTATTGTGTGGAGAATTGATTTTTGGTTTATGTGTGTTTTCTGATGTGTGTGGAGCATTGGAGGATCCTTGTGTAAATAGAAAACCTCATTCCCTGGCCAAAGCAGACCGGGGATAACCGCCGCCGCAAGATAGAAAGATAAGAGCCATTGAAAAAAAACATCCGCAATGTGACTTAAAACAAAGATATGAAAGCTTATATGTGAGCCATTACAGCAAAAAATGAGAAAGCAGGCACTGTGTTGATTTTCTTCCTGAAGGGCAACGTATACGAGTGTTGTCATGACAACTGTAGTTTATATTGATGGTAATTAGTAGCTGCCCACACAAATGAATTCCAAACGGATCCATTTGGCATTCATGGAGCCGGAAGGAGGACATTTTGTGACAAACCCTTTCTGAAACGCTGTCAAATATGAGACTGAGTTTCATCAGCGCAGAGCAGAGGAGAATACATGAGAGTGGTTTTCGTCACCACAGAGCACATGAAAAAACATAAACAGAGGAGAACATATTTTCACTTTGACTTTCTCAACCAAAAGCCTATTTTTTTATTTTCAGGTAATTGGGTTTGTTAGGTGAAATACCATTTTATATTCAAACAGAACCCATATTTTTGAAGTGTTGAAAGACATTGGATGCGTCCAAAATACAGCCACACTCCTATTCCCTCGGGATATTGTAAAATTGGCTTGTAATATAATCTGATTTCATATGAACGCATGAAGGAGCTCCAAAAAGCATGGCACATGGAGAGCAATTGTTGAAGCAAGCTGTGTGCATGTCCGTAAACCCTGCTGGCTCATGGAGTCGTCAACAAGAGAGGGAAATATCCTGATTCACATCCTCACTTACAACATTTCCGTTCTCTCATTTAACTACTCAAAAACTCAGCAAACAGTAAATTAACCAACTGATTAATTGAACCTTGAGCTTGCCAATGTCTCGCTAAAAACCAACACACTATCGTCATCCATGTTCCTTCTCCCTCATGTTAAAACGTATATTTAGAGCAGGACATGTGCTTGATCGGTGACTGAGACACAGTGAGAGATAAATGTGGTCCCTGAAAGCCCCGAGAGATGAGGACATATTGTGTGATGAAGGGGCTCAGAGGGCAGACACTGCTGCTCACCAGAACGGCCACACCGTGTGGTACAAATGGCAAACAACGCTGCCTCAGTTGACTCGCACTGTTTTGTTGTTTCTACCCACGCAACCCTCTCAAACACAGTTACCTTTTTTTTTAGTTGCTCTTTTGCTTTACAGTACACAGGACACAAAGTCTACACCCATTCTATGGGCTTTATATGAATGGAGCAATAATCCCGAGATTTGGCTAGGAATAGTTTCCTTTCAAGATTATAATAAAAAGTGTCACCCTCCAACCATATCTGTACAAAATACACTTTATAAACTGAAGATAAGATATATTTCATTTTGACTGGTCAATCATTATCATATTAAAATTATGCCATACGCCCAAATAATGAATGATCAACTATTTATATAAATTATGTTTGTGAAAAAACAGTCCTTTCTTATTTTTCAAACTCTATTTTTATGATGCCATTAATGGCATTACTACGCTTTTGAAAAATAGCACCCGGCAAGTCAATCATAGAGCAGGTAATGGTTTGTATGATTAAATGGAGGATGTAGTCTAATCCCTTATGCTGCTATATGCCAGAATGGTGTCTCTTTAAATATAGCTTTGATTTAACTAAGCGAAGGGCAGGTCCATTCTGACACACTGCTAGAGGAAGACAAGGTGCTATTGAAGTGGACCTGAGAGAGAGAGAGAGAGAGAGAGAGAGAGAGAGAGAGAGAGAGAGAGAGAGAGAGAGAGAGAGAGAGAGAGAGAATGCCTGAGGAACAAATGAAAATTGGCAAAAGATTAAAAAGCAGTTGTCAGATGTCTCGTCCCACTGTGTTGAAATGAAAATGCTCAGTTTATAAAATATGTATGCCGCCTCTTTCGAGTAAGAGAATTACAGTTGCTGTATGAACACTGCATGTGCTAATAGGACTGGATGGATCTTTTAAGTGCTTGTCCTGCTCACTGCAGACTAGCAATTACTGTAAACACACATTGTTTTAGAGTGTTATTTTTTTCCAAAGCCTTATTATTTCCCCAGACACTTTGTGATTAAACACTATAATTACGTACTTGAACAAATGAACTTTACACACTGCAAAGCTGTGTTAAAGAATAAATTGTGAGGATCTTACTGTAATGGCTTTTACCAAAGCACAGACTTTCCCACAGCAGAACACAGGTCACATCGCAGTACAGCTCGTGAGTCAGGCCTAGTAGATCTTGCAGGTTCTTCCTTATGGTTCCAATGGCAGGAGTGTAAAGACTATGGTGTTAACTGACTAACTCAAGAGCAATGGAGGTTTCATTTCAGGATCTTTCCAGAGTTTTGGCCCGACAAATTAAACTGCCATCTATCATTTGAATACAATGCAATTAATTGCAAAATAACATGCAAATGTTTTTCAAAAACATTTCAAAATAAGAGCGCAGTGACATTCCTATTAGAAGACCCCCTTGACTCTTTCTCCTCTTATCTTTTCTTTTCCCCCCCATCCCCCTGTATACTAGTGCACATGATGTAGGCCTATCCCCAACGCTTGATACCGCACATGTATTTGAATAAAGGACCTAATTACAGTTCAGCCAAACGGGTCCAAACAAAGGACGTCTGATGATGAGCTGAATCCACATGGCTGGATATTCAACACCTCATACGCCACCGATTCAGCACACGATGCAAAATACAATTATCGGCCCTGTCTGCTCTCTCTCCCGCTCTCCCTCACTCTGTGTGTATCCCAGCATGCCTCTGTCAGGCAACATTAGCTCCAGAAGAACAAACGGTAGGCCAATGACATTGACGTCTAATGTGCCAGTGTGCTGCAGCTGCTTGTAAACGCCTCTTTGCTTCTCTGCTGCAGTCAGCCAGTTGGAAATAGGCACAGAAAGGGAACAGTGTGTGTGTGTGTCTGGTGGAGCTGGGAGCGGGGGGTGGAGGGTAGGTGGGGGACGGAGGGGAGGAAGGGCACTGTGGCCAGTGAACCAGGAAATAGTCAAGAGATTTGGGCCATGGTGTGATTTCTGTTGAATGGCCACTTAGATGGCGCATTGAGACAGAGGAGAGGAGAGGAACTGGACAACTGGAAAACTGATGGAATGGCTGGGAAAAGTTAGAAGTTTGTTTGACAAAGTATTGAATTTTCAACTGAAGTTCACTTTTTCGTTTTGGATGTTATTTCCTCTTTGTTTTACTGTGAGGTTGGGTTTCATTGGTGTATCTTTCTTCCTGATACGAATCATACACTGAGGTGTGTTTGATTTTTTTCCAAATCCCTGAAAACCTAATTCTTGGCGCGTTAGAACAGCATCACATGGAAGACGCTGTTAAGTTTCCCTATTCTGCTGCATAGACCACATTATCCCTAACCTGACCCCCCTAGAGGAGAGACACTGTTCTCAGAGAGGAGACATGCCACATCTCCACTCAGACAAAAGGGCTCTTACAGCCCGTAACACACACAAAAAAAAAATCTCATTGACACGCTAAAGGCTTTCACCATTTCAAAGAGGAAAATGCCGAAGAAGAAAGCGAAAGTGGAGAGACGAGGGAGACGGGAGAAGGGGTTGATAAAAAACTGCCTCAGGCCCCTTCGCAGCCTTCAGACTACATCATGGCAGATTGTGCGAAAGGATCCAAAACAAAAAGCATAAGCAGTGCGAAGGACAGAACCTCCGGGCAGAACATCACGATACTTCAAACGCATGGGCCTGTCCTTAAAGCTGTTATTGTGGCCGACTGGATATACCCTGCACAGCTTCAGAGTTTGGGCCTCATTCATTATTCATGAGCTGTTTCAGAGGCTAGCATTTTATGCGCACTAACGAACCTACATATTAAGATGGAGACATTGAATGTTAGGCGAGGTGAATGGGGGAGATCGCTAAAAATGAGAACACAGTAGGGTAGCAACAGAGAGAAGCTATTTATGTGGTTCATTGCTACTTTCCTTTCCAGCATCAACAGATGTGTTACATTTTTCAAAACCTTACTCGAGATCACTCTGTGAATTTGTGCTCTGTCGTGTTCACAACCAAAATATATTTAAAGACAGGTTGACATTTTTAAGATTAATTAAATGACACCGGGAGTATTGTACGTTGTTTGACACAATACGTCAATACACAGACTAAGTAAAGCACAATGTTATTTTCGTTCCCATTGTGTCTATTGGTCAAAAGTGTGCTTTAAGCACCATCGGCGCTTGTGTTTTAATATTTCACGCGCAAGGTAAAGAACCCCCCTGTGTCAAAGACAGCTCTATAAATTATGGATGTTATGAAGCCCCAGTGGAAGCTGTTGGCTTTGAAATCCACCCTCAGGTGGAGTCCAACTCCCGTCCACTTCCTCCATTTTACCTCCAACAGACTCTCCGTTCAACTGAACCACATACACACACACACACACACACGTGTGTGCGCACTCACACACACAAACACACACAAACATGTGCGCACACACACACACACACACACACACACACACACACACACACACACACACACACACACACACATGTAGACGTGGACATAAACGCATACACTTGGAGACATGCTTCTTTCAGACATGCTTCAAAACACTCACAAGTGAGTAAGCTGTTGGCTTTGAAATCCACTCTCAGGTGGAGTCCAACTCCCGTCCACTTCCTCCATTTTACCTCCAACAGACTCTCCGTTCAACTGAACCACATACACACACACACACACACACACACACACACACACACACACACACGTGTGTGCACTCACACACAAATACACACAAACACACACACACACACACAAACACCAACACACACACACACACACACACCAACACACACACACACACACAAACAAGCACACTTGGATGGCAGTGGGAGGTAGCTGCACTGGGGAGCTGCAGAGTTCAGAGCTTCCAGGATGCTGCTGGGTCATTCAGGAGGCTTCTTACCTTCATGTGTCAGCCTCAATTTCACCCTCAACCACAAAGCACCACCTTCCAGGCTCTTCTGGACTTCCATGGGTAATTGCAGATCATTTAGGACCCCCTGCCTGCCATGGCAGTAATTGGAAAGTTAATCTGGAAATACACTCAGGTCAGGTGTCCAGGGTTTTCAGTCATTCTTCTGTAGATCGTTGTGAAAGCGAGGGTTGAGTTCTTTCTTCCCACTCTGTCATCGTAAGAGCATCAACGCGTATGAATCTTTTCAAATTCCCTCGCCCCGCTTTGAAGGGGTGACGTGGGACCACCTGTGTCTCCTCACGCTCTCCGCTCTCCAGATGTCTCCTGATGGTCAGGAGAGCCAGAGAGAGAGGGAGAGAATCCCCTTTGATAAAAACTAATTTCACACAGGAAAAAAAATAATTGGCATATAATAATTGGCTTCTGTTAAATGTCTATATGCGATACAGGTGGTTGCCTTGGCATCGGTTGTTTCGCTTATGGTGCGTTTTACCTTTTCCTTTCCAAAATCCCATTCATGGAAGACTTTCAGCCGAAATGACTGAGTTTGTGTTGCTATGCGATGAATGATTGATATTTTAAATTCAGAACAGGAAAATTAATTCAATTAATTTTCATTTATTCATTTGATTTGTAATTAGTAATTAATTAATATAAACTCAAATGCCATGAAGGATAGCTACAGTTTACCTAATTGGAGAAAAACTAATAGGGCTTGACACATTGTTTAACATGAATATCATGAAAACGGAATCTGTAGCTGTTTGCCATCATCCACACAGGGCCTTCCAGGATCTGTTTGTTAAACAAACTAAACTTTGTTTAATGTGAGAAAATAACAATGCGCCATAATCCTTCTCCCCATTTAGTAACCCAGGCATATGGCTAACGACCAACACCGTACATGGTCTAATGATGTCCATGGGACGCCCCACATGATAAACCACACCTGGGTGAAAACACGGGTAGCAGCCGCAGCTGTTTTAAAACAGCCTGATTATGAAGAAACAGCTTGTGGCCGGTAGATGTTTGGGGTTGATGTATGGCGGATCCCCGGGGTTGCTCGTGTAAGAATGATGTCCGCTATCTTGCTCACATGGTCAATATTTCCCCGGCAGCAGCGTCGTACAAAAAGCTGCTTGGCTTCCGTTTCTCTCGTAATACAAAGCCAATAACACATTACTTAGCGTGCCGGTATTAAACTACACTAACACCCCCTCTCTGTGCGGAATAGTGAAAGTAGTGCAAATCTGAATAAATATTGGGGGAAAACGTAGATTTTTGTTACTATGGTTTCAGATGAGATTAGATTAACCGAACTTGATTACAGCTGACTGATCGGTGAAAGGGATGGTTCTCGCCTCGAGCTACGGCCTACTTTACAGAGAAAGGTAGCCTGTCGAAGATAGCGTTATGGATCACTCCGCCCAGTTTATTCACCATATGAGCCCGAGCACCTGTCTCGCTGGGTCTCTCCATCCGCCTTTTTAAGCGCCTCTCACTGGCGCGCCGAGGAAACCTCCCAGCGGCGGTTGCTGTAGTATGTTGTCAACGGAGAATCGCGCATCAAATTTACTTTTTTTGGGATTGCCTTATTCATTGAAGACTTATTCAAACTAGAAAGGCTGTAAAAAGTTATTGATATTCTGCTCCCAATGTGATATTTTTATATATATATATCGCTCGAAATAGGATCTGAAGCAATGGGGGCGTTTGGAGTGATGATAGGGATGTTGCATTACGCCGGGCTTTATGTTCAGATTAACACCGCTTTCAAGACTGTTGGATTTGGCGAAGTAGACAATTACCTCACTGGAAATGGTAATTTCTAAACACCTTCTTTGTTTCAATCGATTGTAAGCCTACTTATTTGTGTATGTTTAACACCCAAATGAAGTACCAAACGGAGTTATGAAGTATCATCATGTGTTGTAGTTACAATTTGTAATGCAAATCGTCAATGTTAATCAAATGATTAACCAATAGACCATTGTAAATGTCTATCTATCTATCTATCTATCTATCTATCTATCTATCTATCTATCTATCTATCTATCTATCTATCTATCTATCTATCTATCTATCTATCTATCTATCTATCTATCTATCTATCTATCTATCTATCTATCTATCTATCTATCCAATGTCTATCTATATTCATAGATATGTTTTCTCTTTTTCATCTGAAATATTATAGTAAGGGTTTTACATCATGTGTGACCTGGGTGAAAATACTTCATAGATATATTACATATATACATATATTTTGAGACATTATGATAGTTATTAACTCAATCGTAAAAAAACTCGTAAAAGTATAGTATAATACGTTGTTTTCTTTTCTATAATTTAAAAGTATATTAACAATTAATCGCAGCACATTTTAAATAAAACTGACATTTCTCTGTAACTTTTGCCAGGCAAACAATATCTCTCCAAAGTATTTTTTTCCCATAATGCCAACCCTCCTGCTGATATGCATGTCCATTTCAAAACAGAATACTTCTGCTGTTTGGGACACACGCCTGTGTGCTTGGCATGTGCGTGGTTCATCCAAACATAGTCTCTGTCTCTCTCTCAGAGCAAGCATGTCGCTGATGGAAAATAGTTTTGAGAGATTGTAAAGAGTATAAATATATTTATATTTTTTATTTGCATGAATATGGCATATGGTGAAAATCATGCCCGGGTTGCATTCATTCCTCCGGATATAGTCTAAAACACTCACTGTGTCATGCATGTCAGGTCCACAGCTTTTATTCTTTTGTTGACAACCGTTATTGTTTTTAGTATACCGTTAAAACGGCTTATGTTGAAAGCATAATAGGGTTACAATGACTTGTTGTCGTTAGTTTGTTTGCATAATGACCATGCTCCAAATTACACACCACTGCAGCTCTGTCTGTCTGTCTGTCTGTCTGTCTGTCTGTCTGTCTGTCTGTCTGTCTGTCTGTCTGTCTGTCTGTCTGTCTGTCTGTCTGTCTGTCTGTCTGTCTGTCTGTCTGTCTGTCTCTCTCTCTCTCTCTCTCTCTCTCTCTCTCTCTCTCTCTCTCTCTCTCTCTCTCTCTCCCTCTCTCTCTCTCTCTCTCTCTCTCTCTCTCTCTCTCTCTCTCTCTCTCTCTCTCTCTCTCTCTCTCTCTCTCTCTCTCTCTCTCTCTCTCTCTCTACAGTCCCCCGATAGATTTACTGTAATTCAATGATAAAGTGTGTGATTACCACTTCATCATCGTGTCTCCAACGGCCGTCCCAGGAGCCGGCCTCTGCTTAACTTCGTATCTTTAGTTCAATTTAACTTGGGTACAGAGTAGCTCTGCAATGGATTAGCTGCCCTCGACAGGTTAGAAAATCAATTAGTACCCTGCATCCAGAGGGAGTTAATTAAATAGGGTATTAACTGCTGTTTGTCCAACGCTCAGACTATAGGCGTAGAGTCACCAGTACAGAGAGCAGAGATATCCAACAATGGGACTTCGCTATGAAAGAGACCCTGCATATATTACATTGGATTAAGCTGGTGATTTGAAAGATCCATTGAAATTGCGGCTAAACATCACAACAAGCAATGTTTCTCTATCGTTGTGAAACAAGAGCAGCTGTTTTCTTGTGACGTTATCACCAGATGTTCCTGTGGCCAGGCATGGGTTGGCCAGGTTGGTGATGAATTGCCCCCCAGGCGGCGGCAGAGAGAGAGAGACAGAGAGAGAGAGAGAGAGAGAGGGAGAGAGAGAGAGAGAGAGAGAGAGAGAGAGAGAGAGAGAGAGAGAGAGAGAGAGAGAGAGAGAGAGGGGGAGGGGGAGAGAGAGAGAGAGAGAGAGAGAGAGAGAGAGAGAGAGAGTGTACTTCATGTAGAACGGAGGACCCTTTCTTATGTGCGCCGGTCCAGAGAAACCCTCCTTAGATGCTTGTTTATTTCCGATAAGAGTGGTTAGTCCCTGTCACAGTTGGCTGCTATCCCAATCCCCCCACGCGCACTATCACTGATGTGGGAACACAATACCTGTGTGTGTGTGTGTGTGTGTGTGTGTGTGTGTGTGTGTGTGTGTGTGTGTGTGTGTGTGTGTGTGTGTGTGTGTGTGTGTGTGTGTGTGTGTGTGTGTGTGTGTGTGTGTGTGTGTGTGTGTGTGTTTGTGGGGCTGGACATAAATACATTACAATTATCATATGTCGGGAGTGATGAGTAATAAAATCAGGGAATGTGTGTGTGTGTGTGTGTATGTGTGTGTGTGTACGTCCGTGTGAATGTGTGTGTGTCGTTATCAGGCACATTGTGATAACCTATCCATGTATCTCCTATCTCCCACCATCACCTCTATATACAACGTCTCCAAGGTACGGCAACACAACCTTCCTTCTTCCCCTGGCTTTGACTTGAATGGATGCTCTCATTCAGACCGTGGATCCGATGTGGGGCCAGTGGAGGTATTGTTGGTAGTCGTATTGTCAGACAGGAGAGGGAGAAAGGGAGAGAGAGAGAGTGTTTTGTTAGCAGTATGGTGGTGGAGGACCGGAGACGGATGGGCCTGGTGGCTGTTAATTGTCCTTCGAGAGCAGACAGATGTTATGAGGGGCAGGGCAGTATTGGGCTGAATATATATGCTGTAGGTTGAAAGGGGCGGAGTTATGTCTTGCCTTATTCCTGTTTATTTCACCAAGATATGTCACCTAAGATAAAAGTATTTATGAGTGGGTGAGGCTATTCGTAACTGGATTGTATTAAGCGTATTTTTACACTTTTAAATTCTACATGGTGTTCTTTTAAAACCTTTCAGATTATATTTTAAAGTCTGCTACTGCCGGCTGAGTTTGTGTTGGCCAATTATGAGCTTACAGATCTCTGCCCCCTGCAACATGATTAGTTAGAAAGTATATCGCCCCATTTACTCCGATTTGGCCCACCATCAGCCTTAAGATGTGAACCAATAGTCGTATTTTTGAGACAAGCCACATGGAGCCAACTGGGTTCGATCCCTGGCTTCACCATGAGTCTCTTTGGATGAAAGTGTGTTGGCCTGTCAAGATTATAGGAGGGAGTCCTGGTGGGATGTTGCTCAGATGCCAAGATTTAGTTGACTAATTAGGGTCTTAATATCTTCCAAGAAACTTATTTTCAGAAACTTAAAATACAGAGGTCAGCCCATAGTAAACATTGGGAGTTATCTATTTGCTATATAAATATATCTATATAGTGTATGCAGTTTCAAACAAAGAAATATTTGACGAAGAGAGAGTAGGTCAGTAAGTCATCTTTCATACTATCCCTCTTTGCTTTCGTTATTTAGTTCCCATTCTCCACCTGTCCACCAGATGTCATTATACTTTTCCCCTTGCTTCACTGATTCTGCCATCCCCATCGGCAATCACTTCATTCCCCTCACCTGAGCTCCCTTGTCAATCTTCCCACCTACACCTCCATCCCTCAACAGTCTCTCCCTATAGACCTGTAAACCAGTTCACTTTATTTGTTCCCTTGTAGGTCAGTTTTATATATTTATTTATATATCTATAATATATATATATATCCTGTTCCTGCTGCCCTGCTAGCACTGATCGTGACATAGTCAGTTGCATGATAGTATATATTTGTATGTGGTGACCCCTATAGAGCATCACTGGAAATGATCCTTTATGTATATATTTGACCACAGGCTACTCTGCTAAGTCCATAGCTTACATCTAATCATCCAAAGCAATACCTTCCGGTATGTATATAGAAACCAATATACATACCAACACAGAATAAAGCCCTCCCTCCAGGTCAGCAACACCAGCCAGGAGATAACGCTGGTGGCGTTCATGAGGGAGAGAGAGAGAGCCAGAGCCAGAGAGAGAGAGGGAGAGACGTTATCTCGCCCGGAGGCCCCCCAGCTCCGCTTCGTGGTGTCACCTTCAGCGGTGGCGTCCCAGCCGGCCCTGAAGTCTGCGTGCGTGGGGTGGGGAAGGGGGGACAGGCCCCTGCCATAGCTTCCGTCCCTGGGGCCTTGAGAAATGCAGTCGCGGAGCCCCGGCCCATCAGCCGTCCCAGGCAGACGGGCTCTCACTTGATTACCCACACCTTTTGTATTTCATTATTCTGCCTTCCACCTTGAACTGAGAGCGAAGGAAGGCCATTACTCCCTCTCAAGGAGGGGACTGTGGTCTTCACCACCCCCCTCCCCCCCTTACCGATACATAAACAGACTGCATAAACCGAGTTCTCTGCGGTTTGTTGTTTCCTTTGGGGTTATAGTGATTTCAAATTGTTTTGTTCCAGTCATTTGAAACTAGGCTATACATTAATCAGTTAATGCCGTTAATGGATTGTGCAACTTTTTGACTCTGTCACTGCAAGGTCATTATTAACATTGAGGTAAGTATTCATTGCCATTGTAAAATAAAAGACGACCAACAAATGAAGGAAGGCGTTGATATTTGCCACGTACTGAAATGATTTAACTTTCAATGGTTTTAAAATCTGCACTCTGAGTTTAAGCCTTTTAAGATTGGAAATAATATCTGCAGTAGGACTAATCTTCGTTATAAAGAAACCTTGCTTATTGTTTCCCACCGTAATCCTGCGGGCTTCTCCGGTTATTAAAAGTATTCGTCAAATCAGTGAGCCCTCTGACGTGGGAATCAGGTCTGCTGGCTTTTTGTGGCAGCAACGTCCCCACATCCCTTTTTTCTCACTGAATCTGTATGCCAGTCTGATGGAGGAGTCATTGTTCTCGTTTTAGTAATCTCAGATCCACCGTCTATGTTGCAACAGAATATCTGGGGGGAGACGGCACATGGCCTGGGCTGGAAACCAAAAACGGAAGGGGCAGAGTTAAGCCTTGTTTCCTGTTTCATTACAGGGAAATTCGACCAAAGTAAAACGCATTAGTTTGAGTGGATACTGGATATAGCTTTCTAAAGAGCCTTTTAACACAATTATTTATACATTGGCCAGTTTACACAGAGTTTATGAAACCTTTACAGACACTTTTTCACAGTTGACTAGTGCTGTCTCGGTTTGTGTTCACAGTTATTAGCCAATTATGCGCCTACAGATCTCAAGCAACATGATTGGCCTTAACAAATTAGAAGCAAGAGGCAAACGCCCCGCTCAGCCAGTTTTGATTATTCATCATAGGTCTGGTCTGTGGAACTACCATTTTAGAAGCTGTCCTCTCTGTGGGGATGTGTTACTGCTCTTCAGTTTAGAGATGTCTGTACTTAACCTGGAGATGGAGTCCCCATAGCACTCTCAGCTGTTAGCTTGCAGCTGAGCCCCTCTTCAAAACCCCATCTTTCTATCTATACCCTTGACCTGTTCTTTGCTCTTACACACATACGCCGTACCCACTGGTGAGTTGGTGTGCTCTTCCTTGTTTGAGTTATGGGTGTGTTGCCCTTCCTTTCACAGCGTCTATTGATATGCAAAGAAATTAAGCATCTAACTCTAAATTATTTGTTTTGGAAATTAACAGCTCATTGATGAGAGATATGAAAAGGATAGGTTAACAGTGCTTCCAGAATGCAAAGGTCAAAGTAACATTAACATCAATAACTATTCAAGGAAACATCATTCAAATATTTTTTTTGTTTGATTTGAGTGGGTCAGAAGACAAGAAGACGACAATCTCTCACTGTCTCTCTCTCTCCCTCTCTCTTTGTTTGCTCAACAGTTGGACTAGATTCAAGTTCTTTGTAGTTAGCCCCCTAGAATTCTTACAGAGCACAGCATCCCAACGGGTGGAAGAGAAAAGGGCGAGATGGAGAGAGACAGAGAGAATGACACATCCACCTTTGTGCCACTTGCAACATATCCATCTCCGTTTGCATGGCACTCACAGAAAATCAGATCGAAGCGACGTCTACTTCTGGATTCAAGCTGTGTGTCTTCATTTCCTCGGATATTGTACACACTTCAGCCTCTCTTCATTTCATTATTTTCCTCCCTTTCGTCTTAAATCTTTAATGAGTTTTCAGTGGATAGGCCTATACCACCACACCAGCAGCCATCCCTTTGTTGTTTTGGACCTGAATATATTGGTGCCCGTGAGCTAACACAGTTAAAACTGCACCCAGGGGCACATTTTTTAAATCTGTGTGCTTGCATCAAAACAAGCCTCACATACCACCTCTAAAAGTGGATTATGACAGTAGTCCCTTTATGAAAATCTATACTGAGAAATGGCAAGGGCAGGCAAACACATCCGTCATATGAACAGTAGCTTCAGCCTCCTCCGAGGGGAGTCGCTACTTATCGATATCGCAAGGCGCATGTTTTGCTCATCATGCTAACATTTATGAGCGGTGAATATGTTTGCATCGATTGGATATGGTTTGTTTAATACACACAACTAAACCGTCTGGAATTATTCTATGAGCAGACTGTGTTGGGTCTTCCATTGACATACGCGCTGTTGTCTCACAGGGGCATCGATCAGGGAATCTGCGAAGCCAAGCGTTTTGACAAGTGTCAGATCAATAAAGCCAAGACAGAGAGGAGGAGGAGGAGGAGGTGTAGGAGGAGGAGTGAGAGCCATCAGAGACAGGAAGGAGTTTGAGCCAAAGGTTTTAACATCCATCGATGGTGGTGGCATAGTACTGATGCTAGCTTCATTATGTATGTCTTCTTCCTTTGAACAGTTGATTTAACTCAATGAAATACATATGGAGTAATGTACATTTACATGAGCTGCATTGTACGATAAATACTAAACCTAACTGCAGTTGACGCATTGAACGACAAAATCGTTTGATTCCATACAAAATAAAATAGTGTTGATTGAAAATGCAACAGCATTATGTTATAAAGCATTTGCATTTCTCGCATAAAAAAAAGATGCAAAAAAAAAAGGCACACGGAACATTTCCGCGGGCAACTCTGTTTTAAGTACATTCATAGTGTTTGTTTTAACCTTTGTAGGACGACTCTCCATCTGCTCAGAATAAGAAAAGATACTCAACCTTTCTCTCTGATCTTTGTTGCAGTTTCTGACTGCCTGGTGTGATTGGAGACACAATGAACGTCTATGTGTGCATGTGCCTGTGTCTGTGTGCTTGAGTAAATGCTTGGGTGTGTATATCTGTATGTTTGTGTCACAGCAAGCCTGGAATACTTTTTCTGAAAAGAAGATTATTTAGCAATGGCTCACACCCTGGAAAGCCTGGAAGAGTGGCAGCAAAGGAAGATTCTACTCTTATACCTTGTGCACACACACACACACACACACACACACACACACACACACACACACACACACACACACACACACACACACACACACACACACACATACACATGCATACACATACACATACACATACACACACACACACACATCTCAGAGCTGGGGATCAGAATGGCAGTGAAGTGACCTTGCAGGCCTGAACCTGGTCCCAAGTGATCTTTACCTCACCACCCAGAATGAGGACTTGCTCCTGCAGATCCTGGTCCTTCATAGCCCTTGGCT
The DNA here is from genome assembly GCF_026213295.1 of Gadus chalcogrammus. Lineage (NCBI taxonomy): Eukaryota > Metazoa > Chordata > Actinopteri > Gadiformes > Gadidae > Gadus > Gadus chalcogrammus. Next base: position 9,630,800 of record NC_079424.1, read on the forward strand.
GCACTTTAAAATGGAGAAAGAAGAAAAAATATTGATGTGTGTGTGTGTGTGCGTGCGTGCTTGTGTGTGCTTGTGTCCCTTATCAACTTTAATATCAAAACACTGGAACTTATGTGTGTTACTTTGGCGTGTGTCTGTGTCACTACAACAGCAAACCTCATATCCATGTTTCTTTTGACAACATTTTTCTATTCAGTGCGACAGATGTTGCTGTCACCCCTCTGCCGCTAAGATATTCCAAGGACATATATAACAATCGAGACGATTTCTCATACAGAAACTTTTTTTCAATAAGGTACGTGCAGCTCTCAGCTGTTAAAGTGAAGACTTTTGACAGCAGTTCTATGTGGCTGGGATGGGCTGATATGTTTAATGCATGCAGGGTACAGAGCGATGTCTTCCTGTTTGATTCATGCTTTCCAAGCGTTGGGGAGAAAAGTGAGTTTGAGCCACTATAGCTCCGTGGGCTGGGGGCCCTATGGAACCACTGGAGAGAATCAGTGAGCAGTCACACACCTTGGGATTCCCTGCACAGCAACAGAGCGTTATGAGGAGTAGTATAGAGGAGTCGGATACATCAGATTGTCTCTGTTACTGCGCAACAGGCGTACACACATAAACGCGGACACCTACACACACACACACACACACGGACCATCACACACATCCCAGCAAGAGATTGAAAAAAAAACCTGAAATGACCTTGTAGCTCTCTCAGCTCCAGTTGTGGACACACACACACACACACACACACACACACACACACACACACACACACACACACACACACACACACACACACACAAAGGGAATGACACGGCCAATAGAAGGTATCTTGGATTTTTTTGTATCTATATTTTTGAAAGACTATTTTAAAGGAATAAAAGCTGATTGAATACGATAAATATTTAGTCATGGCAGTCATTGAAGAAATATTTAACATGTCATAAATTAGCCAGGCACTAGTAACCATGATTCAAAACTAAGCTCCTACATTGAAATATTGAGGCACAGAGAGCCAACTCAAAGCACTGTAGCATGACCCTTATGAGTCATTGTTTTGATTGACAACTCTGAGAGAACAATATGTTCTCCTGTGTCCGTGTACCAAAATTCACCTGATCTCAAGGATAGGAGTTTGTTATTTGCCCTTGGATCTGTCAATCTTTCAAGAGGAAAGAACAAGAAGGAATAAAGTACAGCAGGAGACAGCAGTGGAAAAAGAGAGGGGAGGGGGAAAGATTTAGAGGCAGAACCTAGAGTGTGAGCAGTGTGTATTTAATAATAACATTGTGTGCTGCTGTTTTGCACAAACTCAAGCTTTTGTTAAAGTAGTATTTTTATCGGCCATCCTCTCGAGACAGAGACAGCTAGATGTAATATTCCTCAATAATATTGATGTGATTTTAGTTTGAATGCAATGCCTCTGTAAGCACGAGTAATATTCCATAAACTTGTCCCTGGTGATAGAATTCAGCGGTATCATGCTGTGTTTACTTTTTTATTGCTCATATATTTATAGGGTAAGAGTTAGAATGGGCCAATTGGCATAGTACATTTTGTATCTCTTCATAATTTGTATTATCGCTTCTTACTTTAATTAAGTTCTATCCAAATCTGATTGTCCCAACCACTCCAGCCCTATGAACCATAGACATAAACAGATTGACGCCGCATTGGCCTATGGATCATTCGTCAATGTCGCCCCCATATTTAAGAGGCCAACACTGGCCTGTAAACAAAGACAAGTAAACAGGGAGCTTTTCTGAATAAAAAGCACCGCAACGCGTACCTTTGTCAACTGATTTAAATTAGTAATTTGTTATCAAGGGTTTATGATCTACATGGAGTAAAACTTTTTCTTTTTACAAAATATATATTTTATAATTGAATGTGATCATAAAAATCTGCTAATTTCCATGTGTTTTCCCAATAATTCAAGGGGGCACGGCAGTTGATTAGTGCTATTGGTTTTCCTTGAAAGCAGTGACACACTTTTTATTTCTACTCAGTGCAGTGCTGGGGTTTGCTCTCTGAGAGAGTTCATGATCGGCGGCCTAATATCAAACGCAAAGCAATCTATGTAGAGCTGCACACTGTTGTTCCTGCCCTCTCTCAGTCTTCGGCCAAATCCCATTTCTACCCCTTACCCCTTCCCCCTCCCCCTTGTTTTGAAGGGGTAAGGGGAAGGGGTAAAGGGAAGGGGTAAGGGGTAGAAATTGGATTGGGCCTTCACATCTCGCTAGTATTCAGAATTTCTTACCATGTTATTAACGTTACTGCCCCTTTTGAATTCAATCTATCTACCGATATTGGGACGTTTATTTAGCAGCTCCTTAATGTATCTCCCTGCAACCCCCAGGAGACGTTCCCCTACAACACAATATAGATTCTAACACATTTCCCTAAATGTCCTCGGCCCTGCAAATATTAGGCTAACAAAAGCAATACAAAGAAATCTATTAGTTCAGTAGTTCTCATGCAGGCCTGTGATATTTTCACATGGTCATTACATCGATACAGCCAGCAGCAGGAAGAGAGTGAGAGGGGGAGGGGGAGAGAGAGAGAGTGAGAGAAAAAGAAAGCGAAATAGAGGGCAGGAGAGGGGTAGAGCATGTTTTAGAAGATGTATAATCGAGGGCCTAATGGAGTGTGATGCCATTTGTGGCTTGTGATTTGGTTTGTACGCATTGTAAACCTACGTGGACGGCCTGAGGGGCCACTTCGCTGTACATGAAGCAGATTCATTCGTATGCTACAGAAAACACGGTCTATGCAAGGTGGATTTGGCACTGAACTGATCGTAATGATTGACATATTATTTATACTCGCTCTGATGTGTCTCAAGGGTTTACATTGTATTTGGTTCTGGTTTGAAACCCGATGTCCGCAGCCTTCATGGAGACATCCTGGAGCAAACCTAACCCGGTTCCTCTAAATCAAATTCCTGATAATGAGTTATTAGTCTGCATGTTATGCTAAATAACTATGATGTTGTATTTTGTTTGATTGGCTCTGAAGAGAATACTGCCTGTATGGTTTATGCAAGCAGTGTACTCTGCTTGAATAAACTGTTCGTTATTATATTATTGTCATTCTGTTGTTGATGTGTCCTATTGTCTCCGTGTTGCATATCAAACACATTGGATTCATATCTTCAGACGCTGCATCTTAGGTCACGTCCTATGATTATGCCTTATGTCTTTATGTGTACCTATTCTGATGCCATTGTCTGAGTTGTCTTCGGAGAGCTAGTTAAAAAGATTGAGCATTTGATGCTGTGTGTGTGTGTGTGTGTGTGTGTGTGTGTGTGTGTGTGTGTGTGTGTGTGTGTGTGTGTGTGCGTATAATAATGACAATGCATTTCCGGCGACAATCAACTGAAAACTCTCCCATCTACATAAAAAAACAATCAAATCAGGCTAATTTAATTGCATACACATTAAGCTAGCATTAATTGATACATGAGTTACAGGGAAAGGCTATGCAAATTACAAAAGTAATTAAAAGCGAGTAGTTCGACTTATTACTTCACACAACGGATGCAACATTATTTTATACGGCATGTTTTTTTTTACCCGTCATGTACTTTTTCTTAGGCTTCGCTTCACATGAGTTTTCTTATCCTTAAGTGCAAATGACACCCTGAATACCACACATTAGTCATGTGCCAGTTGATTAATACTCCTGCAGAATAGATTACAAAAACATGACTTTTTCCACCAAACTCTCAGTCAAATAACCAGCTTTCATGTCCCTGGACTCTCTCTCTCTCTCTCTCTCTCTCTCTCTCTCTCTCTCTCTCTCTCTCTCTCTCTCTCTCTCTCTCTCTCTCTCTCTCTCTCTCTCTCTCTCTCTCTCTCTCTCTCTCTCTCTCTCCTCTCTCTCCCCATCTCTCTCATATTTCTCTGTTCTCTCCCTCCCCAGCGATCTTCACCGAGGTTCCCCATGACACGACCACCCAGAGCGGGGAGGATGTAGAGATGGCCTGCTCCTTCCGGGGGGCCGGCGCTCCGTCGTACTCCCTGGAAATCCAGTGGTGGTACTCGAAGAAACACGGGAGCTGGCAGCAGCAGCAGGAGGAGGAGGAGGAGGAGGAGGAGGAGGAGGAGGAGGAGGAGGAGGAACGCCGGGCAGGCCAGATCATCAGCACCAACCAGGTGAGAAACAGGACATTGGTCCTGGAATACAATGTGACTGAATGTGTGAATGGCTGGCCTCAGAAGAAAAAGGCCAAGAGCTATTCATAGTGTTAGTAGTATGATTATCAGTTTGACTTTAAAACAGAGCAGCACTGTGTGTGAAATGATCTGCTTTTCTGCATCTAGCTGTGCTGCCAGGGGATTCAACTAAGTATATCTTGCAGTAAATTACCTTTTGTGTTAGCGCTATGAACGCACACTTCGCATTCAAATTAGAATGTAATTAATGTTTTTTTAACAGAGGTTTCTTACAGATCAGAAAGAAACATTATTATCTGTCTTTTTCACAAGAAGAATCTTTTCTATACCATTTTAAAAGCAACAGGTTGGGTTAAAAGACTACAGTAATTTGCCTATTCACCCTTTTTTATTTGGATTGTACCTCCTCTATTTCCTCCACTCTAGGCTAATAGAGTCTCTTTTTTTTTTGTAGGAGAACACAGAGCCATCATTTATTATGGATGACTTAGCATCCCACCAATGTAGTCACATCTTGCTCACATGCATCATGGAGACACACATGCAATATTAGCCACAACAGAGAGCCAGCGGCACAGGAAGGGATTGATAATTGCTGATTAGCATTCGCTAGCATTTGGGAAACATGTTAGCTTCCCCAACATGAGGGAACTCAGACTCCCCTCTTGCGCCTCGAGACACTATAATTGGCACCAAAGAAGAAATAGATTTTTTAAATCACTGTCTCTCTCCTCCTGCATTATTCATACCTATACCCCGAAGAATACCTTGTTGCCCCCGCACAGAAACTCTCATCTGAGTAGATTGGAGCATGCACGCACACATATTCACACACATACACAAACATAGAGACACAGACGCACTCACCCTCATGCACACACACACGCACACACATACACACACACAAACATACACACACACACACACATACACACACACACACACACACACATAGACACACACATACATACACTGACAGACATATTCACACGCACACAAACACACACACACACACACACACACACACACACACACACACACACACACACACACACACACACACACAGATACACACAAACACTCGCACACATGCACACATGTATACAAACATAGACACACACACAAGCAGACACTTACTCACACAGGCACAGATATATGTGTGCACATAGTTATTCAGGCATACATACACACACACACACACACACACACACACACACACACACACACACACACACACACACACACACACACACACACACACACACACACACACACACACACACACACACACACACATTACTAACACATATCCTCTCTGCCTCGTATGCACACACACATTGCTCATCAAGGCTTGATGTTGAGCAGATCAGTTATATAAAACGGCAAAGCTCATTGATAATGTTCTCTTTTAAAGTATAAACAACAAAAACAACTCTGCTTCTATAAAGCCTGTAGACAAGCTGCTAATTGTGGACAGTGCTCATCTAATCTTTCCTTTGCTCATAACATGTTCTTTATTAACTGTGTGCAGGTGGTGCCTCTGGAGCAGATGTCCAAGGATGCAACCAAAATAAGTGTGAGTTAAAACTTTAAGAAGCCCTAGACTTTCAGCGCCTGGACTATTTGTATTGATTTGTTTATTATATGTTTGCATCCCTGAGCAAGATGTTTTAAAAATGTAGGAGAAACCACTTAGCAGACGCATTAATCAAAAGCAATTGAGGATGAATTTATGAATATAATCAATAAGCATTCAGATAGGCGTCATCTTGCTCAAGAACCATTCGGCTGCCAATCAAACACATTCGAGTCACTTTGGATTGAAGCATCCACTAATGTTTTTTTTCTGATTTTGTATTAATTTTATGGCCAGGCGAGAGAAAGGAAAATGGGTTGGATGTGAGAATGGATGAAATGCAGCATAGGATGGCAGGTTGGACTCCAACCTTGGTCACTACAAGGCGTATCGCCTGTGTAGCCATAGCGTAGTGCCACTGAGCCTCCAGCCTCTGCTGAGAACCACAGTTCAAATCCTCAAATAAAAAAAGCTTATCCTCTTGAATGCCTGACACCCGTTGGGGCCCACCAGGTGGTGAAGGTCGCCGGCAGCAACATCTCCCACAAATTGCGCCTGTCCAGTGTCAAGCCTTCCGATGAGGGCACCTACGAGTGCCGTGTCATCGACTTCAGCGGCAGCGTGCCCCAGCACCACCGCGCCCACGCCTACCTCCGCGTGGAGCCGCACAGACCGGGCCTGAGGTCTGCCGACCGGGACCAGACTTCCAGGGCTCAGCAGACCTCCAGGCACCAGGCGGCAGGCGGCCACCTGCATGCCCACCCCGGGCACCAGGTTGCTGGGAAGGAGCTGAACAGAAAAGAGGCCGTTGGTGGTGGTGGCTGTGGAGAGGACTGTAAGGTGCTGTAAGCTGGTGCATTTGAGGGGGAGGTACAGAGAGAGAGAGAGAAAGAGGAGAGAGAGAGAGAGAGAGAGAGAGAGAGAGAGAGAGAGAGAGAGAGAGAGAGAGAGAGAGAGAGAGAGAGAGAGAGAGAGAGAGAGAGAGAGAGAGAGAGGGTGCATGTTTCTGATGTTTCCACTATAAAGGTTGCATATCATTTAAAACATCATGAAGGACCAGACCCGGACCCTTTGTGTTTATTGAACAAAACACACCCACTGAATGTTATTAGGGTCTCATGTTGAAATTTAGTTTGTTTCGATGCCTGTGTTGTTGAACACCAAATAGGGGCATGCTAATGTGTCACTAAGTCCATTAAGTTCTCTTAATTTGTGTTTTTGCTTTCGTGTGTTTTAGTTTTTTTTTTGCATTAGTTTGCAGTCTATGATTATGTGACTGTAGTAAGTCTGCGACGACCGGATAAAGATGGATTATGGGTGTCAGGGAGGTTCCTTTCTCATTTACTGTTCTAGGGGTAATTAGGATAGATGGTGTTTCTGTTTTAGTACAGGAAATTAAACAATTTAGAAGACAAAATATTTGGCAATCGCAACTTACATGTTTTAAACTAATAAAAAGAGCTCAATAGACATTTTCCACTTCTCCTTTTCAAATAACATTTCTGAACAAATGTCTAATGGCTCAATGTTTTATTTTCTTGGAGCACAGTTGCTGACAAAACATAAGCTATGATAGCGATTTTGGTGTCAATGTATTTTTATGTATTTTTTTTAATTAACTACTAGACTATACGTGTTGTTTGGTGAAATACAAATGCTCCGTCTTTGTCATCACCCGAATGTAACAAATTATCCAAACTGTATGCTTATAACATATAGGCCTATTCTGTTTAAATTATTTAAGAAAATACAAGCCAAACAATATTGAATGTCCATTCTTTAACACTTGCTGTCATTTTTATTGAAGTCAAGAATGTAAGTTGTGATGTTCTTGTCTCTGTATCAGTCTCGATTTCTTCCCAGACATCTGTTCGATGGGCCTCATGTCAAGGCAGCCTTTTAGACAGACCTAAATTCCACTGCATTAGGATTTGCGCAATGTGTTTGACATTACAGGACGCAATGAGCCTAACCCCGGTATAACAACACATAAGTGAGAATATGTTGCACCTTCTTTCATGCAAAACGTCAGGGGCATTCTTTTAAACTCGGCTTTACAATGTGGAACATGGCGATGGTACGACTACGACGGAGTATTATACGACGGAGTAGGCCTATTAGGGCCACACGTGAAGAAAAAAAAAATGTTTTGCCGTGACGAGATTAAAGTCGACACGTCGACTTTAATGTCAACATGTCGACATTAAACTCGAAATGTCGAGAATAAAGTTGAAATGTCATGTCGACTTTGATCTCGACGTGTCGACTTTAACTCGAAATGTCGAGAATAAAGTTGAAACATCATATCGACTTACATCTCCGTTCCTCTGTCAGCACGCAGACGCTCCGGGCATCCTCCCAAGCGTGCAGCGGATGACACGAAGTAGTCGGCAATAACCCTGGGGTCATTGTTTGTGGTGTAGGCCTCCATCCAAACTATATAGCGACTAAAGCCGTCAATGCAACCTGCAACTGATGGCAATGCCTTATGGCTTTAGTTTATCGTACCCATCCATATGCCAGAGTGCATTCGGACCTTTGCTGTGATATTGCCTCACCTGCGCCTCAGACGCCGGGCACGCCTTTGCTCCACACCTTCAGGATCAAGCATCTTGTCTTACTGCATTTTGCGACACAACCTAACCTTTATGTATTGCACGGAGGTGCAACCATCTGTATCCTTACATCTGCCAATTTCCAGCAAGTTCGGTTTGCAAGAACGCGGCCAGGTTTGTATGATTCCTCCTCCCGAACAGACGAAGTTTTCCACACAACCTTTTCAGCGTCCTTACACTAATCACCACACTGTGGTTCTGCGCTAAAACAGCGAGGATCTCTTTATTGTTAAACCCGATTCTGTATTTTACCAAATTATCTACACAAGCCATTGGATTCAGTGCAGGCCCTGTGGAGCGGTTGCTACTGTATCTCCTAACTAATTTCAACTGTATTCTCGACATTTCGAGTTTAATGTCGACTTAAAGTCGACAAATCGAGATTAAAGTCGACATAATATTTCAACATTATTCTCGACATTTCGAGTTTAATCTCGACATGTCGAGATTAAAGTCGAGATGACATTTAATCTCGTCAAGGCAAAAATATTTATTTTCGTCATGTGTGGCTCCCTAGTACTAAAGTAGGCCTACTAAGGTTATAAACTTCAGTGAACCTAGTCATTCATTTAGGTGGAAAGGATGGATGAAGCCCTGCAAGCTCAAGGAGAACGATCCGCTTGCAGCGAAGAGTTCAATGCACGCAAAGTAAAGAAGCGCTTTTGTTAACGTTACTTTGATTTGATTGTCGATCCTTTAAAGTAGGCTACTCGAGATGATAATGCGAGGCCAAAAAGCCAATTCAGTTAATCGACACCTAAGCAAATCAAATTGGAAGATAAAGTGATAGTCTGTCTGAACATTTACAGTATTTTCATTAGGTTACTAAATGGCTCTGGCACTTAAGCACTATAGGCCTACTCTGTGAACACGGATATGTTGCTTCTTTTTTTACGTAATTGTCTAAATTAACAACGTTTTAGCAGCATCGACTCATATGTCCAGCTAGTATCGGTCCAAAAAATGTGTAGAAAAATACAATATAATATATAAAGAGCCTGGCTCCTAAAGCACATGCACTTTTCACGTTTGACCACTAGGGAGCACCATTTCCCCAAACCTGAAAATATATGTCCAAACGTCTTCATTGCTACTGCTTTTTATTGCTCCTGGACTGGTAACATTAGGCCTACTGCAGTGCTTCATATTTGATTAATAGGGCTGATTTATAAAACAGCTTATTATCGAAATGTATGAAATGACTAACTAGCCAACAGCAATTTTGGGGTCATTGCAAATGTCACACCACAGGCAAATGTTAATGGCATATTCCAGACTAATTATAACATGTAGCGCTCCAGTGGAGCTTTGCAGTGGCCAAAATTAGAAGTACTCTCCTTTTTGGACAAAAAAATGCACACTGACTTGTGCATTGATCGATGAAGACTATATAAACGTACACAGTTTCTTTTCTTTTTTTAACAGCTGTTTTGCTCAATTTAAAAGGAATGTATGGTTTTGCTAAAAGACAAGAGGGATGTTTTTTCCTGGAACTATTCCTCAATGTTAAAAGCTTGTCAAGACAAGATACAAAAATGGTCTACTTCGTGCCAAAGGTCTGCATCCTGGAAAGCCCCTGTTTCAAGAATAAGAATTCTGCGCAAACAATTTGCTGAATTGGTTTAAACTTGATGATCTCACTCTCTTCCTAGATTAGGTCAGTATTGACAACACCAGACACGCTTTGCAGCTGTGTGGTGCAAACTAAGGCCAAGAATTATTTTATTGCAGTAATAACAGTACATAGTACATCAATGGAATTTGTTATTCACCGTGTACAAGCGGGCATGCATGTTTCTTTAGCCTTTCTAAAGGTTAGGGATAGCCATACAAATGCTATCAGAAGTCAGCCATAATATGACCAGCAGGTACGTACTAGCAATACATATGCGATCTCTTGTAAAAAAAAAGATTGCAATTCAAACATTAATGTATATAGTAAACAGTTAGTCAAAGGTACGTTTTATGGTTGCGCTTATGTAAAAAAAACGAAACAACTAACAGAAGACAGGCCACAGGGTATGGGTGTGGGTTGATGTGGGTTGATCTATTTGCCAATAATAACATTCTTGTATCCCTTCACATGACACAGCTTGCTGCTGTTGAAGTCAACCACCAGCTTGCGGAGCCCCGAGTGGTTTGGCTTGAAGTAGATCTTCACCTTGGCATCCTCCCCTGGTTCCACTGTAGACTCAAGCCTGGGGATAAATATTTAAAGATTAGAGTGTGGGCAATCACTTGATGCACTCCTACCTACACACAAGTACCCCCTTCCACATTAACTTGTAAATGTTGATTTTAAGGATATGCTTCATGGCTCATATGACAGCCATTCCTATTTATGGAGATGTGCAGAAGAATGGAGAGGACGAGATACAAGCAGTTTTGATTGGAGACATTCAGAGCTTTGTCCAACCCATTCAATCCTTATTCTTCCAATCAGACAACATAGATTAAGTTTCTTTGGATGTTGTTTGTTCGATGTTGTTGTTGGGTAACAGTTAAAGGCCAGAGTGATTGCATTCCATTAAGAAGCAGGGTTTATTTTCTGGCAGGAACCATGATTCTGTGAACGATTCCGCCCAGGATTGTAGGGTCTTTGTGATGTTCTCCTCGGCTCTGCTTTTAATACCAGCCCACATCTGGGTTCTGCATCACAGCGTGTTGACAATTGGGTGGACTGGTCTTGGATTTCAAATGGGGGATAACATTTCTGGTCAGCCAATGAGCACATTACACACTTATGTACCCTTGTCCTGATCATTGTGCAACTTAGTCATTATATACTTCATGTTGCATATATGCATTATTTAAAAAAGGGAACACTACCGATGTATATATCCCGTTTGAACATGAGTATTATTCACTCAAATAGTTTGACACCTTATCCAGATTGCTGATTAGGAAGTATTTTAAATTAATCCAGAAAATACATACATTATTAGAATATTATATATAGTATCCAAGTATAATGCAAATACCACAATACGTCAAATGCCACCAACTCTCAAAGGCCAGCCTAACATACGGACAGACAGACAGAAGAAAAGATATACAAACAGGGCGGTGTTTATTCAAACCTTTCTTTGATTGTCTTTCCCCCAGTGAGATTTGCTCCCTCGATGCTGAAGCAACAGTTGCTCAAGGGTTCGGGAAGCGGGTTCTGCACTGTGATCTCTGCTGCAAGCTTTCGGTTCTGTTTGGGTTCACCAAGGATCTGTGTATTCGGATAGAATGGATTGATATTTTGGACAGAATCTCTAAGAGACTGAGTAACAGCTTCCAAGAGCTTCGAAGGGGTTTTCAAAAATATTTTGACAGACTTCTTCAGTGACATGGGGTCTCTAAACAATTACAAAATATGTAGTTTGTTGACGTTGTGAAGAAGCGTGGGAAATTGAGTAGTATTAGTAGTCTAATATAAGTACACAACTCAACAAAAAGTCTAGTTGTATTTAGATATTGTTAAATATTTGAATATTAAACAATATTGTTTTCCGCTGGATAAAACCTCCTCTGAACCAAGCCATAAGAAATGACATCGGAGCAAGGACTTTTAGTACTTTTTCTTTTTTTAAACTGTGCTGGCAAACACACTCACGCGGACTTTGATTTCTGGATTGTCGAGCACGATGTCTCTGAGGGTGAAGATGGTCTCCTTGGTGGAGTAGTCGACCAGCAGGGCGGCCAGGCGGATCAGGTTGTCCTCGGTGAGCGCGTCGCAGTACTTGGAGTAGTTCAGCCTCAGAGGAACCCGTCGCTCTAGGGAACACACACTCTAATTATGGGCTGGAAAAACCACCAAAGAACCCCAAACGGAAAAGAACACGACCAAAGTGCCCTTGTAACTGTTGATGATCTGAGGTTATGAGAGAAATTTACTCTTGCATATAATGATAATATGTAATTATTATCTTGCCTATACGCTATATGAATCTAATATGTTTGGAGAAACATTGAATGAACACACAGTACCACTCCCTATTGTACAATGGCCAAGGGAATGACCCCAGGCTTGACCTTTTGTAATGTGCGTTGATAACGTGTACCATACTTGATGGGAGCTGGTAAACAGCGTAGTAAATCTCCACATAAGGGAAGAGTGCATGGGATGAGGTAATGACGTATGGGTGATGTACGGGCAGAATGGAGATATAGGTAGGGGCCCGGGGAGTGGCTCTTTAGTTCTTTGCTAAACGAACTTGGCTTTGTTCTTACTTTTTCGAGAGTAATAATAAAGTCTTAATCTTTCTTGCTTCAGACTTCTCAAACTCTCTTATTTAGTAAGAGAGTTAAATGTGTTTTGTCCACCACAAGGTTAGTCTAGCTGTTGAGTTTGTCTGACTACCATCCAAAAGGATCTGGGTTTGAGTCCCCAATGTCCGCACTCTACCTGTCTATCCATCTTGGGACAAAGAAATCTGCAAACAGCAGAAAACAGCAACTACTGGAAGTAATGGTATATCAGAATAACCAGTATCTAAATAACACCCTGTAAGTGGTTTGAGGTCCGCTTAAGGTCCTGGTGAATCCCTGCCGTGTCGCTCACCTCCTCCGGGGGGGAGCTCCACGTTCAGGAGGTCCTTGAAGCCACAGTTGTCCTTCACAACGCCCGTGTAGGACACGGCCATGGAGGAGAACAGCAGGCGGCACTTCTTCTCGCTGGTCGTGCTGTTGGAGGCCACCGCGATCACGTCAAAGTCACAGCCCTTCCTCTTCTCAGTGGCGACCTCGATGGCGAGCTTGAGGCCCTGGCTCTCCTGCCGGTGGAGGAGCTTGTTCAGGTGGTCGGCCTTCCGGAAAGTCTCTCGTTCCTCCTCAGATCCTGGTGGATAATGGATGCTTTCAGTTGTGTCCCTCAGTCACTTAGACAAGATGATGGTCAATAAATAACACATAATTGCATGTCATGTCTGCATACATTTTTTGTATCGACATTTACATTGGTACGAGTGGTACAGATATGTTTGTCTTATTTATTGAGGTGGTGGTTATAACTCGGTGAATAAATAGAAACCCGGGGATAGGTTGTTATTTATTCACCGCAAAATACTAGTGTTGTATTTCTGTTGCATTTATTCCCTTTCAGACAACGGCTCGTACCTTCGGGGTACTTGTAGAGGTGAGTAATGTCCTCCCGTCCGTCGTTCCCCACACTCTTGGTGCTGATCTTCTGGCCCACGCCCGTGAAGCTGGTCATCTTCTTGTTGCTGCCGTCCGCCTGCCTTATGTAGTCCACCTTGTCGGCGTTGACCTCGGCGAAGACGAAAGGCGCGTCATACTTGGTCGCCAGCTCACCCTCCTTCACAGCCTTCACCGAAACTGGGCCGCAACAATACACTCCTGTTCAGAAGCGACCGGGAACACAAAACAAGTTATTTCACTATCATCTTTTTGGTATTATTCAATGCCAATATTTCTTTTTACGACTCGATTAAAGTTACTTTGTGTAGGATATTTACATTTTCCTTTAGGGCATTTAGCAGACGCATTTATCCAAAGCGACTTACAATAAGTACATTTGTTTACACATTGTACACATTTTTACATGCACACATCTCTCTTCAAGTAGCTTATTTATTATCAGGTCAAAATCAACTTAAAAAAATAGACCTTCCCGGACTCTCTCTGTTACCTAAAACAGCTTGTGGGCCGATTTCTGTTATTTTTTAATCATGCTGGTTTTGCTGGTGAAGAAAAGGGAGTGAAGTAACGTCCAAGTGCGGATAAGGGCAAAAATATCTGTTCTTTCATAACTTTAATATTTTTCTAACATTTATGTATGATTATGACTAATAGTAATTTATTATTGTTTTTGTCTCCAGCCAAGGCGCTTGCACTCCAGTGCTCTGAATAGTGCTCTACAGCAGGCTGCAGTTCACTTACCAGCCAAAGGGGCCAGCATTGAGAAGGTGTTTCAAATTATTACACACTAATTAATTTGGCCTTCTAACAACATCGCCAGTCAATTAACAGTGAGAGAGAGACACTTCCACTGTTGTTCAAAGCAATAATTAACACTCTGAGCTCCTCTCAGTCTGCCTTGAGGGAAAAGGCTTTAATGTAATTGATGTCCATAGGGGAAGTCACCTTCACTCTTTTCCTGGGGTGTGGGGTCCACAACCTGCCAACCGTCATATTCAGGCTTCAGGTCAGGCCGGGTCATCCAGTTCTCCACCCAGCAGTGGAACGTCCTGAATATTTAAACAAAATACAGCCATCACATCCTTAGTAACTCCCCTGGAGTTATAAATACCCCAGCAACCTTGTTGTTTTCTTTTCCAAAATTGCTCCTGTGAAAGTGTCAATAGTATTACAGTTGCACTTATAGTGCACTTATAGTGTGACTAAGTAAACTGAATCATACTTATGGTGTGACTTAGGACACTGACCCAAACTGAGAGCAAAGCTGTTCTAATAAGTATATTTAAGCTACTTGTCGTGTATCGGCTTCTTTCACAATATAGTGCTGCCGTCAAATTCATCTCATAACTTTGAAGGTCAGCATTATGTAACTTGCAAAATATGTGCCTTCTTCATTCAAATGACGCCTATTCAAAGAGAATTGTAGAGAGACTCCGGATTAAGTTACCGCTGCTTTCATCTCCTTCCCACACAGTGTAGCCTCAGGCTTAGCCCAACTGCTCTAAGGAGGAGGTAATTTCACCTCCATCAATTGTGTATCTGCAAATAATGGCGTGCACATGGGAACCCATAGTTTTTGTTATTTGCACATTGGCAATAATTGGTACAGACACAGATGAAATAAACAGAGATTCTCACTTTGTCGCATTTAGGTCCGTTCACTCTCATGCAATTTTCACTGTCTAGCACTCTCGCAACCCAACCTTGCATCCCAAGCATGGTATTGCAGTCTTTCTCATGTTGCATAATGGTCAACGGGAGTGGCATAGCTCTCTCACTCTATAATAGTTGTGCTTACAGTATGACTCAGTACATGTAGATGACAGGACTTCCTACCAGATCATGTCTCTTCCCTGGTTCCGGCCGTTCTCGTCGTAGAAGTACTCGATCAGCAGGTTTCTGTTGGTGTCGTGGGCAGATATGTAGTTTGTGACGACTCGGCAGGGGATACCAAGGGCTCTGGACACTGTAGAACATATGTGTCGGAAAATCCATGTTATATATAGTTGAAATAATTTAAGCTTTGTTTTCTTCAGGTTGTGTTATCTAGCCATTCCATTCGTTAACTAGTCCATCTAGTTAGTTTATTAGTCTATCTAGTTCCCCTTTTTGTTAACCTTTTGCCTTGGTCAATCGGTAAACCGGGCAAAAAGAAGAACTGCCCCCCTCATCTATACGAGAAAAAACTTTCCCTGACCAGTCTGTGTAGATTGAAATCTTTACTGACTTATTTTTACAGTTTACTACTGCTGGCCGAATTTCTGTTAGCCAATTAAGTGGTTTCAGATTCCGACCTTCAGCAACATGAAAAAATAAATTGAAGTGCACGTCCACTCAGATTTGAGTTAATCTGCCATCAGACTTTAGATAGTCATGTAAAGTCTGATTTGTTAGACTATGGCAGCTGTGTTGTTGTTTTTAGCAATCACCTGAGCAGGCCACTGCTGCAAACACCCAGCACTGGCCATAGCGTACTGGACTACAAGAGCTGCTGTCCCAGTTGAGCAGGATATCCACGCTGCCCTTCCAAGACATGGGGCTCTCACCCCCCTCGTAGGGGTTATCCGACGACAATTTATCCAGAGCTGGCCAGCGGCCCAGCACAACGCCAGCGTCCCCGTTACAGTTCACCTAACAGACCAAACACACGGTGTAAACATTCACGCTAGTTTTACCTCATAGATGGGGCAATGTATATGTACCGTCATATATATAATTCATATATGCACATATGCAGGTATTGGTCAATGTCTAATTAATTTGTTTTGCATATAGATCTATATTAGTATAGATAGTAAATACAATGTGTACAATCTCTCTATATATATAGATATAATGTATCTAAAAATATATACAATATCGAAACACACACCATATCATTCACACACACACACACACACACACACACACACACACACACACACACACACACACACATACACACACACACACACACACACACACACACACACACACACACACACACACACACAAACACACACACAAACACAAACACGTGCAAGACTGTTTTATATAGATAACTTTATGGCTCATGTCCACAATGCTCACAATGTGAATGCGGTCCGGTACATACCATGGCACTCAGCACTCTGGAGACGTAGATCGGATTTCTCCTCCCGGAGCAGTCTTTACCGGGATTACGCAGGTATTTGGGATTGGTGTCCAAGATTTTGAGGCAGACATCCAAGATTCCATATTCAAACTGTTGCAGAAACAATGAGTTCAGGAAGCAACAGTAGAAGGGAGTAATGCATTGCCTTCCACCTACTCATTGATAGTGGCGTGCAGGTCTGACTGCATTGATAAAGAATCTGTTTTTATTTGAAAGCTAGATAGAAATGGACCGCCCTCAGGTAGAAAAACAACTTATTTTTTCAACTTCAACTTGTTTTTAGTGTCCGATTATTGTCCTATTTTAGTAACGTTCACAAAAAGGATTAGATTACTATGTTGACCATCTCACAAGACATGTGTGCATGAAAATATTTTACGTTTACGTCCCCTTTAAATTACTTCTTATCAAGAGTTTGAACTTCTCTGTTTGACAAGTTTATTTGTGCTTTCACATCAACAGCATGTAGTGCGCACTAAACGAGTTTTGTCCATTGGTTCAGTACGTTTGCGTTGTTGTGAATGCAACCACCTCACTTTTATGCGCACTACATCAGCCGGCCGAGACCTCCATGAAAAGATGGTCTCGGTTCGCTTCCAAACGAACCCTGACTTTGGACGTAACGGACACCCGCTCATCCGCACGCAATATGGGAATTATTGTTTGATCGGCCGAACCCCCTCGGATAATCATGACACATCGCACAACATCTAAGCACCCATAAGAACGTTTATTCAATCCATTGTTTATGGCCTGACGAGCTGTGGGAAAATGGCCGCTCTGAGTGACGCGGTGCGTGAGTTTTAGTTTTTGTCAATCAAGTGCCACCCCAAACAAAAGACTGGCCCAACCCCCAGCAATAATGTCCTGACTACGCCCCTGCCCTTATAGTCTTTGTTCCTCTACATCAAATTATTTAATATAGTGCACTTCCAGGGAAACTTGGGCCGACCACATTCAGCCAGTTGTAACAGAAGAACACACCAGAATAGGCCTGTTTAGTAAGCAGGATTTGATGCGGCATTCCTACACTTAATTACAGTTTTATTACAATGTGTGGTACAATAAAATGCAATTCAATGTGGAGGTAATCCAAGTATTAAGAATACAATACTCAGATTGAGTGATGTAACGGAATACGTTACATATTACATTTTTGGGCATGTATTCTGTATTCTGCAACTGGACACATTAAAAGTATCCTTCCCAACATTGTATATATACAATCTTCTGAGAGCTGACTGATGCATTTTAGCTCCAGCGTTCAAATCCAGACAGATAGTCTGCAATGGGAGTATGAGGCTGACAATATTGGTGTTGGTACCTGGCCAAAGTTCCAAGGGAAAGGCAAAATCTGTTCGAGGGTGCCTCGGTAGATGATTCCATCTTGAGATAGGACGTATTCCTTCAAATACTCTTCATTGTCCATGTACACAGAATCTCCTGTTGCCAGGACGTTAACAAAAATAATGTCATTGACACGGTGTGGATGAAAAACATGAACTGAATGGAAAAGCTAGCCATTACATGCCTAGCACTAAGAGGGATAGAGTTCCATTCGATAAACTTTCAGTGTCAACATACCTTATCCTAGTCCTACTCCTACACACTCCTACTGTCGATATTGGAATGTTTTTGCTTTGGCTCCCACCCAGACATAATAGTATGCTTCCAAATCTCTGCAATCAATCAATTCAATGTCTGCTGCCTTCAAAAGTTTGAAGAGTCTCTCCCCTCTCCCGACTCACCCTCACCCTCACCCTCACCCTCACCCTCACTCTCACTCTCTCTCTCTCTCTCTCTCTCTCTCTCTCTCTCTCTCTCTCTCTCTCTCTCTCTCTCTCTCTCTCTATCTCTCTATCTATCTATCTATCTATCTATCTATCTATCTATCTATCTATCTATCTATCTATCTATCTATCTATCTATCTATCTATCTATCTATCTATCTCTCTATCTCTCTATCTATCTCTCTATCTATCTCTCTATCTCTCTATCTCTCTCTCTCTTTGTGTGGTGGTAAATGCACCACAACATGACACCAAAGCAATGCAGCATTCCTTGGTGCGGTACCTGACATGCGAGACGTCTGGTCTGTTTACCCACCTGAGCACCAGGGGTTGAAGAGGAGGATGAAATCAATGCGGCAGGACCCCCCAAGGGTCAGGGTCCAGCGGCCGATGGGTGCGTCAGCGGCGGGGCAGATGGAGAGGGCCACGACATTCCCAGGAGGACTGGTGACCGTGGCGCTCCACGCGGAGGGGTTGTCCGAGCCGGCAGCAACATCAAACACGGCCCTGGTGCCGTATTGGTCAGACGGGGAGGGACCTGTGTGGGAAGAGATGAGATGAGAAAATACTTTGCAACGGGACTCTTTTCGTTTTTTGCTTACCTAACTTTTTATGTAAACTTGGCTTGGAAGAATGCATCACAATCAATTTTGTTTAGCTTCAGAGACGGCATTAGTCTGAGTCCAAGACCATTTAAGTCCTCAAAGTCCCTTAAGATATACTTGAATGTCAATAATCTTATCTTTAATAGCAGACATTCCTTCCGCTTGCATGCCATTTCCTTCTCCAAACAGTTGGCTTTGATAGCAGGCGGCAGTTGTTTAAGCACACTCTATTACATTCTTGTCAAAGTGGTTGTGAAGAATTGTGGCAGATATTATTTGAGTATTATTAATTTGTTTGTTTGGTTAGACGACTAACATAAGGTCCCAGGGAACAAATTTGCTAACAATAGCAAACCGTGAACTAATGCTGACAGAGATGAACAGTTGTTTGAAATACTGTTTCAACAATGTCAGCGTGAAGCAGATTAAAGATCTCCCAACTTCAAGCGCCAAAGCCCCCGATCACCTCGGGGATCACAATGGCCCTGGGAGTATAGGAACATGGACCCATTCCAAGAAGAACAATAACAGGTTCGAACTGAAGCCCTGACTTCCTGAAGGATGGGGCGTGATGGAAATATGCCTTGGAAATTATGTATCAGTCGTGTTCCTCGACTTTCCAATTGTGTGAAGCATTTCAAAATGTTTGACTAAATGGGACATTTAGTAAGAAATCATCCATGTCATAGATGTAACCATTTATTTGCATGGAATGGTAATATACTTGGTTTTGACCCTCTCTTTACTGGTGCTCCCTGATGTAGCATTTAAAGCATGACATACAGATGTCCGATACAGAATACAAACAGCATGCCAACAGCATACCAACATATAACAGGGAGCACTATACAGTCCCAGTTGGGTACATCAGATATCTCAACCCATTGGTGACATACAATACACAGCAGAACTAAAGCAGGTGTAGGCTGGCGTGGTGGTGGGCGAATTTCAGCTCAGCACACTCAACCTCACAGAATGCGTGCGTGTGATGGAAGGTCTTTAATTGACCACCATTTGTGGCATTTTCTCGCGCATACATCTGTAACAGTATATGGTTTATTTGGTGTGTGCATCTAGTGTATCCATCTTCAAAGAAAAAAATCTGTCAAATAAAGAGAGGAAGAAAGAACGAAAGAGAGGAATAAAGAATGAAAGAAAATACAGAAAAGTGAAAAAGAACAGCAACAGATTTTGATCCCCCACCGACTCACTCGGTAGGAATCAACAAAACCCGGGTCAGAGTATAACACAAACTAGCTACCTGTTTCCGCGATGCAGGTGAGGGAACTGAGGCCGGCCTGGTACTCCCCGTAGCGGAGCTTCAGTTTGATGCTGAATGGCTGGCCTCTTCTCACAATGAGGCGGTCCATTCCGTTCAGCTCTGTGCGGTGGTCTGTGTTATTGAACTCACACTCCAGATCCCAGGTAGCGATGTCCAATGCTGAAAAGAGTAACGGATTAAAATTATTCTTCAAACTAGGGTTTTGTCTTTTGGCGTCATTGTTTTTTATTGCTTTGAAATTAGGCAGATGCCGCATGTTTAACAATCATCCAGAGTTATTGTTGACGAGTAAGTCGTGGGTAACAAAAAAAGTCCATGGCCAAAAACAACATTTATGCGATGTTTTGTTGGATTTTCTGGATGTAAACACATGTATCTTTACAGAAAACTACACGGCCCTCTTAACCACAAGCGTCTATAAAATATATGCAGAAAGTATAACAGATAGTTGAACATAGGATTACGAGGAAATTCATTAAAATTCACTAGCACTAAGGCAAATAAAACAGCATATACATTTGTTTATAGGTAAGTTGTGGTCAATGGTCAACGTACAACCCAGTCTCAGTATAGCCACGTGTTCCACAGCGGAAAACGTACAGATTTGGTAGTGACACAGCCGATGACCTTTTTGTGTAAGCAAAACACAAAGTTCATAGATTTAACAAGGAAAGTTTATTTGACACAATTCCTAAATGTATCAAGTTTGTATGTGGACCATTGACCACAACTTCACTATAAACAAATATTTATACTGTCATATTTTTCTTAGTGCACTGTTAAGGAACTTCCTCATAATCCATTGCCACATAACTACATGGTTTCTGCACTAACCAGATGCATGTCTCATTTGCAACAAACGGCTTAACTTTTACTTCTATGCTTTAGCTTCCTGCTAAATCTTAAATACATTGCACTTTCTAAAAGTAACCTGCCTTTATTTTCTATCTATTTTACTATATATATATTTTTTGTATATGTTTTCTTTTCGATTAATTATTTTTTGATACATTTTATTGTATGACAATGTTTATATGAGAAGAACTTGGAGTCTGCCTTGTGTATGAAAAGTGCTATGTAGATAAAGTGGCCTTGCCTTGCCTTGCCTACTGTTACTTAGCGTTTGTTTTATGATCTACAAAACCAAACAATAAACCTTGTGGGAATCTTAAAGGTCCCATGGCATGAAAATCTCGATTTATGAGGTTTTATAACATGAGTTCCCCTAGCCTGCCTATGGTCCCCCAGTGGCTAAAACTTGCGTTCATTGTAAAACGAGCACTAGGTGTTCTGCTCGCCTTTGAAAAAACGGTGGCTCAAGCGTGCTGATTTGGAATGTGTCGTCATAAAGGATCTAAGCTCCTCCCTTTTCTCTGCCTTGCCCTCCCAGAGAATTTGGTACGCCAATGAGACACGACCGTGCGAGCGCCACATGTGTGTGTGTGTGTGTGATTACACACACTGTAACGCAAGTGTTTGCTGTTGGTGTTATGGCGCATAACACGTTGGTTCATTGACGTATCTTGTATTTCCACAAAGAGACTGTAGTTGGGGTTATCTCAGCCATGGTTGAGAAGGAATTGGGGGAAAGGAACATTGGCTTGGACTCCCTGAAGTACATGAACTGCGACATGGGAGTATAGGAACATGGACCCATTCCAAGAAGAACAATAACAAGTTCGAACTGAAGCCCTGAGAACTGAAGCCCTAATATTTAGATATAGAGCTCCAGGACTGTAACGCAAGTGTTGTACAATTCCTTGTCATTTGGATAACCGTTCTGCTGTTGGTGTTATGGCGCATAACACGTCGGACTCTCTCTGGTATTTCCACAACGAGACCCGTAGTGGGGGTTATCTCAGCCGTGGTTGAGAATGAATTGGGGGAAAGGAACTTTGGCTTTGACTCCCTGAAGTAGGCCCTACATGAACCACGACATGGAAGAGAAAGGGATTGTTGGCCGCGAATGTCTCCCGCTTGAGCCCCGCTGCCGAGGGACCACCGCCTCGGCACTGCAGGGTGGTGCCTAAGCGCTGACCGCTGCCGAGGCGGTGGTCCCTCAGCAGCGAGGCTCCGACGGGAGACAGCTGCGGTCAACAATCGCGGGCAACAATCCCTTTCTCCTCCTTGTCGTGGTTCAGTCTGTGGAAGTGGAAGAACCAGAGACGTCTGAGAACCCGACGCGGTAGTTTAATATTCATAATATCGTCTGGAGGCTCACACAGCTTTTGGCTGTGATAATATATATCATTTGATATAGATATCTATGTATAATATCATATTATTTAGATATAGTTCTCCAGGACTCCCGTGTGTTCTAGAATATTTACAGAACACGGATAAAGGCTGTGTGAGCCTCGCCATTGCGATACATCCACTGTAAACAGAGCGCATGGTAGTGCTGCTCGAATTTGGAAAAATGAGAATCACGATTTTTTTGGTCAAGATTGAAATCACGATTCTTCAAATGATTCTTCTTGAGTTTGAAAATTAAGCATTAAAAAAAAAAAACACGGTAACTGAGTTTTCAAAATTATTAAACTACACAGTACACCAACTGTTCAAATAAAAAATGGAAAATGTATCCAGCTGTTTGTAATTTCTATAAAACTTTCAATGAATAAAATAAATATACTAGAAAATTAAATAAACAGCACAATCGGTTTTAATCGACGTCTGTCCTGCAGTCCTCGGGGCCGTGGTCTGGTGTTTTTTTTTCTTGGCCAATTCGTCGTAAGCGACTTTGTGATTGCGTCTCAGGCCCCGTCCACACTAACCCGGGTAAATGTAAAAAAGCACATCCGCAATGAAAACGATCTCCGTCCACACTATCGTTTTCGGAATGTTTTGCATCCACGTTTCACACTGAAATTATTTTGATAAACCGTTGTTGTCGTGGTAACACAACTCCGCCACGCCTCTCTGTTTAGATTACAGGCGTGCGATCAGCTGATATTTACAGTTGATCAGCAGGTTAATAATTTTCGACCCGGTCTTGTCCAGAAATGGCGCTTCAACTACAGTTTGAACAGTCTTTCAGGTTTTTTACCATCACTTAAGAACATCAAGTAGAGCGCTCGCCACCGGCGTTGGAGCAACGAATATGTTTGAGCAAATATGTCGAGTTGTATCTGGAGATAAATTAGTACATTGTACAGAGAGGTCATAATTTGCATTTCACCTGCCATTTTTTTGATGAGCGTCTCTGTCTCGAGCGCAAGCTTGTGGCAGCGTCATGGCACAGTGTCATGGCAACCGAAAGTCATCGTTTCTGAAAGCCTCCGTCTACCCTGTCCACACTGTCGTGAACCCAGCGTTTTCACATTTATCCACCTCAGCGATCGTTTTCGAAAAGCATCGTTTTCAGTGTTTTACCCTTTTTATCGAGTAAACGTGGCTGTCCTCCCTCTGCCATCTCGCTCGCACTGTTTTCTGAATAAGGTCACCACACACATACAGCTCGCGAGGGCCGCGTTGAATGCTCTGGGGGAGGGACTGAAATGCGCATGCGCGTCTCTTTCACAAAACATTATAGACAACGGAAAATTCCAAAAGAATCGTTCAAACTTGATTTTATTAATTTGGAGATCGTTTTACCCAAGAATCTAAATCGTGATCAAAATTCGATTAATCGCACAGCCCTAGCGCATGGTACCGTGGCTGCAAGCTGCTGAGGGCCACACCCCCACCCTCCTCCTTGACCCGCCTCCTTCCCCCTCATTTGCGTTAAAGCTACAGACACCGAAACGGCACATTTGGGGAAATGTGCGACTGGCTCGTAGGGCTGTACTCCTGCACCACGGCTGAATTTCGGGAATGTCTTCAAATACTGTGTTTGGGGCCTACTAATATCTATATTAAAGCATCCATAAAGTAGCATACCATGGGACCTTTAACAGTGAATGGGCGGTGTGTTTGGTTTCTCATTGTGTCTCACAGAGGATGACTCCAGACACACTACATGAGTTGGCCATGACAGCCGCTCCCATCATGTCTGTGTAAATACAGAGCCCCTCCAGTGCCCCACAGTGACATAGAGAATCTCACCCTCTGACTCACTGTTTGAAGAAAGATTTAGAGTCTTCCTGCGGTCTTTAAACTCACTTGACACTATTAACCCCTGCTCATAAGTCTAGCTTTGCCACAATGTGAAACACTAACATTAGGAAACTGTGTAATGTTATATGGATATGGGTAGAAGTATTTTTTTATTTCTTGTATTTTACCTTTCTACTTTTTATTATATTTTGACAATATACGTAATGTTTTTAAATGGAATTTGAAAACATGGATACTCTGGATAATTGGAAGATTGAGACGAATTTGCAGTGAAATGTTTTGATACAATCCACTTGTCTCGCTAATGGTTGGGAAAATTGTGACCTCATCTCCAAAAATGGCCACACAAACACACGCACCCACGCGCACACACACACACACACACACACACACACACACACACACACACACACACACACACACACACACACACACACACACACACACACACACACACACACACACACACACACACACACACACACACACACACACACACACACACACACACACACACATTCCATCCAAAGACTTATTAGGCTGTAGAATCATCTGGAGCATCCAAACCATCTAACATTGGCTCTTGCTACTCATAATTGCCTTGGATGTAGTTTCACGGTTGCATTAACATTATGCGACATTGATCATTCTGAACAGTTCCACTTCAATCTGTTTATCCATTAAACAGATTGATAACCAAGGCCATGACCTGCATCTACTTATTCACCATGAGCTCATGGAAACACACTTCTATAATACGTTTATACACAACAGGGACATAAATAAGTAGTCCTAAGTTTAAACATCTTCAACCTGACTCAAAAACAGGTTGATGTGTAGAGCTTAACTTAAAAGTTTAGAGCTGCTTGTTTCCCTTTAAGAATCTAAAATGAAAGGAAATGTTATAATTTTGTTTCCAGTTTACCAAACAAAGATCAACACTCCTGAATACTGAAGGTCTGTTTGGCTGTGCCACCCTAAGGTGGTTCACCCAAAGTACTGAGGACACTACTCTACACAGCTCCAGAATGTGTGACGGGAATAGTGAACACTGGTAAAGCATTAAAATCCAAGGAAAGTAAATACTACACTTTGATGAGCTAATCCTCAACATCCTGGACCAAAAGTAGCACTACATTAACTTTTCCTTCTGGATGCTTAATGTTTGAAAACCACATTTAAGCTGTTTCTCTCACACATGGTAAACAGATGGTTCCCCAGTATAACTGTGAGGGCAACAACTGAAGTGAAGATATACCAAGGCAGTCAAACAATACACTATGTCCCTGTAGAATACATATGGTTGAAGTTGATAGCCATCGAGGAAGCCAATGCAGAGGAATGTGGGGCCATTCTGCTAATAGTTTTCTCGAAATACCAAAAACTACATATTTGTTTGAAGAAGTTTTCTGGAAGAGCCAGATAACAAATTGCTGATATAGGTCAAAAATCTTTATGTGCTCAATTAAATTACTACAGATGTCTCTGAATGTTTTGGTAGGTCTACATTTTCTTACTGAAACAGACAACCTCTGAGGTTAAAATGCACATTTGGCGTTTTAAAGCGGTGTTTTCTTTTTAATGGCAGAGGACATAAATGCCCATAGTGAAACCGTTTACTAGCAGTGTCCACAGCTGCCTTTGATAATTATGACCAGAAGGCATAACCTGTCTAAAAAGTAGTACACAAATGTAATACTAAATTCTGAGTATTACTTCACATATCAGAGAACCAGTTTATCACTGCAGCAACACAAAATATGTGGATTTCTGCATTCTCTGATAACAGTTGCGGCTTTGGTGACTTTCAAACATTAAGCAGACATTGCTACGAGACTCCTATTTATCTATACAGCATTCCTGCTCATGTCAGTCGGAATGTTTTGCTAATCTGTTCGGCTTTGTACTACATAAATGTATAAGTTGTAAGCTCGTATTGAATGGCATTGTTATAAACAGACTGCAACCTAAACGCTAACATCTCAAGGAATCATGATTATTTTTTGTCTATGCCTCTTTACAATAACTTTAAACGCCTAGCCTACTAATTGGTTTACTGCAACGCGAATGTAAATAATGCATGACGCTATTATAGGTGTATTGGTATGTTTTTTATTCAAAACGTTTTGATGAAGTCTTACCTTGAGCCATGGTTGTTGGGTAGTTTGAAGACAAGTTGCTGTAGTTAGTGTGTGGGGGTCAGCGCGCGACCAATGAAGTGCTGCAGCAGCGTAGGGGATTTTATTTTGAGTCCCGCGCGCGTCACCAGGAAAAAAAATAGGTGTGACGGACACGCCCCCCTAGACCCCCCTCACATAGACATAGACTCGGACGGCAGCACACACACACACACACACACACACACACACACACACACACACACACACACACACACACACACACACACACACACACACACACACACACACACACACACACACACACACACACAAATAAACTTTTATTTAAAGAACAAGAATATAAAGTAACGGCTATAGAGTTGAGAAAAAACTCATGTTTAACTTTATTGTGAAAAGAAAGTTATAAAAGTAAGAATAACTGCTGCATTTCAGACAATGGGCCTACAATGGTATGTTGGTCAGTTTGTTGGAGTTTTTCATATTAATGTCATATTAGTTAAACAAAAAGTTAGTCATCGATTCCATAGGTTTATAGTTTATAACCTTAAACTACATTCTTTGTATAACCTTGTATGCAGATGAACATTTGTAATACAACAATTTGCTGTGACATTCATTATACTTCAAACAGCTCCACACCATTATTAAGTAGCCTACACTTTAGGATTGCAGAAGTATGTATTTTATTACTTGACTTTATTAAGACTCTCATTTTGGCCATTATTTGGTGATTGTACGAATTGCATTCAACATTTTTTTTTATTCTTACAAAAATATATAACAATCATAAATACTTGAAACATTCTTTTGCCTGATTGACGTACAAATATGGCTAAACACATACCAGGGCATTTATTGAGTATTTTAGCATCTGCAGGGACGCAAAAGCCTATACATATTGATAGGGACAATTCTGTCATCCCTTAATGATGGTAGGCACACCCCCAAATATTCAGATGAGGAGAAGATCATTTAAGGCTATCAACACTGGAATTTGTATTTTTCTCTGTCACATTTTGACTCTTCTATTCGCCAGGAAATAGTTTGGCCGTGTGTGTCACATGTTATCTTTAGTGATTGTCGGGAGCTGCATATATATACATTTATATACCAGGGCTGCTGTGTGTACTCAACTCGTACACACTTATATTTGTAAATTCCAACGATTGAAGCACATTTTCTCCACACATGTACATAAAGCATTTGGCAAAACCATGTGCCATAACTGCAGCAAAAACGGTTAAAAATAAAATTGTAAAAATGTTCTGTAAAAATACATGTTATGTAAGTATTTCACATTCATTGTATAGGTGATGCGACATCTTTGAACTGCACTTCATGAAGCCATGTTATAAATGTAGAAAAAAAGCAAACAATGACGCAACTTATATTCCGTCTCTCAAAGGTTAGACAATAATTATATTATCATAATACAGTACATGTAGGCATTTTGAATCCTCCGTATTAGTGGTGAGATGGCTGAAGTGGTAATGGCTTAAAGTGAGAGGCTGTATTAGACACAATGTTTGCTACAATAGTTACAACAATGTCAATAAGGATTTCTCTTGGCTCCTCCAGGGATATCTGTAACATCTGTCAAAAAAGAAAAACATCACAAACAGAAATCAACATTTTAAACTGCACAGACGTATTATCCTTGATGATGTTATGATTAAATAATAAGGCACAACCATGACGTTGCTTAAACCAACCTTGTGTCTCCCAGTTCAAACCTCAGTGGACTTCCCCACAACAGCACTCTGCACCTATAGGGTAAACCAACCATAAAAGGAATAAGCTGATACAATCAATGTTATATCCCTGAATATAACTAAATATGTTGTTATACTTTGAAACCTTATTTCTATCTCTCAATCTTAGTTGTATAGTTTTATTATTTGACGATTATAAATTTACTTAGGTTTATGTTTCCAATGTCAGATGTATTTTTCCATCACCAGAGTAAAGCCCATGAGTCACATGTTCACAAGCCCTCACCTTGCCACAGGCTAGATGGTTGGGCTGGTACAGTGTTTTGGGCTTAGGGGCCACCCGCGGTGGTTTTGGTGGTGATGGTGGGGATGGTAATGCGTGTGTTTTCTCTGGGACTCCAGAGGGGATGTTTGGTGAAGGGACGTCTGGCGCGGCCATGCTTTCTTCCTCGAGGGTCACCTGCTTCACCCTGGTGTCCTGCGTCTCCCGCCCCCCAGCAGAGCGGATGCTGTGAGTTGATTGGCTCAGAACACTCACACTGTCCCCTGACGACTCTGAGCTGTCCACTGAAACAAAGCAGGGAAGGATTCACATTCAGATTCAGATTCACATAATGGTCCAAAAAAATGGCACAATAGTAGTCCTATAGCTGGTGTGTTCCGTCTGGTGTGTCATTAGATAAGACTTTTTTGGTAGCCAGGTACAATCCATCCCTTGGGGTACCTGCTTCGAGGTTGGCTTATACCCTCTGTCTCAATCAGTAAACAGTTTTCTTACTGTTGTGATCCAGGTCCCCCTCTTTCAGGGCTCCAGAAGGCCCTTCCAGCCTGCTCTGCTTCGAGCCACCAAGGTAACCCGCTGGGGAGAGGGAGCCGATCGAGGAGGAGGAGGAGGAACACAGACTTCTCTCTGAGCCAAAAGATTCTGGCCGCACAAAAGGTAATCCGTCACGTGAACCAGATTGGCTAGCAGAAGCTACCTCCTTGATTTCTGGAAAGGGCAAGTAAGCACAATCTTAGATAGAAAACTATGCTAATGATTTTTTCTATTTAGGAATAGCAACAGGAAAAGGAATAATTTTTTCAGAATTATGAAAAAACCAGCTCCTTAAAAGGACAATATCGGTCTTTGCGGAAACAATCGTAACCGTCTCTCCTGGCTTCACTCAAACATCCACTACGAATATATTTTCTCAAAATCACTTTATTGTGCAGATTCTCCTCAAGAGCATTTTGCATGGCGCCTGTAATGGATGCAGGGAGCAGATCAGATACCAAATAATATTGTCAGCGGATGCATTAGCAAAGCCAGGACAGACGTCTACGATGTCGTGATCAGCGTGACCGGTATTGTGCTTTAATGACAGTCGCTTTGGATAAAAGTGTCTTCAAAATGGCTAAATAGTAGAAGGGTTTTACCTCTTCCCATCCGTACATAATTGATGGCTCTGTCTTTGATGGCTGCATCGCTGGGCTGGATGTCCATAAAACGCTTGTTTCCAATGCCCATGAACACGCTCTCCTGCATACGCAACTCTGGAGACAGAAGAACAAATTTGAATCTAAGATGGACTTCAAATTTTGTAAACTGCTGTCCAACATTATGTTCACCTCCTCCTCACATCTGTTATACATTGTGTGTGTGCGTGTGCATGTGCATGTGTGCGGGTCGGTGTGACCATACCTCTGTTATGTAGCGCCTGTTCCCAGAGGATGCGTGTGAGGTCCTTGGTCCAGGCCTCCTTCACCTCCCTGCAGGTGGCCTGGAGGGTGTAGGTGTCCTGGCTCTTCCTCCGTCGGAACCAGATCTCGAAACACAGGCCGCTGCAGCCGCTGTTATGGGTCATGCCAAGGTCTGACGTCTAAGGAGAAAGTTGCACAAAATAATATAGAAAATGCATTTGTCTGGGCTACACACTATGCTATCTTCATCACTTCTAAGGACTTCAATATTTACTGTAGATATGGCAAGTGATTCATTTACACTTATCCCACACATGAGGAGATTCTTATCTTCTAAATTTAAGATTAGAATAAAATGAGTACTTAAGAAGATTAATGGTGAAAAGGAAATTATTGATAAATATCTCCTGTGTAGGAGTGTGAACAAGTTGGATTCTGTAGAAATGTTTTGTCAAGGCAGAAGGAAGTTTGGAAAAGTCTATCAAGGTCAAATGATGGCCGGAGGATGAATATGGAAACATGGTAGAGCAATAAACATGGATGTGTGTTATATCTTGTCATCAGGGGGGAAAATACTGGGATGGTCTAAAGCGTGGGTTGTGCCGTTGCACCATCAATCAAATTGATCAGGAAGGACAACTCAGTCATGCATTAAAACTGGCAAGTTTGAACTGGCATTTCCCTACCGCCCTTAAATAAGGAGACCTTAAATCAACCATCTTAAAAGTTATGTCAGGCTTGTATGGTCATAACATATATAAAACCTCAATGTTAGCATCCGAGATTCATCAGATGTAAATGTCTCATACCGTTTCATAAGAAGTTACACATGTGGAAACATGTTGTAAGTAGGCGTATGAGTCAAGGTTTTCACCTTAAAGGACTGCTTGTAGATGTACACATCGTTCCCCACACCCGTTTTCTTCGTCTTGCTAAAGAGGAGGAGGTCCCGGAAGAGAAAAACATGGCGGAAACATTTCTTCTTCCGGAAAGTCACCAGGAACTCATCCTGCCGAATCAGCTGCCCCTGTTCCTTCAAGTTCACCTACGAGAGACGGAATATAAGTTGTGTTGTGCAATAAAACTAAAAACACAATCAAAACATAATTCAACATGATTCACAATGCAGAAAAAAAGAAAAGAAGAAGTGATTCCCACACATCCCTTCCACCCCACTCTTTCCACCTTCCCATGGCTATATTTCACAGATCCAAGTGTTGAATCATCGCAGCCAATACACCCCCTTTTTAGTTCCCTTTAACAAAAAAAGGCACTCCTCATGGTCTCCTCACATCACAGCTGTGGATATCGTCCATGGCCAGCAGGTCGTTGCCATGGCGAAGCTGGAAGTGGATGACCTCCAGGGCGGCGGAGAGCTCCGCCCTCTCACGGGCGTGTCCCGGGCCACATTCCAGGGCCACATCGTGCAGCAGCAGGCTGTACTTGCTGATCCTCTGCACAGGCTTCAGCAGGTACGACCACAGGTCCATCTTGTCCCCCAGCTCCAGCTGCTTTTGCTGAGGGGTTGAACAGTTAGTTTGATTATTCCCCGGCAGTGGTCATTTCTAGCAATCAGAGAAGAGCAAGGAGGAAGATTATGAGCACTGATGATAGATTGGAGAGGCATATATAGATCTAGCAATATTCAAATTTCCTATAAGGATATAGAATACAATACATCGGAGCAGTATAGTCTACTCTACACAATCTATTTGTCCATCTTAGACGTTGGCAGATGGGATTTGCCAAGGAGGACTGATCAATGGTGATTGGTTGTTCTTACCTTGAAGAAGTCCTGTCCACGGTGGACCAGCAGAGCGTCAGAACGGGGTTTGTTCTTGCTGTACAGCGCATACAAAGCAAAGTTCTCTCTCTGAAATCAGAGGGGGAAAAAAATATTAGTTATATAGTTCCATTGACACAGACGACTGCTCTGCATACTACCATACTACTGTAACCTAATGCTACACTTGCCTGACGTATATTTTAGAATCCCAAAAACTATTATGAACCCTTTTAAATTATATAATCACCCACAACATTCTTAGACCAAAGTTATTATATTACTTCAATGTCCGATATCAAGCGTTTATACCTCAGCAATGTTAAATACCTGATCCTGACCAACAAACAAACTCACTTCTACTCATTATAAGTATAAGCGGAATAAACCACTGCAGGCTTATTCCTCCCGTAGAATCCATGGGCCAACAACCTCAAAGCGAGGTAAACTAGATGTCAACCTTTATGACGTACACTCCTTTAACAATGAATTTCATAATAGCACAATATTTATCAGCCTGTCAGCATATTGGCCACGGTTCCGTCCATCATACACTAAAGCAAGAAGATGTTGCTCAAGCGTTGAAGTATTGTTATTCTAAGTGTTAAGTGTGTTTGTGTGTGTGTGTGTGTGGGGGGGGGGGGGGGGTGTTCTTTACGTGTCGCAAGAAGCAGCGGCCCACACGCAGGGGGTTCTCGGCGCAGCCCTCCAGCTCCTTGAGGAAGGTGTGGCGGTGGAAGTCGTGCAGCTTCTCCAGGTTCCCGAAGATGACCCCCCTCTGGCCCCGTAGGTCCTGGGGCACGTCGGCCCGCTCCAGCTCGGGGAAGTAGTGCTCCCCCACGTAGCCCAGCGCCCGCACGTACTCCCTCTCGGTGCACAGCAGCTCCTCCAGGATCTTCCGCAGCTTCCTGTGAGGGACGGAGAGAGCGAGAGCGAGAGAGAGAGAGCGAGAGAGCGAGAGAGCGAGAGAGAGAGAGAGAGAGAGAGAGAGAGAGAGAGAGAGAGAGAGAGAGAGAGAGAGAGAGAGAGAGAGAGAGAGAGAGAGAGAGAGAGAGAGAGAGAGAGAGAGGCCTGTGAGATGGGGCTCTGAGGGTGTTGTTTGCTCAGGATTAGGTATGGTCAACGTTCAGCAGGGCTTCAGAATTTTAGCCAAATTTCCTTTGAAAAACACTAAATATTCCCCTTTGAAGTCCTACTGAACTGTTGAGGGTTTAGTAGGAAGGTGGTCCCCGTAACATAAATAGTGTGATAAATTATGCAGCTGGTCTCGAAAGTAGATTTCGGCGAAATCCAACTTTATTTATCTTGTAAGCAAAAAACACATCAAATACTCACAAAAGTTTGTTGGTCATTTGCTCTGCGGTGGGGCCAGTCAGGGATTCCGTCCGGCCACTTGGTTCCAGCGGGTTTCGAGGCGCGACCATGGGGTCTGTCTTAGGTGGAGAACAGCCCCTTCCTCCTTTACCCTCACTATCTGACTCAACACGCAAGTCCCCTAAACAGAAACTATGATGAGAAGAAATAGATGTGGAAGTGTGCACCGGCAGCACGCTGGGTCCCAGAGTCTGTCTCCTCATTTGGACGTTGATCCCGGCATCAAAAGGGGAGGGGGGGCTGGGGAAAGATGTCAGACTGGGGTTCACGCACGAGCCCTCGCTTAGAGACCGCCCCAGCCCCTGGTGACTGGGCGACTCTTCCCCCTGACCGAAGGAGTCAACCCTCCTCAGATCCATGTCACTGTGGTGCTCCTTCTGCCTCCGTCGGTTTGCTACGTGACACCCTGGCGACGCCCCGCTCAGACGACTCACAGCACCCGTCATGACCTCATCCTTCACCGCCGCGCCCGGGAGCCCCGGGCATGGATCAGGGGTCGACTGGGGGCCAGGCCACTGGGGGCCAGGCCACTGGGCGGCGCACGCCTTTCCTCCAGGCTCGCCCTCGCAGCTCTTCTTCTTCTTCTTCTTCTTCTCCCTCCCCTGGTCCCCGTCTGCGTTATTGACCTCTGTAGAAGAGGCTGGTGACCCCCGTGTCAGAAGGCCTCCAACCTCCGCCGATTTTCTCCTCTTCTCCACGTCCTCCGCCTCCTCTTCTTCACCCTTCCTCTCCTCCTCCTTCCTCTCCTGCACCCCCAGCTCCCCTTGGGAGGCGGCGGCTGGAACCGCCTGGTTCTGGTTGTCAGGGACACACTTCATCTTCCCACTCTCCCCCAGACGCTGCCTGACTTTCTGGCATTGGACCCAGGCAGCATTCCACGCCCTGAGCACCCCGGAGGCCCTGGGACCGAGGCCTAGGGCCTGTGTTTTCACAGCCTGGAAGTGCGGGGAGGATAAATCTGCAGAAAATCTCTCCTCATATTTATTGAGTGTGCTTTGAGTGGCCTCAGTGAGGCAACACTCCCCCTCTACCTGCTCCAGATAAGGAACGCATTCTTCCGCCATAGCCGAGGCCTAGAGAGAGAGAGAGAGAGAGAGAGAGAGAGAGAGAGAGAGAGAGAGAGAGGGAGGGGGAGGGGGAGGGAGAGGGAGAGGGAGAGGGAGAGAGAGAGAGAGAGAGAGAGAGAGAGAGAGAGAGAGAGAGAGAGAGACTCTTCAAACTTTTGAAGGCAGCAGACATTGAATTGATTGAATGCAGAGATTTGGAAGCATACTATTATGTCTGGGTGGGAGCCAAAGCAAAAACATTCCAATATCTACATGTTGTTCCAGTTCACAAAGCAGTGCGGGGCTTTGCCTCTTCAATGTGGTCCGTGTTGTCCACCCACCTGTTCACAGAAGCGGTGCAGTTGCGTGAGGACGTCAAGCTCCTTCCGCTTTGGCTCCGCCCGATGTAGAAGGTCGTCCATGTTGGATTTGAAAGTGCTGACCACGGTCCGAAACACGTCTGTGGCCGGGCTGGGGGGGCTGGTGTCCACAATGTTCTGCGCCTCCAGCATGAGAGCCAACGCTACCTGCTTCTTCTCCTATGAGATACAGGCATACAGTAGATGGATCAGATCGCATTTGTATGCTCCCTGCTCCTTCTTATATAGACTTGAAGAACACATTGATTTACCATATAGTTTTGATGTACTTATTACTGTCCTGTACTTCTGATGTGAGACCCACATTTACCATCTGGGATTGTATGGTTTATTGTAAGCATTTTTAGAACAGCAACAATACACTACATCGCATTTCTCAGCTGCATGTCACCCATGTTTGAAGAAAATACACACGTTTTTTTCATGAAGATACTAACAACATATTGTTGAGCCAACACCATAATAATTACATTGCTTGATAATGTGTTTTATATAATGTATTCTACATAATGTATTCTATATAATGTATGCTACATGATGTGTTTTATATAAGGTATTCTATATAATGTATGCTACATTATGAATGCTACATATTGTATGCTATATATTGTACTCTTAATTGTATTCTATGTATCGTATGCTATATATAGTATTCTATATAATGTATTCTATATTGAGTATCTCTACCATGGCCTGTGTGAGGAAGGCGTCGAGGTGCTGCAGGGCCGTCTCAGAGTCCTTCAGGGTGTCTAGTGTTGAGTTGTCCTTCAACGTCTGTTCCCCTTCCCTATTGAACCATATCCCAGCCTACAACAAACACAGGGAGATATTATTAACAAAAAACTTGTGTACAATACATACGGTTCATTGCTTGACGCAAATGATCAAGGGCCTTCTCGAATACTTCTATTTAGTCAGTTGGTAGATATTATTTTACAAAACCACATAAAGTGAACACACATGCAGGTCATTCGGGAGCAGTTCGGGGTTAGGCTACTTGCCATAGGATCACCACAGATTGGGCATCCAGTAATCAAACCAAGAACCTTTTGACTGTAAGTCAAGACAGACAAACTACTACACTGCCCCATGGAACACTTGTAAAAGTTTAAAAGTGTGATAAGTGCGACGGCCCATAACCCCCCAAAAGTACCGCGTTGATGTGGCCCTCCACCTCTCGTAGCCTGAAGAGATGCTGCAGGTGCTGAAGCGACTCATTGGAGCGCATCACCAGAGTATGGAGCTTCTCCTCCAACTGGTTGTACAGGCTGGTGACGGCCTCCACCGCATCTCTGGTTGGGCAGGAGCACAACAACAGCAGCATCATGGTTATGTGGTTGCATGATGTTTAAGCTTTACAGTATGAATGCTATCAATGGCCCGCTGGTGGCTTGCTTATCTTTGGGAACCAGCGCCCTGGAAGGCATCCTTATCAACGCCGGGTTTAACCTTTAAGTACCCTTTTGGAATGTATACCTGAATCTATAGCGCAGTTGTGTGTTTACTTTGCAGACTGTTAACATTTCACTGGATTGTATGTACAGTATGTGACAAATAATCAATCTGAATCTGAAACACAATTCAGCTTGCCCCCCCCCTCGCCCCACTCCCCTGGCATGAACCAACACCCTAAATTCATTCAAGCATGTGCATTGGAAAACAACGCCCTTCTCTCTCTCTCTCTGAAAGGAACTTTGTCAATGCAAACAATGCAAACATGGATATATTCCAAAATCACCTAGAAACTGTTTAATCCGTCAGTGCAGACATGTTCGTTTTGAGTGTGTTCGTGTGCATGACGGGTGGTCTGTGTACCTGCTGTCCTCTGACTGCTGGAAGCGGAGGTCTTCCCTCCTGAATCGGGCAAGGATGGCTCCTCCTTCTCTCTGCAGAGAGACCAGCCGGCTGTTTTCCAGCACTTCCTTCATTGAGGTTCTCTGTTCCTGTATGCATTGTTGCACCTCCTGCAGGACACACGCCCACGCGCACACACACACACACACACACACACACACACACACACACACACACACACACACACACACACACACACACACACACACACACACACACACACACACACACACGCACGCACGCACACACACACACAAACATTCAAAATGTAAGGCCTAAGTCCCAATAGTGAAGGTAACCAACTAAACATGGTAAGCTTTGAAACGTACCTGTGCGGTGTCCATAGATTTGGTTTCATCAACTTTCTTGATGGCCTTTTGAAGCAAACTGTCAGCCCCTTGCAGGTCAGTCGTGAAGGACACCAGCCTCTGGGACAAAGTAAGTTCAGAGCAGGTTGGTCAAATGGAGGGGAAGGAAAATATGTTCTACAGATATACTTGACAGCAGAATGATTTACACATTCCCTGATTTACACATTCCCCCACACAGCAACATGCCATTTATATTCTATGATTGACTGTTCTGTAAACATTAAACCTACAATTCATTACACCGGGCTTATCCTTGCTTCACTCAACTATTGAATAGGGTTAGGGCTAGGGTTAGGGTAAGGGCTGTGTGGGAAGTGTCGAAAGAGTATTCTCAACAGACTTTTCATGAAAGAGTGGTTTCCACATGCTTTCCAAGGAAACTGAGGCTAACAAATCATAAACGACATTGCTTGATGAGACATTGACAAATGATTTCCCAATCTTCCTGTATCTTTTTCAAAGTAGCGGCATGAAATTGCTGAGAGGCTTTGAAAGTGGCTATGACACCTGGTGGAGCTGTAACCAATCGGTATGGCTGTAGGCAAAGGTCCCGCCCAAGTCAGAGGTCAGCTGGGAAGCCTCCACTATCTTGTTGAGTGCTTTTAAAGAGGTCACCACATCCATCTAACACACATAGACAAAGACAAGGAAAAAAGTATGAATCAATATGCAGTGAGAAGAAGAATAAAATGTAAATGTGCTCCAAATATGAAGAAAGGAAATGCTATGAATTTGTTTTCCCCACCTGTAATCCGGGCTGTCTCTCAGGGCGGGGGACGGTGTCTTTGTCCACTAGTATCAGAATACTATGGACCGCGTGGAGAGCTTGCTCCTGCCACATGAACCAAGGGGTTGGATTAGCAAGACATGCATGACAAAACACACATTTTATGTATTTATAGGGCTTATAGGCTTAGGTCACAACATCACATCGAAAACCACGCCTTCACTTTGGAAGCAGACGAACATTGGAATGTCATATTTGATATGTTAATAGTAATGTTTTTTTGGGCATTGTTTAGTAATTTATAGTGGAATTTGTTGTCATTAGGCAGAGACGTTGTTGTGTTTGAAACTGCCACAGCAAAATAACGTTTTGACGATAAGCCCTATTAGATAACTACAGTAGCGGACAGGTAATAGCTATATCAGCCCTACAGCCCTACTTATTACTTAACAATTATCGAGAAAGCATTATACCAACACAATACAATAACAATAACATTACTATACCTACATGCTTCCAAAATGTAGGCCGATGTAATGTGACGTGGTGATGGACACGCCCTCACCTCGACCTACACCTTAGGTCACTTTGTATAAAAGTCTGCTCAAATAAATATGGCTAATCGTTGGCTCCCCCTTGTGGTACTACGAAACCTCACCATGCCAGAAAAGTTGTAACGATTGTTTTTCTTTCCTTCTGTT
This sequence comes from Gadus chalcogrammus, assembly GCF_026213295.1. Lineage (NCBI taxonomy): Eukaryota > Metazoa > Chordata > Actinopteri > Gadiformes > Gadidae > Gadus > Gadus chalcogrammus. The sequence goes on from NC_079424.1 coordinate 9,668,958, forward strand.
TCTGTGCGCGTGCGCTCCAGATTATGTGCTGGCGTGTGTGTGTGTGTGTGTGTGTGTGTGTGTGTGTGTGTGTGTGTGTGTGTGTGTGTGTGTGTGTGTGTGTACCCCCCCCCCGTCAACAAACTGGCGCAGGGGGGCCCATCAGTAGCTATAGTATAGGGGCCCAGGATTTGGTGCTACGGCCCTGTGTGTGTGTGTGTGTGTGTGTGTGTGTGTGTGTGTGTGTGTGTGGTGTGTGTGTGTGTGTGTGTGTGTGTGTGTGTGTGTGTGTGTGTGTGTGTGTGTGTGTGTGTGTGTACTTAAAGGGAGAGAGAAAGAGACAGAAACAGAGACATAGAAAAAGAAACAGAGAGACAGGCGGACATGGCGAGAGAGAGACAGAGAGTGTTCGAGACAAAGATAGACAAAGAGACAGATAAAGAGAGACAAAGGGAGAGAGTGTGTGAGAGAGAGAGAGAGAGAGAGAGAGAGAGAGAGAGAGAGAGAGAGAGAGAGAGAGAGAGAGAGAGAGAGAGAGAGAGAGAGAGAGAGAGAGAGAGAGAGAGAGGGTGAATTGTTCTAACCTGGGCCATCAACAGGGCTTTGTAGAGGAGCGGGGGAGGAGGCCTCTTCCTGGCGTCGATCACAAGTGTCATGCCCAAATCTCGGACTTCTTTCCTGGGTACGAGTGGAAGCGTGTTAGCGAGCATGCTGGCATGCGTTCACTTCATCACAGGAGCTCTTATCTGATCAAGAGGCATTTAGACTCTCTCAGCTCCTTCACAGGTCATGTCTCTCCCTCGCTCACTTTCTTAAATGCTCACTTACTCACACAGACACATGCACACACTCACACACACACAAACACATGCACCACGCAGACACAGGCAGGCCAGTACGCACACGCAAACGCACACACACACACACAGACACATACCCACACGCAGACAAATGCATGCACATACACACAACCACAGACACCTGCACACACGCAGACACAAAAACCCACTCACACACACACAGACACATGCAGACACATGCATGCACACACACACACACAATCACACACAGACACAAAAACACAATCACACACCGACACTTGGAAACACGCAGACACAAAACCAAATACACACTCACACACAGACACAAAAACACCCTCACACACACACACACAAACATGCAGGCACATACAAACACACGTACACACACGTCCACGTATGCACACTATACACACACTAGGGTCACTCTCACACACACACAGACACACTATCCTCTTTCACTCCTCCAAATTTCCCTCGGACAATTTCACACACCCTTCTTAATGGCCTGGTGTTGGGTTACCAGTGCGTGAGTCCCAACGTGAAATGTCTAGCGGGGCGTCACATACCAGATAGTCAGCAGACTGCGTGGCAGCGGCCTACAGCCAGCTCATGTTATTATGGAGAGGACGGGCTGTAACCACGGTGGGAGGAAGACCTCCAATTGCGGTTTATTGTTATGGCACCTTGAAGTGAGTAAGGTCCTTCGCATGGGGAGGAGCTCCCTTTTACAGCACCTTGCATTTGCACTTGCAATGCAAGGTGCTGTAAAAGTGTATTGTAGTGGATTTTAAGGGGGTTAACATAGCTTTGACAATGCACTGATAGAATGTGGATGAAATTGTAGTTGGCGCATCTAGATTGGATTTGACTGGAATGATAATAAGATAGTGCTTTAAAACTGTTAAATTGAAGGCGATGAAGGCGGTGAATCTCCTCCATAACAGTGTCCGCTAGATAAAAAAGAAAGTCCCATATTCTGGGCCTTTTATACAGTATTAGGAGGCCCTCTAGTGGTTGAGAGATATAATACATTTGGAAATCATATCCCAGTATTAGGTTTTTGAATCACGTTTTTATAGGGAATGTCATTATGCAACCAATGATTGCATTTCTTTTACTTTATTGAGTACCAATTCGTCTTTGTCATTGACCTAACTGAATCACAACTCACATATTCAACAAACTCCTAAACCATTGCAGATTTCCCCTGACCTCTGAAATGGCCCCCTAAACATAGAGCTTGCCGGAAATTGAATTAACTTAGCAAGATAAGAAAGTAAAAAAGATAAATAGACCCCCAACCCCAAGAAAGACATTCCCAGAAGTTTAAATAACTCAAACAATCATCCAGGTGGTACCTTGGTATGAGGCTCATGTAGAGAATCAGCCTGCAGAGGTGCGGGGCTGAGGCCAGAGGTGCCGTCCACATGGCCCTCTCCCCGTGCACTTCTAGTACCGCACGACCCGTCTTGTCCCGCCCTCCTGGAGATTGACATGACAGAGTCGCAGATTAGAAAAAAGAGAATAGAAAGGTGCTATGGTGCGACTCTTTCGCCAGAATTTAATTAAGAATGATTAGGATAAGAATAATTTTATTTTCACTTTTATCAGAGTCAGCATCTAATCATGTATTACATTTAATTTCACATGTTTTGCTAGGCATTGGAAGTCTTAAATTCAGTTGGTCATACACAAAATGTATTGAATAAAATATATTAACTATCTGCAAGGCCAAGTTATCAAAGTCCAATGGCTAATGATAATCCTAACACTATTTTGACATCGCAATAGCGATGTCGAAATGGAAAAAAACATGTGACAGACTGGTTGGCGGTACCTGGCAAACATATGGTGCCAAGTTGAAGGAGCCCCACAATGCTTCTCAGAGTGGCCTCCTGGCTCTGAGGAGCAGAGGGGACAGCAGGACAGACGGACGGCTGTGGTTCTCTAGGGGACGGCAGAGGCTTGTCTGTCTTGACGTCGTGGAGCTTTAAATATGATCCGTCTGTGTTGTTGTTTGACTGGAGGTCTGCAGGTCAAGAAGTTTCCACATGTTATTCCAAAGGTTAATGCACACTAAGCTAAAGAAATACAGAATGATTATAAAACATGGGGCCGGGGGGGGGGGGGGGGGGGGGGGGGGGGGGGGGGGGGGGGGGGGGGGGGCGGGGGGGGTATATTATGTATCATGACCACTCCGGGACGTTTATGAGGATGTCCTCTGGCTGTGAGTGCTAGTGGACATTGTTCTCCAGTGATCTTTGGCCTTCCCTCACAGCTCACACTAAAGGGGTTTCTTTCGCTATAAATCGTTTGTATGAGTAGTCATCATAGTAGCAGTCAGTCTTATAGACAGACAGAAAAAATACTTAGGCGCATAAAGAAATTCAGCCAGCCTTTAAAGCCTTGGACTTGTGTAAGAAAAACGACGACGTAGGGCCAGCCTACTAAGCCTGGCTTTGATTTCGGACGTCCTAATTGGTCCCTCTTTAGAGACAACAAAGCAGGCCTGTGTTCCCTCCAGTCGCTACTTTAATAGCCTGAGACAAGCATGTCTTCAGTCAGGATCTCTCCATGCCCTTCCCGGGACCCATGGGTACATGCCGATGGGTGTGCGTGTTGTGGAGAGGGTGTAGGGGGGGGGGGGGGGGGGGGGGGGGAGGCAGCCTTTCTTCCTGCCTGCTATGTTATGCTGTCTCCCTAGATTAGGATAGAAAAACCACGGCTTTCTCTTCATTTTTATATCCTGATAGACTTTTTGTAGTGTGCCAACGCTATTTCTGTATTCTCTGTCGACAGAATGACGTGCGTAATGTTTATCATTTAGCTCAGGAAGCCAAACAGCGGAGGAGGAAATTCCCTCTGGGGAATATCATAGTCAGGCTCGACCCTCTACGCCCCCTTTAAATGTCTCTCTAAAGAGCCTTTATGACCCTCCATGGAGAACCCCCCCAAGAGCCCTGGGGGTCATGGTCGAGGTTTCAATCAACTGTTAAGGGCTAGAAATCTTTTAATGTGATTAATGGGCCATAACCTTCAACTGGAGTTTTATATGTGAATATTGTGCTAACTTTTTGTGGCAGACTGTTAACAGAAAAATGCCATTGTTTGTCTGTATTTCAGCTTTCCTGTAAGACTAATTTATCTACTTTAAGTGTCATTTCATATCATCTCGTGCTTACCCTTTTTGGGCGAATGAAGTACTTCCTCTTTTTGAGTTGCCAGACTAAAGCCTGTGTTCTGCTTGTAATGAATGATGCTAGGAATCATTTCAGGGCAAATGTCACTGTGACTCCTGTTGTTGAGCTTGTAGAGAATGGGACTCCCTTTGGGTGACTCGGACACCGTGGAGAGAGACCTTAGTTTGGCTTTGAATTTCACTGGTGGTTTCAGCACCTCTGCTTTGTGATGAGGGATGATGTTATCCTCACATTTTTCCACAGGAGAGTCGTTGGCCTTCGTTTGACCTTTAGATCCATGGCCTTTTTGATGGGGGATAAGAATGTCTGTTTGAACTTTCTGGCGAGGAATTCCACCTGAGGCAAATTTTTCATCCAATTGTAATTCTTTGGTCAGAGTTTCTGCTACTAAACGTCCGCTGGGTTCTTTAGCATGGGACTCAATGCTTTCAGGCATTCGACAACATGCCTTCCGTCGCTGGGGGTCCTTATTTGGCTCATAGTCTTTACAGCAGTTCAACGAGTGTCCGGGATGATCTCCGTGAGTGACAAATCTACCATTGGGTCCAAAGTCTTCCGGGCTCTGAAAGCCAAACTCCTTCAGAGCGGCGAAGCAGTTCTGCGCTCCCTCTCTCAAACGCCACAGGGTTCTTCAGTGCCGCCGTGTAAGAATCCCTGTACCTACATTTCATCTCCTGTTCGGACATCTCGTAGCTCAACCTCTTCTGGCTACAAGGTGGAAAGGCCCCTTCGCCGTACCGAAGGCTGCGTCCACCAACCCCGCTGCCGTTGGCGACCGGTACCGGCGGAGGCGGCCCGAACGGGTTTGAATGAGATGGAACCGGGGGGGTTTGGGTGGTGTCGAGTTTAGCCAAAGCCTCTTTGTCCTTGACCAGATCAACAAGGTCAACGTAGTCGCCCTCTATCTCCCGATAGTTCTGGCAGTCCCAGGTATTGGGTGAAACCCAACCAATGGGCTTGGGTGAGGGTTTGGGGCAGGTTTTGGGAGCGGGCCTGTCATTGTGCACCTTGACCAGTTTGGAAGAGTCTTCTGGAATTCTCAGAGACGCTCTCATCCTGTCCCTCCTCGGTAGAAGCAAGCTCTCCATTGGCAAGGTGGACGAGTTATAATGGGATGGAGTCAAAAGCCTCCTGGGCTCCGGAGGTGTGTCCCGAGCGAGCGGTAACAAGCTTGGCACCGTGGGCTTAGGCTTTTCTATGAACTCCGGAATGGCAACTTTTGCCCAGGGCAACTTTATCACCCCCTGGTCTGTGGAGAGCAAGCAGCGCGTCAGAGGTGTGCCGTGGCGCCCCTCATTGATGTCCCGCAGCCAATCCTCCGTGAAGATGCAGGGGTAGGAGGTCTCCAGTATGGGGGTCTCCTCCACCTCGCGACACCCTTCAGCGAGGAGGCTTTTGAGGACGATTCTCGCCGCTTGTTCCCCAAAGGGCTCCACCTGGAGGTAGAAGTCTGACGGCCGCAGGAGCAGAGGGTTCAGGGGAGCGAGGTGGATCACCGTTTGGTCATGCAGACACAGTGGCCAACCCTCATGGCAGAAAATTACATCCGAGTAGGCAGCCTTGGAAAAAAAGATATAAGAAGCACATGTTTCAGTGGAAGGTAGTTCCAAGTTTATTTCATTCATTTTAGAGAGAGGTTTTCTATATTTCCATTCTTGGAATGTTATGGTGTTCCATTTATTTTTCTTATCGCAAAAAACACAAATGCTAAAATATATCTCAAAAAGATGTGAAGGGAAATCTAGATCCTTTCTTAAAGAATTTCTTGCTGGAACAAACTTACAAAAAGACAGACTTTATTCATGTTGTTCTCTTTGTTCTCTAATTGAATTAGTTGCTAAAACTGAAATGCTTGCTCCCTAGCTGGGATGCTGGGTTAACCTACAACAAATAACGCAAAGATAATCACACACACATTTACTAGGCTACACATTTTTTACAATGTCCTCGATTTTTCGTCAGGTTGCAGTCTCTGTTATCCCTTTTTCTCTCAAATAGCAGTATATTGGGAAAATCTGCAGTATGGTTTTCATGGTTTATTTGTCAACAATGCTTTGCTTAGAACAGAAAATGAACCACTACTAACCACTAGAGCACTTTGTGGCCGCATACCAATACATTCCAGTGTGTATATTTTCTTGTGAGGGTGGAGGTTAAACAAGTGTATATGCAGCAAGCAGACTCACACATGCCGCCTGTTGCACACTCTCAAGGATGTGCTTGGAAGGGATCAGGAAGTCCAGCAGGCACTGCAAGGCGTCGCCGTGGTAACGCTCCTCGATGGTGCGGAAGAGCTGGCTGAGGACGATGGGCGCGGTGGCCTCGAAGGGAGGGAAGAGGGCTGACAGGGCACTCTGGATGGATGAGTCCAGAGACTGTGGGTTCTAGAGGGAACCAGGGAAGAGAAACCTGCCATTAGACAGTAGGTCCGCAGGGTTGAATTGAACTATTGTTCTTTTTCTTCTTCTATTCCATTTTGTTTTAACTTAAAGGGGACATTATTCTGAAAACAACACTTTCCAAGTGCGGGTAGTGAAGTATATCATTCGCGTTGAGAACAGCGAAGAGCTGTAGTTCACA
>NC_079424.1:9675637-9902919 GCF_026213295.1 Gadus chalcogrammus
TTAGTTTAGATAGTCATGTAAAGTCTGATTTGTTAGACTATGGCAGCGGTGTTGTTGTTGTTTTTAGCAATCACCTGAGCAGGCCACTGCTGCAAACACCCAGCACTGGCCATAGCGTACTGGACTACAAGAGCTGCTGTCCCAGTTGAGCAGGATATCCACGCTGCCCTTCCAAGACATGGGGCTCTCTCCCCCCTCGTAGGGGTTATCCGACGACAATTTATCCAGAGCTGGCCAGCGGCCCAGCACAACGCCAGCGTCCCCGTTACAGTTCACCTAACAGACCAAACACAGCGTTAAACATTCACGCTAGTTTTACCTCGTAGATGGGGCAATGTATTGGTACCGTCATATATATAATTCATATATGCACATATGCAGCTATTGGTCAATGTCTAATTAATTTGTTTTGCATATAGATCTATATTAGTATAGATAGTAAATACAATGTGTACAATCTCTCTCTATATATATAGATATTATGTATCTAAAAATATATACAATATCTAAACACACACCATATCACACACACACACACACACACACACACCACACACACACACACACACACACACACACACACACACACACACACACACACACACACACAAACACAAACACACAAACAAACACAAACACGTGCAAGACTGTTTTATATAGAGAACTTTATGGCACATGTACACAATGCTCACAATGTGAATGCGGTCCGGTACATACCATGGCACTCAGCACTCTGGAGACGTAGATCGGATTTCTCCTCCCGGAGCAGTCTTTACCGGGATTACGCAGGTATTTGGGATTGGTGTCCAAGATTTTGAGGCAGACATCCAAGATTCCATATTCAAACTGTTGCAGAAACAATGAGTTCAGGAAGCAACAGTAGAAGGGAGTAATGCATTGCCTTCCACCTACTCATTGATAGTGGCGTGCAGGTCTGACTGCATTGATAAAGAATCTGTTTTATTTGAAAGCTAGATAGAAATGGACCGCCCTCAGGTAGAAAAACAACTTATTTTTTCAACTTCAACTTGTTTTTAGTGTCCGATTATTGTCCTATTTTAGTAACGTTCACAAAATGGATTAGATTACTATGTTGAACATCTCACAAGACATGTGTGCATGAAAATATTTTACGTTTACGTCCCCTTTAAATTACTTCTTATCAAGAGTTTGAACTTCTCTGTTTGACAAGTTTATTCGTGCTTTCACACCAACAGCATGTAGTGCGCACTAAACGAGTTTTGTCCATTGGTTCAGTACGTTTGCGTTGTTGTGAATGCAACCACCTCACTTTGATGCGCACTACATCAGCCGGCCGAGACCTCCATGAAAAGATGGTCTCGGTTCGCTTCCATACGAACCCTGACTTTGGACGTAACGGACACCCGCTCATCTGCACGCAATATGGGAATTATTGTTTGATCGGCCGAACCCCCTCGGATAATCATGACACATCGCACAACATCTAAGCACCCATAAGAACGTTTATTCAATCCATTGTTTATGGCCTGACGGGCTGTGGGAAAACGGCCGCTCTGAGTGACGCGGTGCGTGAGTTTTAGTTTTTGTGTGCCAAGTTATCAAGTGCCACCCCAAACAAAAGACTGGCCCAACCCCCAGCAATAATGTCCTGACTACGCCCCTGCCCTTATAGTCTTTGTTCCTCTACATCAAATTATTTAATATAGTGCACTTCCAGGGAAACTTGGGCCGAACACATTCAGCCAGTTGGAACAGAAGAACACACCAGAATAGGCCTGTTTAGTAAGCAGGATTTGATGCGGCATTCCTACACTTAATTACAGTTTTATTACAATGTGTGGTACAATAAAATGCAATTCAATGTGGAGGTAATCCAAGTATTAAGAATACAATACTCAGATTGAGTGATGTAACGGAATACGTTACATATTACATTTTTGGGCATGTATTCTGTATTCTGCAACTGGACACTTTAAAAGTATCCTTCCCAACATTGTATATATATATATATATATATATATATATATATATATATATATACAATCTTCTGAGAGCTGACTGATGCATTTTTGCTCCAGCGTTCAAATCCAGACAGATAGTCTGCAATGGGAGTATGAGGTATGAGGCTGACAATATTGGTTTTGGTACCTGGCCAAAGTTCCAAGGGAAAGGCAAAATCTGTTCGAGGGTGCCTCGGTAGATGATTCCATCTTGAGATAGGACGTATTCCTTCAAATACTCTTCATTGTCCATGTACACAGAATCTCCTGTTGCCAGGACGTTAACAAAAATAATGTCATTGACACGGTGTGGATGAAAAACATGAACTGAATGGAAAAGCTAGCCATTACATGCCTAGCACTAAGAGGGATAGAGTTCCATTCGATAAACTTTCAGTGTCAACATACCTTATCCTAGTCCTACTCCTACACACTCCTACTGTCGATATTGGAATGTTTTTGCTTTGGCTCCCACCCAGACATAATAGTATGCTTCCAAATCTCTGCATTCAATCAATTCAATGTCTGCTGCCTTCAAAAGTTTGAAGAGTCTCTCCCCTCTCCCGACTCACTCTCACTCTCACTCTCACTCTCACTCTCACTCTCACTCTCACTCTCACTCTCACTCTCACTCTCACACTCTCTCTCTCTCTCTCTCACTCTCACTCTCTCTCTCTCTCTCTCTCTCTCTCTCTCTCTCTCTCTCTCTCTCTCTCTCTCTCTCTCTCTCTCTCTCTCTCTCTCTCTCTCTCTCTCTCTCTCTCTCTCTCTCTCTCTCTCTCTCTCTCTCTCTTGTGTGGTGGTAAATGCACCACAACATGACACCAAAGCAATGCAGCATTCCTTGGTGTGGTACCTGACATGCGAGACGTCTGGTCTGTTTACCCACCTGAGCACCAGGGGTTGAAGAGGAGGATGAAATCAATGCGGCAGGACCCCCCAAGGGTCAGGGTCCAGCGGCCGATGGGTGCGTCAGCGGCGGGGCAGATGGAGAGGGCCACGACATTCCCAGGAGGACTGGTGACCGTGGCGCTCCACGCGGAGGGGTTGTCCGAGCCGGCAGCAACATCAAACACGGCCCTGGTGCCGTATTGGTCAGACGGGGAGGGACCTGTGTGTGAAGAGATGAGATGAGAAAATACTTTGCAACGGGACTCTTTTCGTTTTTTGCTTGCCTAACTTTTTATGTAAACTTGGCTTGGAAGAATGCATCACAATCAATTTTGTTTAGCTTCAGAGACGGCATTAGTCTGAGTCCAAGACCATTTAAGTCCTCAAAGTCCCTTAAGATATACTTGAATGTCAATAATCTTATCTTTAATAGCAGACATTCCTTCCGCTTGCATGCCATTTCCTTCTCCAAACAGTTGGCTTTGATAGCAGGCGGCAGTTGTTTAAGCACACTCTATTACATTCTTGTCAAAGTGGTTGTGAAGAATTGTGGCAGATATTATTTGAGTATTATTAATTTGTTTGTTTGGTTAGACGACTAACATAAGGTCCCAGGGAACAAATTTGCTAACAATAGCAAACCGTGAACTAATACTGACAGAGATGAACAGTTGTTTGAAATACTGTTTCAACAATGTCAGCGTGAAGCGGATTAAAGATCTCCCAACTTCAAGCGCCAAAGCCCCCGATCACCTCGGGGATCACAATGGCCCTGGGAGTATAGGAACATGGACCCATTCCAAGAAGAACAATAACAGGTTCGAACTGAAGCCCTGACTTCCTGAAGGATGGGGCGTGATGGAAATATGCCTTGGAAATTATGTATCAGTCGTGTTCCTCGACTTTCCAATTGTGTGAAGCATTTCAAAATGTTTGACTAAATGGGACATTTAGTAAGAAATCATCCATGTCATAGATGTAACCATTTATTTGCATGGAATGGTAATATACTTGGTTTTGACCCTCTCTTTACTGGTGCTCCTGATGTAGCATTTAAAGCATGACATACAGATGTCCGATACAGAATACAAACAGCATGCCAACAGCATACCAACATATAACAGGGAGCACTATACAGTCCCAGTTGGGTACATCAGATATCTCAACCCATTGGTGACATACAATACACAGCAGAACTAAAGCAGGTGTAGGCTGGCGTGGTGGTGGGCGAATTTCAGCTCAGCACACTCAACCTCACAGAATGCGTGCGTGTGATGGAAGGTCTTTAATTGACCACCATTTGTGGCATTTTCTCGCGCATACATCTGTAACAGTATATGGTTTATTTGGTGTGTGCATCTAGTGTATCCATCTTCAAAGAAAAAAATCTGTCAAATAAAGAGAGGAAGAAAGAACGAAAGAGAGGAATAAAGAATGAAAGAAAAGACAGAAAAGTGAAAAAGAACAGCAACAGATTTTGATCCCCCACCGACTCACTCGGTAGGAATCAACAAAACCCGGGTCAGAGTATAACACAAACTAGCTACCTGTTTCCGCGATGCAGGTGAGGGAACTGAGGCCGGCCTGGTACTCCCGTAGCGGAGCTTCAGTTTGATGCTGAATGGCTGGCCTCTTCTCACAATGAGGCGGTCCATTCCGTTCAGCTCTGTGCGGTGGTCTGTGTTATTGAACTCACACTCCAGATCCCAGGTAGCGATGTCCAATGCTGAAAAGAGTAACGGATTAAAATTATTCTTCAAACTAGGGTTTTGTCTTTTGGCGTCATTGTTTTTATTGCTTTGAAATTAGGCAGATGCCGCATGTTTAACAATCATCCAGAGTTATTGTTGACGAGTAAGTCGTGGGTAACAAAAAAAGTCCATGGCCAAAAACAACATTTATGCGATGTTTTGTTGGATTTTCTGGATGTAAACACATGTATCTTTATAGAAAACTACACGGTCCTCTTAACCACAAGCGTCTATAAAATATATGCAGAAAGTATAACAGATAGTTGAACATAGGATTACGAGGAAATTCATTAAAATTCACTAGCACTGAGGAAAATAAAACAGCATATACATTTGTTTATAGGTAAGTTGTGGTCAATGGTCAACGTACAACCCAGTCTCAGTATAGCCACGTGTTCCACAGCGGAAAACGTACAGATTTTGTAGTGACACAGCCGATGACCTTTTTGTGTAAGCAAAACACAAAGTTCATAGATTTAACAAGGCAGGTTTATTTGACACAATTCCTAAATGTATCAAGTTTGTATGTGGACCATTGACCACAACTTCACTATAAACAAATATTGATACTGTCATATTTTTCTTAGTGCACTGTTAAGGAACTTCCTCATAATCCATTGCCACATAACTACATGGTTTCTGCACTAACCAGATGCATGTCTCATTTGCAACAAACGGCTTAACTTTTACTTCTATGCTTTAGCTTCCTGCTAAATCTTAAATACATTGCACTTTCTAAAAGTAACCTGCCTTTATTTTCTATCTATTTTACTATATATATTTTTTGTATATGTTTTCTTTTCGATTAATTATTTTTTGATACATTTTATTGTTTGACAATGTTTATATGAGAAGAACTTGGAGTCTGCCTTGTGTATGAAAAGTGCTATGTAGATAAAGTGGCCTTGCCTTGCCTTGCCTACTGTTACTTAGCGTTTGTTTTATGATCTACAAAACCAAACAATAAACCTTGTGGGAATCTTAAAGGTCCCATGGCATGAAAATCTCGATTTATGAGGTTTTATAACATGAGTTCCCCTAGCCTGCCTATGGTCCCCAGTGGCTAAAACTTGCGTTCATTGTAAAACGAGCACTAGGTGTTCTGCTCGCCTTTGAAAAAACGGTGGCTCAAGCGTGCTGATTTGGAATGTGTCGTCATAAAGGATCTAAGCTCCTCCCTTTTCTCTGCCTTGCCCTCCCAGAGAATTTGGTACGCCAATGAGACACGACCGTGCGAGCGCCACATGTGTGTGTGTGTGTGTGATTACGCACACTGTAACGCAAGTGTTTGCTGTTGGTGTTATGGCGCATAACACGTTGGTTCATTGACGTATCTTGTATTTCCACAAAGAGACTGTAGTTGGGGTTATCTCAGCCATGGTTGAGAAGGAATTGGGGGAAAGGAACATTGGCTTGGACTCCCTGAAGTACATGAACTGCGACATGGGAGTATAGGAACATGGACCCATTCCAAGAAGAACAATAACTAGTTCGAACTGAAGCCCTGAGAACTGAAGCCCTAATATTTAGATATAGAGCTCCAGGACTGTAACGCAAGTGTTGTACAATTCCTTGTCATTTGGATAACCGTTCTGCTGTTGGTGTTATGGCGCATAACACGTCGGACTCTCTCTGGTATTTCCACAACAAGACCCGTAGTGGGGGTTATCTCAGCCGTGGTTGAGAATGAATTGGGGGAAAGGAACTTTGGCTTTGACTCCCTGAAGTAGGCCCTACATGAACCACGACATGGAAGAGAAAGGGATTGTTGGCCGCGAATGTCTCCCGCTTGAGCCCCGCTGCCGAGGGACCACCGCCTCGGCACTGCAGGGTGGTGCCTAAGCGCTGACCGCTGCCGAGGCGGTGGTCCCTCAGCAGCGAGGCTCCGACGGGAGACAGCCGCGGTCAACAATCGCGGGCAACAATCCCTTTCTCCTCCTTGTCGTGGTTCAGTCTGTGGAAGTGGAAGAACCAGAGACGTCTGAGAACCCGACGCGGTAGTTTAATATTCATAATATCGTCTGGAGGCTCACACAGCTTTTGGCTGTGATAATATATATCATTTGATATAGATATCTATGTATAATATCATATTATTTAGATATAGTTCTCCAGGACTCCCGTGTGTTCTAGAATATTTACAGAACACGGATAAAGGCTGTGTGCGCCTCGCCATTGCGATACATCCACTGTAAACAGAGCGCATGGTAGTGCTGCTTGAATTTGGAAAAATTAGAATCACGATTTCTTTGGTCAAGATTGAAATCACGATTCTTCAAATGATTCTTCTTGAGTTTGAAAATTAAGGTCTTGTGTTTTTTTTTCTTGGCCAATTCGTCGTAAGCGACTTTGTGATTGCGTCTCAGACCCCGTCCACACTAACCCGGGTAAATGTAAAAAAGCACATCCGCAATGAAAACGATCTCCGTCCACACTATCGTTTTCGGAATGTTTTGCATCCACGTTTCACACTGAAATTATTTTGATAAACCGTTGTTGTCGTGGTAACACAACTCCGCCAGGCCTCTCTGTTTAGATTACAGGCGTGCGATCAGCTGATATTTACAGTTGATCAGCAGGTTAATCATTTTCGACCCGGTCTTGTCCAGAAATGGCGCTTCAACTACAGTTTGAACAGTCTTTCAGGTTTTTTACCATCACTTAAGAACATCAAGTAGAGCGCTCGCCACCGGCGTTGGAGCAACGAATATGTTTGAGCAAATATGTCGAGTTGTATCTGGAGATAAATTAGTACATTGTACAGAGAGGTCATAATTTGCATTTCACCTGCCATTTTTTTGATGAGCGTCTCTGTCTCGAGCGCAAGCTTGTGGCAGCGTCATGGCACAGTGTCATGGCAACCGAAAGTCATCGTTTCTGAAAGCCTCCGTCTACCCTGTCCACACTGTCGTGAACCCAGCGTTTTCACATTTATCCACCTCAGCGATCGTTTTCGAAAAGCATCGTTTTCAGTGTTCGACCCTTTTTATCGAGTAAACGTGGCTGTCCTCCCTCTGCCATCTCGCTCGCGCTGTTTTCTGAATAAGGTCACCACACACATACAGCTCGCGAGGGCCGCGTTGAATGCTCTGGGGGAGGGACTGAAATGCGCATGCGCGTCTCTTTCACAAAACATTATAGACAACGGAAAATTCCAAAAGAATCGTTCAAACTTGATTTTATTAATTTGGAGATCGTTTTACCCAAGAATCGAAATCATGATCAAAATTTGATTTATCGCACAGCCCTAGCGCATGGTACCGTGGCTGCAAGCTGCTCAGGGCCACACCCCCACCCTCCTCCTTGACCCGCCTCCTTCCCCCTCATTTGCGTTAAAGCTACAGACACCGAAACGGCACATTTGGGGAAATGTGCGACTGGCTCGTAGGGCTGTACTCCTGCACCACGGCTGAATTTCGGGAATGTCTTCAAATACTGTGTTTGGGGCCTACTAATATCTATATTAAAGCATCCATAAAGTAGCATACCATGGGACCTTTAACAGTGAATGGGCGGTGTGTTTGGTTTCTCATTGTATCTCCCAGAGGATGACACCAGACACACTACATGAGTTGGCCATGACAGCCGCTCCCATCATGCCTGTGTAAATACAGAGCCCCTCCAGTGCCCCACAGCGACATAGAGAATCTCACCCTCTGACTCACTGTTTGAAGAAAGATTTAGAGTCTTCCTGCGGTCTTTAAACTCACTTGACTCTATTAACCCCTGCTCATAAGTCTAGCTTTGCCACAATGTGAAACACTAACATTAGGAAACTGTGTAATGTTATATGGATATGGGTAGAAGTATTTTTTATTTCTTGTATTTTACCTTTCTACTTTTTATTATATTTTGACAATATGCGTAATGTTTTTAAATGGAATTTTTCCTTTCGAAAGCCCTACGAATGGCCTTGTGTTTGATGTGTTGCATAAATTAAATCGCCTTACCTTAGCAAGACATATAACAGGTACTATTGCATGTTTCACACAAATAAAAATGATTATTATTAGTTTGTGTAGCAGTAGAAGTAGTAGTACTATTAGGCTGAGTAGTAGTAGAAAAAGTACTAGTAGTAGTGGCAGCAGCAACAGCAGTAGTATTAGCAGTCATTAGCATTACTATTTGTCTGCGTAAGTCTTACATTATTATGGAGAATATGCCTAGATATTGATAAGCTCTGCCGGTCGAATAAACACACCAGGCTATTATGTGTGTATGCATGAAAACATGGATACTCTGGATAATTGGAAGATTGAGACGAATTTGCAGTGAAATGTTTTGATACAATCCACTTGTCTCGCTAATGGTTGGGAAAATTGTGACCTCATCTCCAAAAATGGCCACACAAACACACGCACCCACGCGCACGCGCACACACACACACACACACACACACACACACACACACACACACACACACACACACACACACACACACACACACACACACACACACACACACCACACACACACACACACACACACACATTCCATCCAAAGACTTATTAGGCTGTAGAATCATCTGGAGCATCCAAACCATCTAACATTGGCTCTTGCTACTCATAATTGCCTTGGATGTAGTTTCACGGTTGCATTAACATTATGCAACATTGATCATTCTGAACAGTTCCACTTCAATCTGTTTATCCATTAAACAGATTGATAACCAAGGCCATGACCTGCATCTACTTATTCACCATGAGCTCATGGAAACACACTTCTATAATACGTTTATACACAACAGGGACATAAATAAGTAGTCCTAAGCTTAAACATCTTCAACCTGACTAAAAAACAGGTTGATGTGTAGAGCTAGCTTAACTTAAAAGTTTAGAGCTGCTTGTTTCCCTTTAAGAATCTAAAATGAAAGGAAATGTTATAATTTTGTTTCCAGTTTACCAAACAAAGATCAACACTCCTGAATACTGAAGGTCTGTTTGGCTGTGCCACCCTAAGGTGGTTCACCCAAAGTACTGAGGACACTACTCTACACAGCTCCAGAATGTGTGACGGGAATAGTGAACACTGGTAAAGCATTAAAATCCAAGGAAAGTAAATACTACACTTTGATGAGCTAATCCTCAACATCCTGGACCAAAAGTAGCACTACATTAACTTTTCCTTCTGGATGCTTAATGTTTGAAAACCACATTTAAGCTGTTTCTCTCACACATGGTAAACAGATGGTTCCCCAGTATAACTGTGAGGGCAACAACTGAAGTGAAGATATACCAAGGCAGTCAAACAATACACTATGTCCCTGTAGAATACATATGGTTGAAGTTGATAGCCATCGAGGAAGCCAATGCAGAGGAATGTGGGGCCATTCTGCTAATAGTTTTCTCGAAATACCAAAAACCACATATTTGTTTGAAGAAGTTTTCTGGAAGAGCCAGATAACAGATTGCTGATATAGGTCAAAAATCTTTATGTGCTCAATTAAATTACTACAGATGTCTCTGAATGTTTTGGTAGGTCTACATTTTCTTACTGAAACAGACAACCTCTGAGGTTAAAATGCACATTTGGCGTTTTAAAGCTGTGTTTTCTTTTTAATGGCAGAGGACATAAATGCCCATAGTGAAACCGTTTACTAGCAGTGTCCACAGCTGCCTTTGATAATTATGACCAGAAGGCATAACCTGTCTAAAAAGTAGTACACAAATGTAATACTAAATTCTGAGTATTACTTCACATATCAGAGAACCAGTTTATCAACACAAAATATGTGGATTTCTGCATTCTCTGATAACAGTTGCGGCTTTGGTGACTTTCAAACATTAAGCAGACATTGCTACGAGACTCCTATTTATCTATACAGCATTCCTGCTCATGTCAGTTGGAATGTTTTGCTAATCTGTTCGGCTTTGTACTACATAAATGTATAAGTTGTAAGCTCGTATTGAATGGCATTGTTATAAACAGACTGCAACCTAAACGCTAACATCTCAAGGAATCATGATTATTTTTTGTCTATGCCTCTTTACAATAACTTTAAACGCCTAGCCTACTAATTGGTTTACTGCAACGCGAATGTAAATAATGCATGACGCTATTATAGGTGTATTGGTATGTTTTTTATTCAAAACGTTTTAATGAAGTCTTACCTTGAGCCATGGTTGTTGGGTAGTTTGAAGACAAGTTGCTGTAGTTAGTGTGTGGGGGTCAGCGCGCGACCAATGAAGTGCTGCAGCAGCGTAGGGGATTTTATTTTGAGTCCCGCGCGCGTCACCAGGAAAAAAAATAGGTGTGACGGACACGCCCCCCTAGACCCCCCTCACATAGACATAGACTCGGACGGCAGCACACACACACACACACACACACACACACACACACACACACACACACACACACACACACACACACACACACACACACACACACACACACACACACACACATACACACACACACAAACACACACACACAAATAAACTTTTATTTAAAGAACAAGAATATAAAGTAACGGCTATAGAGTTGAGAAAAAACTCATGTTTAACTTTATTGTGAAAAGAAAGTTATAAAAGTAAGAATAACTGCTGCATTTCAGACAATGGGCCTACAATGGTATGTTGGTCAGTTTGTTGGAGTTTTTCATATTAATGTCATATTAGTTAAACAAAAAGTTAGTCATCGATTCCATAGGTTTATAGTTTATAACCTTAAACTACATTCTTTGTATAACCTTGTATGCAGATGAACATTTGTAATACAACAATTTGCTGTGACATTCATTATACTTCAAACAGCTCCACACCATTATTAAGTAGCCTACACTTTAGGATTGCAGAAGTATGTATTTTATTACTTGACTTTATTAAGACTCTCATTTTGGCCATTATTTGGTGATTGTACGAATTGCATTCAACATTTTTTTTTATTCTTACAAAAATATATAACAATCATAAATACTTGAAACATTCTTTTGCCTGATTGACGTACAAATATGGCTAAACACATACCAGGGCATTTATTGAGTATTTTAGCATCTGCAGGGACGCAAAAGCCTATACATATTGATAGGGACAATTCTGTCATCCCTTAATGATGGTAGGCACACCCCCAAATATTCAGATGAGGAGAAGATCATTTAAGGCTATCAACACTGGAATTTGTATTTTTCTCTGTCACATTTTGACTCTTCTATTCGCCAGGAAATAGTTTGGCCGTGTGTGTCACATGTTATCTTTAGTGATTGTCGGGAGCTGCATATATATCATTTATATACCAGGGCTGCTGTGTGTACTCAACTCGTACACATATTTGTAAATTCCAACGATTGAAGCACATTTTCTCCACACATGTACATAAAGCATTTGGCAAAACCATGTGCCATAACTGCAGCAAAAACGGTTAAAAATAAAATTGTAAAAATGTTCTGTAAAAATACATGTTATGTAAGTATTTCACATTCATTGTATAGGTGATGCGACATCTTTGAACTGCACTTCATGAAGCCATGTTATAAATGTAGAAAAAAAGCAAACAATGACGCAACTTATATTCCGTCTCTCAAAGGTTAGACAATAATTATATTATCATAATACAGTACATGTAGGCATTTTGAATCCTCCGTATTAGTGGTGAGATGGCTGAAGTGGTAATGGCTTAAAGTGAGAGGCTGTATTAGACACAATGTTTGCTACAATAGTTACAACAATGTCAATAAGGCTTTCTCTTGGCTCCTCCAGGGATATCTGTAACATCTGTCAAAAAAGAAAAACATCACAAACAGAAATCAACATTTTAAACTGCACAGACGTATTATCCTTGATGATGTTATGATTAAATAATAAGGCACAACCATGACGTTGCTTAAACCAACCTTGTGTCTCCCAGTTCAAACCTCAGTGGACTTCCCCACAACAGCACTCTGCACCTATAGGGTAAACCAACCATAAAAGGAATAAGCTGATACAATCAATGTTATATCCCTGAATATAACTAAATATGTTGTGATACTTATAAACCTTATTTCTATCTCTCAATCTTAGTTGTATAGTTTAATTATTTGACGATTATAAATTTACTTAGGATTATGTTTCCAATGTCAGATGTATTTTTCCATCACCAGAGTAAAGCCCATGAGTCACATGTTCACAAGCCCTCACCTTGCCACAGGCTAGATGGTTGGGCTGGTACAGTGTTTTGGGCTTAGGGGCCACCAGCGGTGGTTTTGGTGGTGATGGTGGGGATGGTAATGCGTGTGTTTTCTCTGGGACTCCAGAGGGGATGTTTGGTGAAGGGACGTCTGGCGCGGCCATGCTTTCTTCCTCGAGGGTCACCTGCTTCACCCTGGTGTCCTGCGTCTCCCGCCCCCGCAGAGCGGATGCTGTGAGTTGATTGGCTCAGAACACTCACACTGTCCCCTGACGACTCTGAGCTGTCCACTGAAACAAAGCAGGGAAGGATTCACATTCAGATTCAGATTCACATAATGGTCCAAAAAAATGGCACAATAGTAGTCCTATTAGATAAGACTTTTTTGGCAGCCAGGTACAATCCATCCTTTGGGGTACCTGCTTCGAGGTTGGCTTATACCCTCTGTCTCAATCAGTAAACAGTTTTCTTACTGTTGTGATCCAGGTCACCCTCTTTCAGGGCTCCAGAAGGCCCTTCCAGCCTGCTCTGCTTCGAGCCACCGAGGTAACCCGCCGGGGAGAGGGAGCCGATCGAGGAGGAGGAGGAGGAACACAGACTTCTCTCTGAGCCAAAAGATTCTGGCCGCACAAAAGGTAATCCGTCACGTGAACCAGATTGGCTAGCAGAAGCTACCTCCTTGATTTCTGAAAAGGGCAAGTAAGCACAATCTTAGATAGAAAACTATGCTAATGATTTTTTCTATTTAGGAATAGCAACAGGAAAAGGAATAATTTTTTCAGAATTATGAAAAAACCAGCTCCTTAAAAGGACAATATCGGTCTTTGCGGAAACAATCGTAACCGTCTCTTCTGGCTTCACTCAAACATCCACTACGAATATATTTTCTCAAAATCACTTTATTGTGCAGATTCTCCTCAAGAGCATTTTGCATGGCGCCTGTAATGGATGCAGGGAGCAGATCAGATACCAAATAATATTGTCAGCGGATGCATTAGCAAAGCCAGGAGAGACGTCTACGATGTCGTGATCAGCGTGACCGGTATTGTGCTTTAATGACAGTCGCTTTGGATAAAAGTGTCTTCAAAATGGCTAAATAGTAGAAGGGTTTTACCTCTTCCCATCCGTACATAATTGATGGCTCTGTCTTTGATGGCTGCATCGCTGGGCTGGATGTCCATAAAACGCTTGTTTCCAATGCCCATGAACACGCTCTCTTGCATACGCAACTCTGGAGACAGAAGAACAAATTTGAATCTAAGATGGACACCTCCTCCTCACATCTGTTATACATTGTGTGTGTGCGTGTGCATGTGCATGTGTGCGGGTCGGTGTGACCATACCTCTGTTATGTAGCGCCTGTTCCCAGAGGATGCGTGTGAGGTCCTTGGTCCAGGCCTCCTTCACCTCCCTGCAGGTGGCCTGGAGGGTGTAGGTGTCCTGGCTCTTCCTCCGTCGGAACCAGATCTCGAAACACAGGCCGCTGCAGCCGCTGTTATGGGTCATGCCAAGGTCTGACGTCTAAGGAGAAAGTTGCACAAAATAATATAGAAAATGCATTTGTCTGGGCTACACACTATGCTATCTTCATCACTTCTAAGGACTTCAATATTTACTGTAGATATGGCAAGTGATTCATTTACACTTATCCCACACATGAGGAGATTCTTATCTTCTAAATTTAAGATTAGAATAAAATGAGTACTTAAGAAGATTAATGGTGATAAGGAAATTATTGATAAATATCTCCTGTGTAGGAGTGTGAACAAGTTGGATTCTGTAGAAATGTTTTGTCAAGGCAGAAGGAAGTTTGGAAAAGTCTATCAAGGTCAAATGATGGCCGGAGGATGAATATGGAAACATGGTAGAGCAATAAACATGGATGTGTGTTATATCTTGTCATCAGGGGGAAAATACTGGGATGGTCTAAAGCGTGGGTTGTGCCGTTGTACCATCAATCAAATTGATCAGGAAGGACAACTCAGTCATGCATTAAAACTGGCAAGTTTGAACTGGCATTTCCCTACCGCCCTTAAATAAGGAGACCTTAAATCAACCATCTTAAAAGTTATGTCAGGCTTGTATAACATATATAAAACCTCAATGTTAGCATCCGAGTTTCATCAGATGTAAATGTCTCATACCGTTTCATAAGAAGTTACACATGTGGAAACATGTTGTAAGTAGGCGTATGAGTCAAGGTTTTCACCTTAAAGGACTGCTTGTAGATGTACACATCGTTCCCCACACCCGTTTTCTTCGTCTTGCTAAAGAGGAGGAGGTCCCGGAAGAGAAAAACATGCGGAAACATTTCTTCTTCCGGAAAGTCACCAGGAACTCATCCTGCCGAATCAGCTGCCCCTGTTCCTTCAAGTTCACCTACGAGACGGAATATAAGTTGTGTTGTGCAATAAAACTAAAAACACAATCAAAACATAATTCAACATGATTCACAATGCAGAAAAAAAGAAAAGAAGAAGTGATTCCCACACATCCTTCCACCCCACTCTTTGCCACTTCCCATGGCTATATTTCACAGATCCAAGTGTTGAATCATCGCAGCCAATACACCCCTTTTTAGTTCCCTTTAACAAAAAAGGGCACTCCTCATGGTCTCCTCACATCACAGCTGTGGATATCGGCCATGGCAAGACAGAGTCCGTGCCATGGCGAAGCTGGAAGTGGATGACCTCCAGGGCGGCGGAGAGCTCCGCCCTCCTCACAGGGGCGTGTCCCGGGCCACATTCCAGGGCCACATCGTGCAGCAGCAGGCTGTACTTGCTGATCCTCTGCACAGGCTTCAGCAGGTACGACCACAGGTCCATCTTGTCCCCCAGCTTCCACCTGCCTTTTGCTGAGGGGTTGAACAGTTAGTTTGATTATTCCCCGGCAGTGGGTCCATTTCTAGCAATCAGCGAAGAGCAAGGAGGCAGATTATGAACACGGTGATGATAGATTGGAGAGGCATATATAGATCTAGCAATATTCAAATTTCCTATAAGGATATAGAATACAATACAATCGGAGCAGTATAGTCTACTCTACACAATCTATTTGTCCATCTTAGACGTTGGCAGATGGGATTTGCCAAGGAGGACTGATCAATGGTGATTGGTTGTTCTTACCTTGAAGAAGTCCTGTCCACGGTGGACCAGCAGAGCGTCAGAACGGGGTTTGTTCTTGCTGTACAGCGCATACAAAGCAAAGTTCTCTCTCTGAAAATCAGAGGGGGAAAAAATATTAGTTATATAGTTCCATTGACACAGACGACTGCTCTGCATACTACCATACTACTGTAACCTAATGCTACACTTGCCTGACGTATATTTTAGAATCCCAAAAACTATTATGAACCCTTTTAAATTATATAATCACCCACAACATTCTTAGACCAAAGTTATTATATGACTTCAATGTCCGATATCAAGCGTTTATACCTCAGCAATGTTAAATACCTGATCCTGACCAACAAACAAACTCACTTCTACTCATTATAAGTATAAGCGGAATAAACCACTGCAGGCTTATTCCTCCCGTAGAATCCATGGGCCAACAACTAGATGTCAACCTTTATGACGTACACTCCTTTAACACTGAATTTCATAATAGCACAATATTTATCAGCCTGTCAGCATATTGGCCACGGTTCCGTCCATCATACACTAAAGCAAGAAGATGTTGCTCAAGCGTTGAAGTATTGTTATTCTAAGTGTTAAGTGTGTTTGTGTGTGTGTGGGGGGGGGGGGGGGGGGTGTTCTTTACGTGTCGCAAGAAGCAAGCGGCCCACACGCAGGGGGTTCTCGGCGCAGCCCCTCCAGCTCCTTGAGGAAGGTGTGGCGGTGGAAGTCGTGCAGCTTCTCCAGGTTCCCAAAGATGACCCCCCTCTGGCCCCGTAGGTCCTGGGGCACGTCGGCCCGCTCCAGCTCGGGGAAGTAGTGCTCCCCCACGTAGCCCAGCGCCCGCCACGTACTCCCTCTCGGTGGCACAGCAGCTCCTCCAGGATCTTCCGCAGCTTCCTGTGACGGAGAGAGCCGAGAGCGAGAGCGAGACGCGAGAGAGAGAGAGAGGAGAGAGAGGAGAGAGAGAGAGAGAGAGAGAGAGAGATAGAGAGAGAGAGAGAGAGAGGAGAGAGGAGGCCTGTGAGATGGGGCTCTGAGGGTGTTGTTTGCTCAGGATTAGGTATGGTCAACGTGTCAGCAGGGCTGTCAGAATTTAGCCAAATTATCCTTTGAAAAACACTAAATATTCCCTTTGAAGTCCTACTGAACTGTTGAGGGTTAGTAGGACGGTGGTCCCCGTAACATAATAGTGTGATAAATTATGCAGCTGGTCTCGAAAGTAGATTTCGGCGAAATCCAACTTTATTTATCTGTAGCAAAAAAACCATCAAATCTCACAAAAGTTTGTTGGTCATTTGCTCTGCGGTGGGCCAGTCAGGGATTCCGTCCGGCCCTTGGTTCCAGCGGGTTGTTCGAGGCGCGACCATGGGGTCTGTCTTAGGTGGAGACAGCCCCTTCCTCCTTTACCCTCACTATCTGACTCAACACGCAAGTCCCCTAAACAGAAACTATGATGAGAAAAATAGATGTGGAAGTGTGCAACCGGCAGCACGCTGGGGTCCCAGAGTCTGTCTCCTCATTTGGACGTTGATCCCGGCATCAAAAGGGGAGGAGGGGGGGCTGGGGAAGATGTCAGACTGGGGTTCACGCACGAGCCCCTCGCTTAGAGACCGCCCCAGCCCCTGGCGACTGGCGACTCTTTCCCCTGACCGAAGGAGTCAACCCTCCTCAGATCCATGTCACTGTGGTGCTCCTTCTGCCTCCGTCGGTTTGCTACGTGACACCCTGGCGACGCCCCGCTCAGACGACTCACAGCACCCGTCACGACCTCATCCTTCACCGCCGCGCCCGGGAGCCCCGGGCATGGATCAGGGGTCGACTGGGGGCCAGGCCACTGGGCAGCGCACGCCTTTCCTCCAGGCTCGCCCTCGCAGCTCTTCTTCTTCTTCTTCTTCTTCTCCCTCCCCTGGTCCCCGTCTGCGTTATTGACCTCTGTAGAAGAGGCTGGTGACCCCCGGGTCAGAAGGCCTCCAGCCTCCGCCGATTTTCTCCTCTTCTCCACGTCCTCCGCCTCCTCTTCTTCACCCTTCCTCTCCTCCTCCTTCCTCTCCTGCACCCCCAGCTCCCCTTGGAGGCGGCGGCTGGAACCGCCTGGTTCTGGTTGTCAGGGACACACTTCATCTTCCCACTCTCCCCCAGACGCTGCCTGACTTTCTGGCATTGGACCCAGGCAGCATTCCACGCCCTGAGCACCCCGGAGGCCCTGGGGCCGAGGCCTAGGGCCTGTGTTTTCACAGCCTGGAAGTGCGGGGAGGATAAATCTGCAGAAAATCTCTCCTCATATTTATTGAGTGTGCTTCGAGTGGCCTCAGTGAGGTAACACTCCCCCTCTACCTGCTCCAGATAAGGAACGCATTCTTCCGCCATAGCCGAGGCCTAGAGAGGGAGAGAGAGAGAGAGAGAGAGAGAGAGAGAGAGAGAGAGAGAGAGGGGAGGGAGAGGGAGAGGGAGAGGGAGAGGGAGAGGGAGAGGAGAGAGAGAGAGAGAGAGAGAGAGAGAGAGAGAGAGAGAGACTCTTCAAACTTTTGAAGGCAGCAGACATTGAATTGATTGAATGCAGAGATTTGGAAGCATACTATTATGTCTGGTGGGAGCCAAAGCAAAAACATTCCAATATCTACATGTTGTTCCAGTTCACAAAGCAGTGCGGGGCTTTGCCTCTTCAATGTGGTCCGTGTTGTCCACCCACCTGTTCACAGAAGCGGTGCAGTTGCGTGAGGACGTCAAGCTCCTTCCGCTTTGGCTCCGCCCGATGTAGAAGGTCGTCCATGTTGGATTTGAAAGTGCTGACCACGGTCCGAAACACGTCTGTGGCCGGGCTGGGGGGGCTGGTGTCCACAATGTTCTGCGCCTCCAGCATGAGAGCCAACGCTACCTGCTTCTTCTCCTATGAGATACAGGCATACAGTAGATGGATCAGATCGCATTTGTATGCTCCCTGCTCCTTCTTATATAGACTTGAAGAACACATTGATTTACCATATAGTTTTGATGTACTTAATACTGTCCTGTACTTCTGATGTGAGACCCACATTTACCATCTGGGATTGTATGGTTTATTGTAAGCATTTTTAGAACAGCAACAATACACTACATCGCATTTCTCAGCTGCATGTCACCCATGTTTGAAGAAAATACACACGTTTTTTTCATGAAGATACTAACAACATATTGTTGAGCCAACACCATAATAATTACATTGCTTGATAATGTGTTTTATATAATGTATTCTACATAATGTATTCTATATAATGTATGCTACATTATGTGTTTTATATAAGGTATTCTATATAATGTATGCTACATTATGAATGCTATATATTGTATGCTATATATTGTACTCTTAATTGTATTCTATGTATCGTATGCTATATATAGTATTCTATATAATGTATTCTATATTGAGTATCTCTACCATGGCCTGTGTGAGGAAGGTGTCGAGGTGCTGCAGGGCCGTCTCAGAGTCCTTCAGGGTGTCTAGTGTTGAGTTGTCCTTCAACGTCTGTTCCCCTTCCCTATTGAACCATATCCCAGCCTACAACAAACACAGGGAGATATTAACAAAAAACGTGTGTACAATACATACGGTTCATTGCTTGACGCAAATGATCAAGGGCCTTCTCGAATACTTCTATTTAGTCAGTTGGTAGATATTATTTTACAAAACCACATAAAGTGAACACACATGCAGGTCATTCGGGGGCAGTTCGGGGTTAGGCTACTTGCCATAGGATCACCACAGATTGGGCATCCAGTAATCGAACCAAGAACCTTTTGAGTGTAAGTCAAGACAGACAAACTACTACACTGCCCCATGGAACACTTGTAAAAGTTTAAAAGTGTGATAAGTGCGACGGCCCATAACCCCCCAAAAGTACCGCGTTGATGTGGCCCTCCACCTCTCGTAGCCTGAAGAGATGCTGCAGGTGCTGAAGCGACTCATTGGAGCGCATCACCAGAGTATGGAGCTTCTCCTCCAACTGGTTGTACAGGCTGGTGACGGCCTCCACCGCATCTCTAGATGGGCAGGAGCACAACAACAGCAGCATCATGGTTATGCGGTTGCATGATGTTTAAGCTTTACAGTGTGAATGCTATCAATGGCCCGCTGGTGGCTTGCTTATCTTTGGGAACCAGCGCCCTGGAAGGCATCCTTATCAACGCCGGGTTTAACCTTTAAGTACCCTTTTGGAATGTATTCCTGAATCTATAGCGCAGTTGTGTGTTTACTTTGCAGACTGTTAACATTTCACTGGATTGTATGTACAGTATGTGACAAATAATCAATCTGAATCTGAAACACAATTCAGCTTGCCCCCCCCCTCGCCCCACTCCCCTGGCATGAACCAACACCCTAAATTCATTCAAGCATGTGCATTGGAAAACAACGCCCTTCTCTCTCTCTCTCTGAAAGGAACTTTGTCAATGCAAACAATGCAAACATGGATATATTCCAAAATCACCTAGAAACTGTTTAATCCGTCAGTGCAGACATGTTCGTTTTGAGTGTGTTGGTGTGCATGACGGGTGGTCTGTGTACCTGCTGTCCTCTGACTGCTGGAAGCGGAGGTCTTCTCTCCTGAATCGAGCAAGGATGGCTCCTCCTTCTCTCTGCAGAGAGACCAGCCGGCTGTTTTCCAGCACTTCCTTCATTGAGGTTCTCTGTTCCTGTATGCATTGTTGCACCTCCTGCAGGACACACGCCCACGCACACACACACACACACACACACACACACACACACACACACACACACGCACGCACGCACGCACACACACACACAAACATTCAAAATGTAAGGCCTAAGTCCCAATAGTGAAGGTAACCAACTAGACATGGTAAGCTTTGAAACGTACCTGTGCGGTGTCCATAGATTTGGTTTCATCAACTTTCTTGATGGCCTTTTGAAGCAAACTGTCAGCCCCTTGCAGGTCAGTCGTGAAGGACACCAGCCTCTGGGACAAAGTAAGTTCAGAGCAGGTTGGTCAAATGGAGGGGAAGGAAAATATGTTCTACAGATATACTTGACAGCAGAATGATTTACACATTCCCTGATTTACACATTCCCCCACACAGCAACATGCCATTTATATTCTATGATTGACTGTTCTGTAAACATTAAACCTACAATTCATTACACCGGGCTTATCCTTGCTTCACTCAACTATTGAATAGGGTTAGGGCTAGGGTTAGGGTAAGGGCTGTGTGGGAAGTGTCGAAAGAGTATTCTCAACAGACTTTTCATGAAAGAGTGGTTTCCACATGCTTTCCAAGGAAACTGAGGCTAACAAATCATAAACGACATTGCTTGATGAGACATTGACAAATGATTTCCCAATCTTCCTGTATCTTTTTCAAAGTAGCGGCATGAAATTGCTGAGAGGCTTTGAAAGTGGCTATGACACCTGGTGGAGCTGTAGCCAATCGGTATGGCTGTAGGCAAAGGTCCCGCCCAGGTCAGAGGTCAGCTGGGAAGCCTCCACTATCTTGTTGAGTGCTTTTAAAGAGGTCACCACATCCATCTAACACACATAGACAAAGACAAGGAAAAAAGTATGAATCAATATGCAGTGAGAAGAAGAATAAAATGTAAATGTGCTCCAAATATGAAGAAAGGAAATGCTATGAATTTGTTTTCCCCACCTGTAATCCGGGCTGTCTCTCAGGGCGGGGGACGGTGTCTTTGTCCACTAGTATCAGAATACTATGGACCGCGTGGAGAGCTTGCTCCTGCCACATGAACCAAGGGGTTGGATTAGCAAGACATGCATGACAAAACACACATTTTATGTATTTATAGGGCTTATAGGCTTAGGTCACAACATCACATCGAAAACCACGCCTTCACTTTGGAAGCAGACGAACATTGGAATGTCATATTTGTTATGTTAATAGTAATGTTTTTTTGGGCATTGTTTAGTAATTTATAGTGGAATTTGTTGTCATTAGGCAGAGACGTTGTTGTGTTTGAAACTGCCACAGCAAAAGAATGTTTTGACGATAAGCCCTATTAGATAACTACAGTAGCGGACAGGTAATAGCTATATCAGCCCTACAGCCCTACTTATTACTTAACAATTATCGAGAAAGCATTATACCAACACAATACAATAACAATAACATTACTATACCTACATGCTTCCAAAATGTAGGCCGATGTAATGTGACGTGGTGATGGACAAGCCCTCACCTCGACCTACACCTTAGGTCACTTTGTATAAAAGTCTGCTCAAATAAATATGGCTAATCGTTGGCTCCCCCTTGTGGTACTACGAAACCTCACCATGCCAGAAAAGTTGTAACGATTGTTTTTCTTTCTTTCTGTTTGTGTGCGCGTGCGCGCCAGATTATGTGCTGGCGTGTGTGTGTGTGTGTGTGTGTGTGTGTGTGTGTGTGTGTGTGTGTGTGTGTGTGTGTGTGTGTGTGTGTGTGTGTGTGTGTGTGTGTGTGTGTGTGTGTGTGTGTGTGTGTGTGTACCCCCCCCCCCGTCAACAAACTGGCGCAGGGGGGCCCATCAGTAGCTATAGGAGAGGGGCCCAGGATTTGGTGCTACGGCCCTGTGTGTGTGTGTGTGTGTGTGTGTGTGTGTGTGTGTGTGTGTGTGTGTGTGTGTGTGTGTGTGTGTGTATGTGTACTTAAAGGGAGAGAGAAAGAGACAGAAACAGAGACATAGAAAAAGAAACAGAGAGACAGGCGGACATGGCGAGAGAGAGACAGAGAGTGTTCGAGACAAAGATAGACAAAGAGACAGATAAAGAGAGACAGAGAGAGCGAGAGACAGAGAGAGATAGACAGACAGAGGGTGAGACTGACAGAGAGAAAGCGAGAGACAAAGGGAGAGAGTGTGTGAGAGAGAGAGAGAGAGAGAGAGAGAGAGAGAGAGAGAGAGAGAGAGAGAGAGAGAGAGAGAGAGAGAGAGAGAGAGAGAGAGAGAGAGAGAGAGAGAGAGAGGGTGAATTGTTCTAACCTGGGCCATCAACAGGGCTTTGTAGAGGAGCGGGGGAGGAGGCCTCTTCCTGGCGTCGATCACAAGTGTCATGCCCAAATCTCGGACTTCTTTCCTGGGTACGAGTGGAAGCGTGTTAGCGAGCATGCTGGCATGAGTTCACTTCATCACAGGAGCTCTTATCTGATCAAGAGGCATTTAGACTCTCTCAGCTCCTTCACAGGTCATGTCTCTCCCTCGCTCACTTTCTTAAATGCTCACTTACTCACACAGACACATGCACACACTCACACACACACAAACACATGCACCACGCAGACACAGGCAGGCCAGTACGCACACGCAAACGCACACACACACACACAGACACATACCCACACGCAGACAAATGCATGCACATACACACAACCACAGACACCTGCATACACGCAGACACAAAAACCAACTCACACACACACAGACACATGCAGACACATTCATGCACACACACACACACACAATCACACACAGACACAAAAACACAATCACACACAGACACTTGGAAACACGCAGACACAAAACCAAATACACACTCACACACAGACACACAAACATGCAGGCACATACAAACACACGTACACACACGTCCACGTATGCACACTATACACACACTAGGGTCACTCTCACACACACACAGACACACTATCCTCTTTCACTCCTCCAAATTTCCCTCGGACAATTTCACACACCCTTCTTAATGGCCTGGTGTTGGGTTACCAGTGCGTGAGTCCCAACGTGAAATGTCTAGCGGGGCGTCACATACCAGATAGTCAGCAGACTGCGTGGCAGCGGCCTACAACCAGCTCATGTTATTATGGAGAGGACGGGCTGTAACCACGGTGGGAGGAAGACCTCCAATTGCGGTTTATTGTTATGGCACCTTGAAGTGAGTAAGGTCCTTCGCATGGGGAGGAGCTCCCTTTTACAGCACCTTGCATTTGCACTTGCAATGCAAGGTGCTGTAAAAGTGTATTGTAGTGGATTTTAAGGGGGTTAACATAGCTTTGACAATGCACTGATAGAATGTGGATGAAATTGTAGTTGGCGCATCTAGATTGGATTTGACTGGAATGATAATAAGATAGTGCTTTAAAACTGTTAAATTGAAGGCGATGAAGGCGGTGAATCTCCTCCATAACAGTGTCCGCTAGATAAAAAAGAAAGTCCCATATTCTGGGCCTTTTATACAGTATTAGGAGGCCCTCTAGTGGTTGAGAGATATAATACATTTGGAAATCATATCCCAGTATTAGGTTTTTGAATCACGTTTTTATAGGGAATGTCATTATGCAACCAATGATTGCATTTATTTTACTTTATTGAGTACCAATTCGTCTTTGTCATTGACCTAACTGAATCACAACTCACATATTCAACAAACTCCTAAACCATTGCAGATTTCCCCTGACCTCTGAAATGGCCCCCTAAACATAGAGCTTGCCGGAAATTGAATTAACTTAGCAAGATAAGAAAGTAAAAAAGATAAATAGACCCCCAACCCCAAGAAAGACATTCCCAGAAGTTTAAATAACTGAAACAATCATCCAGGTGGTACCTTGGTATGAGGCTCATGTAGAGAATCAGCCTGCAGAGGTGCGGGGCTGAGGCCAGAGGTGCCGTCCACATGGCCCTCTCCCCGTGCACTTCTAGTACCGCACGACCCGTCTTGTCCCGCCCTCCTGGAGATTGACATGACAGAGTCGCAGATTAGAAAAAAGAGAATAGAAAGGTGCTATGGTGCCACTCTTTCGCCAGAATTTAATTAAGAATGATTAGGATAAGAATAATTTTATTTTCACTTTTATCAGAGTCAGCATCTAATCATGTATTACATTCAATTTCACATGTTTTGCTAGGCATTGGAAGTCTTAGATTCAGTTGGTCATACACAAAATGTATTGAATAAAATATATTAACTATCTGCAAGGCCAAGTTATCAAAGTCCAATGGCTAATGATAATCCTAACACTATTCGTTAACACTATTTTGACATCGCAATAGCGATGTCGAAATGGAAAAAAACATGTGACAGACTGGTTGGCGGTACCTGGCAAACATATGGTGCCAAGTTGAAGGAGCCCCACAATGCTTCTCAGAGTGGCCTCCTGGCTCTGAGGAGCAGAGGGGACAGCAGGACAGACGGACGGCTGTGGTTCTCTAGGGGACGGCAGAGGCTTGTCTGTCTTGACGTCGTGGAGCTTTAAATATGATCCGTCTGTGTTGTTGTTTGACTGGAGGTCTGCAGGTCAAGAAGTTTCCACATGTTATTCCAAAGGTTAATGCACACTAAGCTAAAGAAATACAGAATGATTATAAAACATGGGGCCGGGGGGGGGGGGGGGGGCGGGGGGCGTATATTATGTATCATGACCACTCCGGGACGTTTATGAGGATGTCCTCTGGCTGTGAGTGCTAGTGGACATTGTTCTCCAGTGATCTTTGGCCTTCCCTCACAGCTCACACTAAAGGGGTTTCTTTCGCTATAAATCCTTTGTATGAGTAGTCATCATAGTAGCAGTCAGTCTTATAGACAGACAGAAAAAATACTTAGGCGCATAAAGAAATTCAGCCAGCCTTTAAAGCCTTGGACTTGTGTAAGAAAAACGACGACGTAGGGCCAGCCTACTAAGCCTGGCTTTGATTTCGGACGTCCTAATTGGTCCCTCTTTAGAGACAACAAAGCAGGCCTGTGTTCCCTCCAGTCGCTACTTTAATAGCCTGAGACAAGCATGTCTTCAGTCAGGATCTCTCCATGCCCTTCCCGGGACCCATGGGTACATGCCGATGGGTGTGCGTGTTGTGGAGAGGGTGTAGGGGGGGGAGGGGGGGGGGGGGGAGGCAGCCTTTCTTCCTGCCTGCTATGTTATGCTGTCTCCCTAGATTAGGATAGAAAAACCACGGCTTTCTCTTCATTTTTATATCCTGATAGACTTTTTGTAGTGTGCCAACGCTATTTCTGTATTCTCTGTCGACAGAATGACGTGCGTAATGTTTATCGTTTAGCTCAGGAAGCCAAACAGCGGAGGAGGAAATTCCCTCTGGGGAATATCATAGTCAGGCTCGACCCTCTACGCCCCCTTTAAACGTCTCTCTAAAGAGCCTTTATGACCCTCCATGGAGAACCCCCCCAAGAGCCCTGGGGGTCATGGTCGAGGTTTCAATCAACTGTTAAGGGCTAGAAATCTTTTAATGTGATTAATGGGCCATAACCTTCAACTGGAGTTTTATGTGTGAATATTGTGCTAACTTTTTGTGGCAGACTGTTAACAGAAAAATGCCATTGTTTGTCTGTATTTCAGCTTTCCTGTAAGACTAATTTATCTACTTTAAGTGTCATTTCATATCATCTCGTGCTTACCCTTTTTGGGCGAATGAAGTACTTCCTCTTTTTGAGTTGCCAGACTAAAGCCTGTGTTCTGCTTGTAATGAATGATGCTAGGAATCATTTCAGGGCAAATGTCACTGTGACTCCTGTTGTTGAGCTTGTAGAGAATGGGACTCCCTTTGGGTGACTCGGACACCGTGGAGAGAGACCTTAGTTTGGCTTTGAATTTCACTGGTGGTTTCAGCACCTCTGCTTTGTGATGAGGGATGATGTTATCCTCACATTTTTCCACAGGAGAGTCGTTGGCCTTCGTTTGACCTTTAGATCCATGGCCTTTTTGATGGGGGATAAGAATGTCTGTTTGAACTTTCTGGCGAGGAATTCCACCTGAGGCAAATTTTTCATCCAATTGTAATTCTTTGGTCAGAGTTTCTGCTACTAAACGTCCGCTGGGTTCTTTAGCATGGGACTCAATGCTTTCAGGCATTCGACAACATGCCTTCCGTCGCTGGGGGTCCTTATTTGGCTCATAGTCTTTACAGCAGTTCAACGAGTGTCCGGGATGATCTCCGTGAGTGACAAATCTACCATTGGGTCCAAAGTCTTCCGGGCTCTGAAAGCCAAACTCCTTCAGAGCGGCGAGCAGTTCTGCGCTCCCTCTCTCAAACGCCACAGGGTTCTTCAGTGCCGCCGTGTAAGAATCCCTGTACCTACATTTCATCTCCTGTTCGGACATCTCGTAGCTCAACCTCTTCTGGCTACAAGGTGGAAAGGCCCCTTCGCCGTACCGAAGGCTGCGTCCACCAACCCCGCTGCCGTTGGCGACCGGTACCGGCGGAGGCGGCCGAACGGGTTTGAATGAGATGGAACCGGGGGGGTTTGGGTGGTTGTCGAGTTTAGCCAAAGCCTCTTTGTCCTTGACCAGATCAACAAGGTCAACGTAGTCGCCCTCTATCTCCCGATAGTTCTGGCAGTCCCAGGTATTGGGTGAAACCCAACCAATGGGCTTGGGTGAGGGTTTGGGGCAGGTTTTGGGAGCGGGCCTGTCATTGTGCACCTTGACCAGTTTGGAAGAGTCTTCTGGAATTCTCAGAGACGCTCTCATCCTGTCCCTCCTCGGTAGAAGCAAGCTCTCCATTGGCAAGGTGGACGAGTTATAATGGGATGGAGTCAAAAGCCTCCTGGGCTCCGGAGGTGTGTCCCGAGCGAGCGGTAACAAGCTTGGCACCGTGGGCTTAGGCTTTTCTATGAACTCCGGAATGGCAACTTTTGCCCAGGGCAACTTTATCACCCCCTGGTCTGTGGAGAGCAAGCAGCGCGTCAGAGGTGTGCCGTGGCGCCCCTCATTGATGTCCCGCAGCCAATCCTCCGTGAAGATGCAGGGGTAGGAGGTCTCCAGTATGGGGGTCTCCTCCACCTCGCGACACCCTTCAGCGAGGAGGCTTTTGAGGACGATTCTCGCCGCTTGTTCCCCAAAGGGCTCCACCTGGAGGTAGAAGTCTGACGGCCGCAGGAGCAGAGGGTTCAGGGGAGCGAGGTGGATCACCGTTTGGTCATGCAGACACAGTGGCCAACCCTCATGGCAGAAAATTACATCCGAGTAGGCAGCCTTGGAAAAAAAGATATAAGAAGCACATGTTTCAGTGGAAGGTAGTTCCAAGTTTATTTCATTCATTTTAGAGAGAGGTTTTCTATATTTCCATTCTTGGAATGTTATGGTGTTCCATTTATTTTTCTTATCGCAAAAAACACAAATGCTAAAATATATCTCAAAAAGATGTGAAGGGAAATCTAGATCCTTTCTTAAAGAATTTCTTGCTGGAACAAACTTACAAAAAGACAGACTTTTATTCATGTTGTTCTCTTTGTTCTCTAATTGAATTAGTTGCTAAAACTGAAATGCTTGCTCCCTAGCTGGGATGCTGGGTTAACCTACAACAAATAACGCAAAGATAATCACACACACATTTACTAGGCTACACATTTTTTACAATGTCCTCGATTTTCGTCAGGTTGCAGTCTCTGTTATCCCTTTTTCTCTCAAATAGCAGTATATTGGGAAAATCTGCAGTATGGTTTTCATGGTTTATTTGTCAACAATGCTTTGCTTAGAACAGAAAATGAACCACTACTAACCACTAGAGCACTTTGTGGCCGCATACCAATACATTCCAGTGTGTATATTTTCTTGTGAGGGTGGAGGTTAAACAAGTGTATATGCAGCAAGCAGACTCACACATGCCGCCTGTTGCACACTCTCAAGGATGTGCTTGGAAGGGATCAGGAAGTCCAGCAGGCACTGCAAGGCGTCGCCGTGGTAACGCTCCTCGATGGTGCGGAAAAGCTGGCTGAGGACGATGGGCGCGGTGGCCTCGAAGGGAGGGAAGAGGGCTGACAGGGCACTCTGGATGGATGAGTCCAGAGACTGTGGGTTCTAGAGGGAACCAGGGAAGAGAAACCTGCCATTAGACAGTAGGTCCGCAGGGTTGAATTGAACTATTGTTCTTTTTCTTCTTCTATTCCATTTTGTTTTAACTTAAAGGGGACATTATTCTGAAAACAACACTTTCCAAGTGCGGGTAGTGAAGTATATCATTCGCGTTGAGAACAGCGAAGAGCTGTAGTTCACAAAGCGGCCTCACACAAAACCTAACATTATTAAACTACCGGTACTTCGCGAAAAATTCTTCGTTTTCTTTGCATGAAAAATTATCATTTAAATCCAGAAACAACTGTGTTATCCAGGGCATATAAAGACTA
The DNA here is from genome assembly GCF_026213295.1 of Gadus chalcogrammus. NCBI lineage: Eukaryota > Metazoa > Chordata > Actinopteri > Gadiformes > Gadidae > Gadus > Gadus chalcogrammus. Next base: position 9,704,557 of record NC_079424.1, read on the forward strand.
GGACCAGGAAATAATTACTTTCTCTCCATTGAAACCCATTCATATTTTTCGATCTCATAGGTCCAATGGGCTCCATTCTGTGGTTCAGTCTGACAGCTCATTGGTCAATGGGCAGCAGCTCATCTGCATTAGAGCTACAGACACCAGAAACAGCGCATTCTGAAGGGACTGAAAAAGAGGGGAATAGCGGTAGGCACGATTTTTTTTCCTAAAAGCTATTTCCAGCAAACAGCTTCAAAAACATGTTTTCTGGAACTCAAATACTATGTTTACTTGTTGTGAAAACGCCTTAATATGTCTCCTTTAATATTTTTACCTGAATTGATCATACCTTTTAACATTTTATCTATAAATAATAAAGCTTACTTGTTACATTTAATTAATGCCTAAATGTAAGTAATAATGCAAAATAAATATCTGAAAAATTTCAGCCTGACTTCAGAAATTTGGCTAAATGGGAATAGGTATTTGATCTGTACCTCTTTGTTTCACCGTAGCTTTTGTTGGCCTCATTCTTTAAGAAAATATAGCTATGTCAAAATATATCTCAAAATCAAATGTAATTTAAAGGCAAAATATGGCTGGCTTCCTCCCAACCTCTCCACTACTGTGGAATGCTTCAAAGTGAAGTTGACTACAGTCTGGAAACCTAAAACTCTGACATACCTTTCTTAAAAATGCATACTTTAGCTGCCAACAATTATCAGTAAGGAACAACCCATAACACTTTCATGGCTGACACATCAGTGATCAAGATCAATTCTCCAATTCTCAAAGCTGTCACTTTATCATTTTCTATCTCAACTGATGTACGGCCAAGAAGAAATTTTAAAACTGTCTTTTAATTAGGAGTATCCAGGGATTTGCCCAGCCACATCTACAGATCTCCAAGACTATATCTGGAGATGATTAAATCTGTCTTTAACTGAATATGAAGAGACTGTTACTTGTGTGGCCAAGAAGACAAATTTGATCTAGGCTGGAACTCTGGTGCGTGGACACGGATAAGAACTGTGATCTGATTCAAGTGGAAAGGAGAAGACAAAGACAATCGTATGGTCCCCATCATACAGCAACCATGACAGTGGGAGAGAGAGAGAGAGAGAGAGAGAGAGAGAGAGAGAGAGAGAGAGAGAGAGAGAGAGAGAGAGAGAAAGAGAGAGAGAGAGACAGAGTGGAGTCCCATGTAAAAAGATACTGCTTCTCAAGTCAAGAGTCATCTTGGTTCTCGTGCTCACTCCAAATGGTCTGCTTCAGATCAGCACGCTTATAAGAAATGGGCTATTCAACCACCGGGTCCCAGCTATGTGACTAGGACCAGCTGTGCTACGGGATGCAGTCCAATCTAAACACATGGAAGCAATCGGGAGCAGATTGAAGCCATCCTCGTCGACCAGTGTTTGCAATGGGGAGCCACACAAAGGTAGAAAAGTAGGAGGGAAATGGGACTTTTCTTGGTGGTGTTCTGTGTAGCATCTTGAATCATGTCGAGGACAATAAACTTCTCGTCGCAAAATACACCCACCAGAAAAAAAACTCCACCATATGAATGGTTCTCTTCAAATATGGTTATTACAGCCTACCCGAAGACGGGGAAAAATTGTCATTTTGAATAAAATTGAAAACTCCGATTCTCCGTAAAGACGGAGTCATTGCGAAACCGCATCGCGTTGTAGAAACGCTGTAGTAAATATTCAATGCGCTGGTTCTCCACAGAAAAAAGTTGAGCGCATGGAGCCTCCGTGCCTACAGCCTGCGCGCTGTAGACAAACAGTCACAAGGAGATTCAACCTTTTAAATTGAGCAGAAATACTTTTTAATGTACAGTTAGTAATTAAGTTCATCAAGGAGCTTTATTTAAAGCCACAAAAAGAATACAAATAAAATAAAAAATTCAACGCAACTCTGACGTCCCCCAGCTGGTGGGCTAATGACATCCTCGTTTGCGTTTTTGGCGTCCACACGAATCCTAACACGAAACCGCATAGGTCCGGATAGATTTGAAACCACCTCCGAGGGTGGTTTCAGAAATTTGCGATTTTGGGCACCGGATTCGCCTAATAATCGGCTCCGTGGACCTGGCCCTACTGTACGTAATCTAATTAACATGAGAATGTCACACATAGACACCGGGCTTGTTGGGCATTAATGATGTGAAGCAGACCTTAAAAGCAGTGAAACAGACATTATACCTATTATATTATAAAGAAGACGTATTGCATTTGATGTGTAGCCTACTTCTTTTTTTTGCACTACTGCTGCTTTCAAAGGGACTTCAAAGGTAAGCCAAGTTTATTTATATAACTCTCTGTCAAGTTAGTCTCAAAGCACTCCACAGGCCCACGTTTTGGCGTAGATAAAGAGATTGCCAGCCCCTATACTATTTAGTTCAGCTTGGGGGTTTAAGACAGAACAGATAAACAAACCACAAAGCCTCAAACGACCTGTCAACAATAGGCTACTACAAAGCTTGTAAGATACAGTAGGTCTTTCACTATTTTACAAGATAGGTTAAGGGATTTTCTCAGAAACATATCTTGGAATGATGATAATAAAATGTAGTTAAGTGTAGTTTTTGTGTTGTCATGACATAGTTAAACGTGTAATGTAGCGTAGTGTAGTCTAGTAGGAAGCTGTTGTAAGGTGTAGTATATCCGTTTTCTTAACTGGGCTGAAAACTGGGTTTAAGTTTCTGGGCTACTGTAGCAACAAGTCAACCCCAGGTGCCCTGATATAAAGGACTCACTCAAAAGTTGACGAAAACACAACTTATCTTTTTTCCGTGGGATTATACAAAAACTAAAACCTATTTATGAGTAACATTTATTACATTTCTGCCAAGTCCATTCTGCTCGATGCAAAATGATTCTACACACTCTAAATTAAGTAAATTAATTTAACAGGTATCATCCATGTATCATATTATCACAATAAAAGTCAGGATCGTGTTATATCAGCAGATTAGTTAATCCTTATATTTATTGTCCACTTCCTCTTGTATCTCTGTTTAACAAAATAGCATTTCCTCATCAGAAAATAGTGTTTTTTTTCTCTTGATTGAACACATCTGTATAATAGATGAGGCTGTAGAAGAAATATGCCTGGGCTTTGCTCTTTAATGCATCACAGCTGTATAGGACTTGGTACAGTCATAGAGTACAGGATCTACTGTATGTCTGAAACTGAAGGCCAAGTCTATCAGAGAACAAACGTCTTTGTTCGAAATACAGATATTTTATTCAACCGATAATACATCTAAAGTAAAATAGTGAGAGTTCAGAGGTGTTGCTGAACAGTGAGTCATACAGCATTTCTGTGGTGTGTAGGTTGGGTATAACTTTACAGTTTCTAGCTGTGTTTTCCTTCTTAAATACAGTCTATTTGAGACTCCTTTGTGGCAATAAAACCCAAATTCCTATAATGAAACAAAGCTCTAATTAAAACCTACAAACATGCACGCATGTTATCCCAGAATGTAAGCATCACCATGGGTGGTTGGATGGGAAATCCACATGTGCAAGACCCTGCGTAGAGAGCATAAACATAGGATGACTGGACCCAGTTCAGACCGGCCGGCTACTCTGTATGTTTCATTACATCTGACATACGGCCAGACAGCATGTCAGAAAGACAGGAACCGTATACCTTCTTTGTTTTTTGTTTTTATAAAAGTCTGAATGCTTTCATTTTTGCATTAAACCAAAAATGATGACTGTTTTGTTTCGCTTGCCCTTGCTGACCTGTATAGTTTAGGATTGTGAGGGGTTTATACTAATGGGTCCCTAAGGGCCCGTGACGCCCTTTGAGACTGTAAATGTGATAAAGAGAAAGACCAATAAACTCGACATGACGTACAGTTCAGTTTGGTCTGTTCTGATCCCAGATTGCTGTTCTCTCCAGAACGCTCTGATAGCATCCCCATTATCTCTCTGGTCACGTTGTACTTTGTATGTGTGTTTGTGTGCATGCAATAATTATATTCTTGCTTATGGACCGACTGTATCAGATAAACAGTTGCAGCTTGAGGAAATGGAAGTGAGGTCATCTCTTGTTTTGTCTACGTCCTGGCGATGGAACAGTTTCCCCCAACATTCCTCTCTCAAACCCTCTTAGACTTTCTGGGCCTGAACCCACTCGCCGACGTCGTAAAGATAACACATTAGAGCGGCTAACATATCAATGTATCCACGACTTGTTTCCCCCCCGCGTTGACAGCCACAGGAGTTGACATGCTTCTCTTTGCCAAGGGAATTCATTTTCACTTCACTGGCCGCCATAAGAGGAGTCAAGCTCGGTCAGGCCTAAATCCTTAAAAAAAAGTTGTATCTCTCTGTTAAAGACGGTCTGATCTACAGCCAGCCCATTGCATTCCACGGCAGCCTCTACACCCGAGACTTCCTGCTGTGGCGCTAGGGAAGGGGTGTACCGAGGCCCACTATTGTCGAGCGAAGCCCACAAGCTTTCATTCTATTCAGCCAGAGCCGGCCTCTTGGGCAGTGTCAGCCAGCCAACAGAGATCATTGTTTGACGTGGATTGACATGTCAGAGGACCCAGATAGAGGTCCATCTGTTATGAAGGTTTGCTTCCTCTTTGTCCTGCCACAATCCCCACCCCCGCCGGCAGAAAGACCCCAGGGCGCTTTTTTCACCGTGCTGAGCACGAGAGAGATAATAACAGGCTTCTTTCTCTGCACCGGGCTCTTTGTGTTTCGCCTTGGGCTACGGTCAAAGAAAGTCAGGACCCAGATTTAGGCCCCAGTATAAACAAGCTGTCAAGGTGTGTGTGTGTGTGTGTGTGTGTGTGTGTGTGTGTGTGTGTGTGTGTGTGTGTGTGTGTGTGTGTGTGTGTGTGTGTGTGTGTGTGTGTGTGTGTGTGTGTGTGTGTGTGTGTGTCAGTATTTTAAGCACCGTCAGCAGCAAAAGGTCAAAGGCTTAAAGTCGGTTTGCAATGTGCAGTGTAATTATCATTAGGATTAGTTTCATCCAAACCTACTGGTTTGTTTGGAACGTACGTCACCTTTTTTCTAGATCGCTCGCAACTTGACAAATTTAAAATGTCTACGTGAAATTGTTTATTCAAGGGGAACCACAGCCGCAAGCCAAATAAGGTAACCACCCAACCAACCAATTATGAGGTGTACTATGCATGACTGAACATTATAGTCATGCACTCAACATTATAGTTGCAAAGTTCAAAAGAGGTGTACCGAACTACTGTGGTGGATATACATCTTGTCTGGCCGACATGACCAACCCAAGAGCCATAAACACCAAATCAACTCAGACATAACAACAGCCAATTATGTATTGTGTGCACAAAGGGTGGGGAAGGGAGAAGAAATCTCCTTTTTCATCCTCAAAATGAGATAGTGTCAAAAAAATACCACAGGAGATGTTATCAATGAAAGGCTTTTGTGATTTAGGGAGGAGAAGGTTATTTAATTTTTGATTCAACTTGTTAGAGCTAAAGAATAAATAAAAAATAAATATAGAACAACACAATGCTAGTGTTACTTTAACATGGAGGCAAATCTTTCCTGATTTCCCCAGCCCTGTTCCAAGTTTCTATCCGACAAAGTTCTCAACTCCTGGTGGTCAGTGACACAATGCTGGTGTTTTTTATTTTTATGAGTGTCTCTTTGGCAGGGGAACACATCATTGAGCGAAGACGTTGTTAATCCATTCAGACTTGACTGTCTGTTCCATAAAATACGCCTGTGAGACGAAGCTCTTAACAGCCATCCATTAGACGGCTACTGCAATAAGCAGAGCCATCGGGAATGATTGCGGCAGCCAATGTCTTGTTGATATTCTGGGGACTGGGGCCAAAGCTTTGTAGAGCTGGGGAGGTCTAGGCAGCCACAGGAGTGCTGGAGTCCAGGCAAAATAACAGGTCTGCTTCCTAGGGATGCAGGTCAAGCACAGACTTTAAACATGGACCTTTTCTCTCCCTGGGAAGCATGACCCAGTTGTACTGATACAGTTGTGCAATTTAATGTGACGCATGTCAGAATGATTAAGTACATTCGATTTGAGTCATGAGCAAGATGTTGAGTCAGTACACGCTTCAAGGTGTGAAATGCGAGAGGCAGAATGCTTTTTCTTTACTTCATGCAAATGAAACCAAAGAAAAAGTTGATTGTACACTTCATAGGCACACATATTTTAGTACTGAATAAAAGATTCAGCTCTGATGAATCATTCAGTACAAGAGTCGCGGTGGCACAGTCACTAAGGCAGGTCCCATGCAGCTCCTGAGACGGTGGCTTTGCACTGCTGAGGTTGACATCGTGTGTGGGAGTACTCCGGAGGCACTGCAAACATACAGGTTAGGTTGATTACAGGCCCTCATTTCCCCATATGTGAGTGGGAAGTGTGCCCCTGTAATGATGGGGCCTTCCGATGACAGTGAATCCCATGTCCCTTAGCACCATTGATTCTAGTCCTTGAGTCCCTAGTCTCTCGTCCCTTAGTAGATAGCTTTTCAAAAGCATCATACGTGGATGGCCTCAATGGGAATCAAATCCCTAACCCCATCCTTAGTACCCTGCTATAACAGTAGTCGCTCGGAAGGACCCCTGTTGATGATAAGCTAAAGGATCTAACAGGTTCTTGTGCCCGACTGCCAAGGAATATGGGGGTTATGAAGTATGTAGGCCGTAAGACTTTAGTTACACAAACAATAAGTCTGTTTTTTATCCTTTCTTTTGACGTTTCGAATAGACTGCCTGAAAATCACTCTCAGGCAGTGTGTGATAATTGTGATAATTACCAGCCCTGATCCATCCTGCTGTTGTCATGGCATCCGTGTGTTGTGAAATGTAAGGGCAGGGCAAGGCTGTGAACTGTACCATCTACTCTATAAACATCAAGAAGGATTGCCTTTTTTTTGGAGCCTCCTGACCTTGGACCATTGTTTTGGAACAAAAGGAAACAGAATCAAACTTTCACTTTGTATCCCAACATGGTTTCCAAGGCCAGCTGGGGGGGGTTGGGTACAAACCTGTAAAATAAACACTTTGTGGCCGAAGTACTTCATAGTTTGCATTGGCATGTTTGAAATGCAAAACCCAATGCCCATATGCATTCCATTTCCGATAAAACGTGATCAAGGTTTCTCAGTCAAAACCCGTTCAACATGACAAAACAAACCCTGCTGACTCACTGCTGAGTCAACAGGAGTTTCTTGATTAGCATACAATTGCAACCATTCAATCTAACGCAATAGGCCAGTGAACTGAGTGAGAGGACACCAGCACCGATAAAGAAGAATCAAACCAAATAATGCCACCAACAAGGCCACCAACAAGACTTTGCAGAACGATTTCGGATTGTAAGTTATTTGTTTGTAGTCAGGAAGATGAATGTATTCAAGGTAGCGGGTCTGTGTTGAACAAGCCCAGCAGCAGGCTTTGAGCACGGATCCAACCAGTGTGTGAGCCGGGGAAAAGACTGCATGTGGGCCTCCACATCTGGCCGATCACAGACAGGGAAGGCAGATCCCAGCCCTCACAGGGCTTCCATGGGAAGGAAAATCTCAAACCATAATAATGAGCAGACCTTAGTTAGGAATGAGATTGAGCTGTTGGAGGTAACTCTAGCTTTTGTTTAATAGTGTTGCATTGTTGGCATGGCTCTGTGTGCTCGCCCCATCAAAGGAGGCATGAATCTTTTTGAAAAGCTCTCGTTTGAACAATGCACACTCCCTGAGGTTTGACCCACTTTTTAAGACTTTCAGGATCCCGAGAAAATAGACAGGGTGATAATATACAGTCGCAAGGCTTTTTGGCAACTACCTATTCTTGCTGAAAACAATTGGTTTGATTGTCCTCATACACATACATCTTGCACCCTGTCTTTGCCTAAATCCAATAGTTCTGTGTCTCAGCCCCTTACTATTATCATCTCCTTTGCTTTAAGTATAGACCTGTGTGGGTGTTGTTATTCAGTTGCCTGCGGAGCACAAATAATTACTATAGCGATGTGATTAATGGTCTCAATCAGGAAAAAGGAGGTTGTGATGAGGTATGTTTAGAAAGAGACACAGCTGTGCCCCCCCAACCACCCCCCACCCACCCCCCCCCCCCCCCCCCCCCACTGGGAGTTTAGAGGCCAGAAGGATCTATTATTAATAAGGATACACCATGTCCTCTCACCTCTCATGCTGTGTGTCCACACACACACACGCCAGACACACACACACACACTCACACTCACAATCACAGACACAAGCATTTACACATACAGACACTCATACTAGCACACACACACACACACACACACACACACACACACACACACACACACACACACACACACACACACACACACACACACACACACACACACACACACACACACACACACACACGATGCGATGCCTACCCTTCCTTAACTCATTCAAGACTTCACTCAAATTCCCTGTAATTACCCTTTCGATATAACCATATGCTAAATAACTAAATAGTACATAGATGTGACCAGTAAATTAACAACATAATTGCAAGGTGTTCTTTTCCCATAAATGTGTCCTTAGTTCCTTGGATTTTAATTATAGTTCACTCTCTAAAATGACCTATCCCACATTATCCCACATTTTACAGTCATCTCTATTATGCTTTTTGCTTGTCGGCTGTGGAAGCTCGGTGTCTGTGATGTGGTCACAGACAGTAGTGGATAGACTGAAGCTTTTAAGCTCATTAGCATAATGTATACTATAATGACCCAGCGAAATAGCATAATGGAGTGGAAGCCAACAAGCTTCAAGAGGTTCCCCTTGTGCACACTTTTACAGAACCCTGAAAGTAGCAGCAGGGCTGTACTTGACGGACCGGTACTTGACCGTCTTCCTGTACATGTGCGAGAGGAAAATGCATGATGACTCTTTGCGTCGAGTGGGAACTTTCTCTTCCGCTGTTTGTCCTGAATGTGACTCGTGGCTGACATTGCTGTCCTTGTCGCTGCCCTAACAGTACCTGCCAGTCACCCCAGCCACTACGTAGTATGTACATTAGTAACACAGTGTTTGTCCTAGATAGAAATACCAGGCCATGCGCAGTACAGTAATCTAATAGCTTTCACAGATAGGCTGCAATAACTTCAGGTCAGACGGAGAGGCCCCTGGGAAGCAGCAAGCGTCTGGAGAAACAAAGCGACGTGAGGGTCAATGTAGAGTGGTGGTTATGATGAAGAGCTGCCAAGAAAGTGCAGACTCCTTTTTTAAACAAGCTTCCTGCTCTCTCAGAAACCCTCACTCTTCGGACACGCTTGGACGTGTTTTCCAAATGTGTGCTAAACCTATCATTCATCAAACTCTCAATCGAGAAAGAGAGTCAAGCTTTGGAAACACATGTTATTGCAGGATAAATCATATCACTTCCTCAAATCCTCCGCTATATGTTTTATGACCACATTTGAACAAACTTTGCTATAGTGGCCAATAAAAGTTCAAACTGGCCACATCCTTCCAGATCGACCCTTCTCCTCTCATCGTAGTCTCCTTTGGTTCAACTACGCTTGTGAATTATAGTCGAACATCAACACAAGTTTTGCGCAACAGTTTAAAAATGAAGAGCCTTTTTGACATAGAAACAGACTCTAAAGATAAACAACAATCTTTTTGGTCAATGACAGGCATGATCTGTATGCCCGGAGCACTCCATTAATGTACCGCCCAAGTATGCAAGCGATTTGCATTAATTAAGCCCCCCCATCAGAGGGCCTGGGGCATTGCCAGAGTAACAAAACAAAAGCCTGCACGCCTCTCGACACTCTCGCTCACTGTGGGCATTCTTGCAAATCTTGGGAGGTTGCATTCAATGTGAGAGACGTCCAACTCCCACCAGTTTTGGATAACAATACACAACAAGTTAATACTGGATATCAGCCATTGTAACCAGTCATGAATAAGTTATAACCTGTCTTGTAACTGCAGTGCAATTATGATGTGAATTAAACTCAAAACAAACTGGGAACTTGCACAAGAACAATTTACAACTCGAGATCCTCTTTTAGCAGTAAAATGTATCAGAAAGTTGTATTTTCTCAGCCATGATTACGACCAACAGACTTTTCAGACATGCATGAGCGAAGAGGTCACAGAGTGAGAGAGAAACAACCAAAACAAATGGGGTAGCTCTGGCTGTCACTAGGTCAGTGGAACAGAGCCATGTGCAACCAGAAAATCAATTCATGACCTGCAAATACCCAACACAACAACAACAACCGAGGAAGTGAAGTCAATCTTACCATCTTGGCAGTGGTGTCTCTTCCTAACCAACAGAAAGTTTGATCATGTTTCAAGTCTTCTTCATTGTCTCCTGAGAATCTTCAGTGTAGAGAACGAGAGAGAGAGAGAGAGAGACTTAACTCCTTGTTCGAAACCTCAATCACTCATATTAGTTCAGGTACATCCACATGAGGGTCGCTTTGCTTTTCTGAGAAGAACGTAACGAAAAGATCCCATTCTTCACAAGACCTTTTCCTCCGAGCCGCAGACAGAGGTTTGCGGGAGTTGCACAGAAACAGTTAACTTTCTCGGCTGCCTGTTGAATCTCAAGCTCCTCTTGTGCTTGCTTGCACCACACTGGGAGCTTAGAGCAAGTGGGGTAAGAGAGAGAGAAAGAGGGAGGGAGGGAAGGAGGGAGAGAGTGTTGGAGAGGGGGAGGAGAAAATCTTTCAGAGGAAATCCCCCTCCAGGCTTTTCAGTCTTCTATCTGTCACACACACACACACACACACACACACACACACACACACACACACACACACACACACACACACACACACACACACACACACACACACACACACACACACATAAACAAACACAAAAAGAACACACATATACACACATTCAGGAGTTCGTACTCACCCAAGGCGGATCCACAGACACAATACAAAATGAGACCCCCACACATACAAATACATACAGGTGGAAGCAAATGCATGAGAACATATGCTTTTGTCAAGTTCTTTGTTCAGAGTCTTTCTATCTGGGACACTCTGTTGTCCTTTGTTGTGTCTGTAAACGCATCTGTGTGAACACAGTGATCATGCCAGCAGTGTGTCAGCCACAGTATTCAAAGGCTTGGGACCTCATGTTAGGTTGAATAATGTAACAACACCATTTTGACTAATCCTAAATGTAGCCTATCATGTTGATTGCCAGTTTCACTCGATAAATAGTGGAATTATTTTGTTTACACCTAACTTTGATTTAGACATTTTGAAGAACTTGTACGTAAACGTTCCCAACTGAATTTCAAATATATTTTTAATGCTAAATCTTTCTGGGCAATGTATGCCCGAATTTGTACAGACATTATGTACACACTCAGTTTAACCCAGTATCAGAGAGCAACAGAAATCCAACCCCTCCAACATGGGCCCCTGTCTCTCTATTTTAATCATTGGGGTCTTTTGGGAGGTCGGGGGAGAGGGTGGGGTGTGTGTGTGTGGGGGGGGTGGGGGGGCTGTTTGTAAGTGAAAGTAAAGTCATTCTCCTCTCTCCCACCACTCGTAGAAATCCAATGTCTGCTCAGGGCGCTCTCTCTCTCTCTCTCTCTCTCTCTCTCTCTCTCTCTCTCTCTCTCTCTCTCTCTCTCTCTCTCTCTCTCTCTCTCTCTCTCTCTCTCACAGCAGAACGTGTTTGACTCACATCAAAGGGGAGCAAGTCAGTAGAAGTAGGGGAAGCCAGGCTTGTAGACAGCCCAGAGAGAGCTGCTGCTGCTGCTGCTATACCATACTTGGCTGCAGGAATGCAGGGTTACACCCTGTGAGTTACAGCTCATGTCCACAGGACTGAGAGGTCTGCTCAGAATGAAAGTCTGCAGCGAGAAGTTGGTGGCTTGCTGCAGATCTCCTCCAAGCATTAGTCACGACAGCTTTGGCGGATCAATTCTGCGGAACCCAAAACAAGGGTGACGTCTGTGAGAACCTAGTGATTAGAAACGCAACCCTATTTGTCCATTTGCAAGTCCAGACCCCACCTGTATGCGTTTTTTTATTTTTTTTATTCATGAACCGAAGGGATACGCCATGATTCCTGTTTGTCTTAAGCTGCTCACTCTCAAGGTAGACAGCAGTAAGGGGAGGCAGGCTCCAAAGTAATCCCTCTCACTCTTATTATGTTTGGGTTCCTCTTCTCACACAGAGTTCTGTTAAACATTCTTCAAATGTTTCTCCTGAGAGAAAATACCTTGCTAATTTGCCTTTTTGACCCTAACCAGGAAAAGATGTATATAGCATGAGGCCCCCTTCTCTTTCCTCTCTTGTTTTCATTTTTATTGTCTTTCTTTCGGCCTTTTCTCCCAAGACTAGATCCTGCTTGCTTGATCCTGAGGTTTTGACAGATGTGTGTGTGTGTGTGTGTGTGTGTGTGTGTGTGTGTGTGTGTGTGTGTGTGTGTGTGTGTGTGTGTGTGTGTGTGTGTGTGTGTGTGTGTGTGTGTGTGTGTGTGTGTGTGTGTGTGTGTCGGGGGTTTTGGCAGGGGATTAAGGGGGAGATGAGTAACAGCAGGTACATCCTCTGAATGTTTTATTTTATTTTATTTTTTTGTCTTTTCAACTATTATTTGTCAAAGGCATCTTCGTACTTTCATATTTGGTCACATATGTTATCTTATCTGAGACTTAAAACTTCAGGGAACCTGGCCGAATTGCACAGAATAGAGAGAGACAACCACTCCTCCCCAGGGATTTGGCAGAAAACGGTCCCAGAAACTTCAATAGATTGGCCAGATGGGCCACGGTCAACTGGAGGCTGTTATGCCAGAAATGTGAATTTAGTCGCTCAAGCGGAGGATATGAAATTGGCCAGTTCTACAGTAAGAGTGTTTAAAGTTTGCCTCATGCCAAGCAACTTTGACTCCCAAGTAGAATCAATATTTGTATTGGATTAATTATCATTAAGACAGTTGGTAACTACATCATAAGAGAGTAAATGTGAAAGAGCTACACTGTTCTGAAACCTTATTATGGATTACTTAGAGACGTCATCAGATGCCTTTTGTTTTTAATTTCAGGATTTTCAAAATGTACATTTTGCCAGGGTCAAAGTAAATCATGGTTTCACTGTAACATTGCATGGTGGATCTACCAGAGAATCACACAGATGCACAGCCCTCCACTTCCCCGGACCCCATACCTGCATTTCATTCTCTGCTCTTTAGCATTCTACAGCTTGACATGGGTTTCGTGCGGGACAGCCATTCCATTATGGGATGGAATGTGTGTCTCCCCACGTCCAGGTTTCTGAGGGTTGGTCAAGGCTGTCTGATCCAGAAACACCACGGTTGAGGCAGCCTGATGGAGCCCGCTGAGGACTGACACCTCCCCCCCCTCCCCACCACTCTGCTCCCCCCCTCCCCCCTGCTCCCCCCTTGTTCATGAAAAACAGATGTGTTGTCTAGTATCTCCGCCCCCGGAGCCTGAAGGTGGGGAGTGGGGGGGCGTATGGAGAACCTCCACACACTGAGTCAGTGGAGAAGCTGCTTAGATAAGGTGCTGATTTAAAAAAATAAATAAATAAAGAAAGAAGCTGACACAGCCACACGCGTGTGTATACACACACGGGCGGAATCAGACATAACCAGACGGAAGAAATGTACACAAGAACCAGTCCCTCAGCCGATAGTGATGGATGCCAGAAGACAGGAACTCATGATCCTACAACAGGATATGCTTTATTAGGCTAACTATCTGAAGACCTAGCGATAAGCGCACACGTAAACTAAAAACGCACGTTGCGACGCACACTCACTCACACACACACATCGCACAAACATCCCGGTAGCTGTGTAAACACACTTAGACGGATCGGGAAAGAGAGACCACCGATCATCTCATCCCCCCCCCCCCCCCTTTCCCATATTCCACCTCCCCCCTTTCATTCCATCCAAATGAGTGAAAGACCCCCGAAGGCAGCATCAGGAGAAGGACCCCTTCTGCTGCAGACACACACAACCTTCCAGCAACCCCTACGCCTGTTGACTTTAGACCGCAGTCGAACAAAGGCACCGTGCTCCTCTAATGAAGTCTATTAAGAGGGGTGACTCAATGGGAGCAAACCCAGGATAATATCATCATTAGTGAACAGGCGAATACCTCACGCCCCGTGGTGACTTAGCCCCACCGGGGCCACTGCTGGGGCCAATCACTACAACCTAGAGCTTGCTAATTGAACATGGTTTTCGATTGGTTTATTATTTGCCTAAATGCAGACAGATTCGCCAGCTGTGTCATAAACACAGCACCTCATCCTGAGGCTACACGCTAGGATGGCACCAGGCCCTTTCCTGGGCTGGGTCCCTAAGACTGCCGCTGTGACACGTGTCTGTGATCTTCCTGTTTGTGGCGGGGGGGGGGGGGGGGGGGGGGGGGGGGGGGGGGGGGGGGGGGCGGGTTGCGGTGGGGGCTGATGAAACGACGCGGGACAGGAGAGACAATAAGCCCGACTGTCTTCCTCTCCCGCAGTCGGGTTCCCAGGATGGGAGCGCTCCTCTTATCTGTGTCTGGAGATCCAGTACCGCCGCAGTCGTGACATCATTTCCTGCCCCAACGCATTGCCCCCCCTTCCCTGGAGATTAAGGGGGCCCTTAGGTTGGGACTTTTCGATGTTTGGTTGCTTTAGATGTTCTCTTTCAACACACGGAGGCGGAGGTAGTCAGAGCTGGCCGCTTCCCAAGCCCATGCCTGTCTTCACCCCAGATGTGTGCGTTGTGTTGTCGAGGTGTTGTCTTCATTGGCCTTGTCTTACTGGAATGTCACTTGAAGACATGTTGGGACTGCTGAGCCCATGGGAAAAACATTGGTAATTATGACTCAAGTGTCGATTGCAATAATTCAGGTATTTGTGTGCGTGTCAGGGGAGTGTGCCTCCCGTGTGTGTGTGTGTGTGTGTGTGTGTGTGTGTGTGTGTGTGTGTGTGTGTGTGTGTGTGTGTGTGTGTGTGTGTGTGTGTGTGTGTGTGTGTGTGTGTGTGTGTGTGTGTGTGTGTGTGTGTGTGTCCGCTTGACTGTGAGGATCACACTTTTGATTGAGGGTCAAATATGTTCAATGTAAGCAGGACTAGCAGGTCCTGGCATTGTAATTTTCCAAAAGTGTGTATGTTTAAATTCCTTCAACCTCGCTCCATGTTTTCATTCATAATAAACAATAATTCATAGCAAATAGTTAAGTGTGCATTGTCTACCATCTGATTAACTCTGACTCTTTATTTGGAAATGAATTGGATATCGTTACCAAAATATACTGTGTGAATGTTTTAATTTCAATATCTCTGTGTTGATTCCCTTGTGGAAAACAGTATTCCTTGCCAGGGATGTGTGGTGTTCTGTCTTGTAGTGTGAATCTGTGTGCACATTGGATAGAAGTTCAATGGTGAACTCAACAGCAAAGGGTGAGATATTAAAGCCCCATAAATAAAATAAATGAGTGAATCTTTCTTCTGTGGCCATAGCTCAGAAACCAAATGAAAAGAGCTAGGCTGTAAAATAAAGAATGTTGGGTACAAAACTGATTTATTTCTGGTCTGAACGTGGGAGAATGTGTGCCTGTATGTATGTGTGTGTTGTGTTTGCATATGAATGTTTTTGTAAAGTGTGTGTGTGTGTGTGTGTGTGTGTGTGTGTGTGTGTGTGTGTGTGTGTGTGTGTGTGTGTGTGTGTGTGTGTGTGTGTGTGTGTGTGTGTGTGTGTGTGTGTGTGGTGGGGTGGACCCTCTTTGGTCCACAACCCACTGGCAGTTCACACATGGTTCTGCTTGTTGTGTCCCCCCCTGGCCCAGTGTGTGTTCCGCAGGGCTGTGAGGTGGTGACCCTGTCCAACCCCTACCGTGTGTCATCGGGGCCGGTGCTAAAAGGCAACGGGCTCAATTTGAAACGAGCCGAGGAACTCCAACGTGGGATGGATTTGTCATGCCCTCTGTGGACAGGCAAGAGCACTCAGAGATTTACATAAACCGTGTGTATGGTAATCTCACCACATTTGGTTTGAATCATTCAATTATTTATCAAACGCCTTTGTCCAAAGCGACTCACAGTGAATTCAGAGACATGTCATTGAAGAGCAGGTTGGGGTAATGCTTCTCGCTCATGGAATCAAAGCCATACTTTTTAGCTGTGAGTCAGACACGCTGAACCTTACACTATTGTGCTCCTGGATGAGGCTGCTTGGATAAATTACAAAATGAATAAACACAGCAGAGAGTTCATAGGAAAGTTTATGATCAAACCATTGGCAAACTGCGGTACGCAAACAGACACGCACACATACACAAACACACACACACGCAAACACAAACACACGCACACACACACACACACACACACACACTCAAACACACACACACACACACACACACACACACACACACACACACACACACACACACACACACACACACACACACACACACACACACACACACACACACACACACACATAGGGAGTACTACAGAGCAGCTAAACTACTTTGTAATCCTCCGTGCTTGAAAACCGAGTCTTTTATTATGAGAAGTCACTGGAGCAGGACAGTTCCTGGGAGAACACCCATGAAGGCTCCAATAAGAGCGACTTGGAGCTAATGTAGCCAGTGTAACATGTCCAGCTCCAACGGCCTGTGTAAGCAAAGCTGCAGACACAATGGTGTTTTGGCAGGACAGTGTATGAAAACAAAGCCAGCTGCCAGGCCATGGGAAACAGGGAGGCCCAAACACGGAGCCGACAACAAGATAGTTGTTTCAGGTGAGGCAGAGGACAACAGGTGATTGTTTGTTGTGTGTGTGTGTGTGTGTGTGTGTGTGTGTGTGTGTGTGTGTGTGTGTGTGTGTGTGTGTGTGTGTGTGTGTGTGTGTGTGTGTGTGTGTGTGTGTGTGTGTGCATATTTCAGCTTCTACCATCAGACAATGTTTACAGCAGTATTAACAACTCCAATTACTCTACGATGCAGGCATGGCACTGTCTATGGTTCATACTTGGAAGAGACAATTGGATTAAATTAAATAAGTGTATGACCACCATCAGCTGCGATTCTAAGATTTGACCGTGAGGGGGGCATTAGCTCCCAATAGATTTAGTTACATCTGTATTTTTATTGTGGTTTACAATGTATGGTTAGGCTACTCACTGGCGGAAAGTGGGACACCCAGGACACTGATCGGTTAATAGGGTTAAATCTCTATATCTCGCCCTTCGACTCCTTTCAAACACTGTTTTTAGTTATTCCATCAGCTGCCCTAACAGTTCGGATGAAGCCCAAATGAAATGATTGGACATTTACTACCACATTACTGGCTGACGTTGGGGCTTCACCCAAACTAAGAAGGATCCAAAAGCCAAACAAAGGCCTTTAATTTACTGGAATGTGCACACACACATCCACACAGACCTACTACTACCAGACACTCTGATGCAACCGACTACTCCCAATATTCTGGGATTGTGTGTCATTGCCACTGAGTCACCGTACGTCTAGACCTGCACAAATCACTTCTGGATGTTGGAGCCCTCGTCCCGACATCCTTTATATATATACCCTCCACCTGGTGTCAGCCCCGCGGGGTGCATGTTCCCCTCCAGCCAGCGTCTCCTAAATCACTCCCCTGTTATGTTGTTACGGAGGCTCACGCTGCCCTCCATCTCGTTCTGTCACCTTCTGTCCCTCTGTCTTATCCCTCCTATCAAGTACACTCACGCTCACTCTGCTCGGCTCTCTAAATCCAAACCCTGTTTCATTTTGAGTCTCTCAAACCCCCCCCACACACATTCACTAGCAAACACACACACACACACACACACACACACACACACACACACACACACACACACACACACACACACACACACACACACCCTGCAGCTGTTCTTTTCCTAAAACTATTTTCCCAGACATACTGAGCGGAGTGTGTGTGTGTGTGTGTGTGTGTGTGTGTGTGTGTGTGTGTGTGTGTTTTTTGTGTGTGTTTATCTCTTGCAGGACCCAGTGCTGGCAGGAGTCGATAATCCCTTGCTTAGACTGTGAATGACAACAACTACCGCTCTGTTACTGTTGATCATTCCTGTGTCTTTATCTGTCTATCTGGATCTTCAGACTGACTCTATCGTCGATAATCCCTTACTAAGACTGTGGATGATAACAACTTTGCTACAGTTGTTCATTCCTGTGTCTCTATTGCTCTATGACTCTCCAGAATGACTTTCAAACTCTCTATCTATCTTTATCTATCTTTTGTCTATTTACTTGTTTTTGTCCTACTTCATTTTATTTCAACATTCTCTCCCCGCTTCGTCTTTCCTCGCCTGTTTCTTTTAGTTTTTCTTATTTTCCTCCCTCACGTTTCCTCGCTCTAGCACTTGCTTTGTTTCCAAAACAAAGCAAGTGTTCTTGGCCATCAGTTGATTGGTTGTGAAAGCATGTTGGTCCGTAAAAAAAATCGAAATAATCGGCCAATCAGAGCACAGGGACATTGATTTACTGTCAATTGCACAGGGACTTTCAGTTATGGGGAAAACACAGCAGCACGAGCTTCTTTGAGAATGGCAGAGGGGGGAAGAGGGACAAATAGATTAAGTGAGAGCAATAGAAAGAAAGAAAGAAAGTAAGGAAGGAAGAAAGAAAGAAGCATTGATGTAATTCAAGAAGCAGAAGCATGAATACCATCCCATTTTAGATTAGCATACACGCAGCAATGAATAGTTTGAATATCTTTTTACCATTTGAAGAATTTCACCACTAGGTGGCACATGTCACCAACCATGAAATTACTGTCAGCAAATAGATGTTGATGCAACTTCCATTCAAACTAGTGACAGACAGTGGAATAGCACTGCCTATACCTTTAATCAAAGGACTTCAATGAATAATACATGTGATGTACAACACATAAAGGTTTGATTTGCGAATGTGCCTCCAAACTTGGTATTGTCCTTTGGTTAATTTAGAAGTGTGTGTGTGTGTGTGTGTGTGTGTGTGTGTGTGTGTGTGTGTGTGTGTGTGTGTGTGTGTGTGTGTGTGTGTGTGTGTGTGTGTGTGTGTGTGTGTGTGTGTGTGTGTGTGTGTGTGTGCAGCTGAATAAGCAACAAAGCTGTGAAGACCTTCAGGGCAAAGACCTCTGCCCTTGCCACCATGTTATGTGTATCGTACACATATAGACGTATTGAAACAACAAAATACAGACACAGACTAGTGCACACACACACACACAGACACACAACACACACACAGTACGGATTCTAAACAAAGAGCGAAAACAAGCTGTGTAAACCACTGACAATGATCACGCATTATACATAATGCGTGTTGTCACTCTACCCAGCCATGATTTTACCTTTCTACCCTTTAGTTGACAGATTTCCACAGGCTTTATCACAAGACTGTAAACATCTTTGACTTAATAACCAGTTGTTCAAACACTGTTGAAGTAGGTGGTTCTAATTTCTTAGACTATAATCTTTTTAAAATTGACTGACACACTGCATGTGTGTGTGTGTGTGTGTGTGTGTGTGTGTGTGTGTGTGTGTGTGTGTGTTGTGTGTTGTGTGTTGTGTGGGTGTGTTGGTGTGTAAGTCTTAAAGTGTATATGAAGAAAAATACACATAGCTTGCTTTTTTAACAGACAAAAATAGATAATATCTGCTGAATGTTCTTTGGTGGCAAATCCTCATGACCATCACATTTGTTAAAGTATAATAACGATGGGTGAAGTTTAAGAAAGTGACATAGTGCTACCATGCTTAGTTCATTTAGCAAACATAAAGAAAGGCATGAATACAACGGTGTGATGCTAAAGCGGTCTCGCTGTCTCATCCACCATTTTGAAAACGGTTGGCCTGTAGGTGGTGAGTGACTTTAGCCTTTAGTGTTAGCAGAGGAGACAAACCACTGGTGACGTAAGCTGGTCGCTGAAAGCTAGTGGGGATTAATGTCAACCCTAGTGGATGACAGTAACATGAGATTTAAACACAAAGCCAAGTAATATGAAAACAAATATTGCTATGGATTGGCAAAACAGGCTTTTTTATTTATCATTGTTAAATAACTGCTAGTTAATGCTTAGTACTGCCTTCGCTAATGTCGCTGAATGGTAAATTATTGTACCCTTATTGTAAACGGTTAAGAGGATGTCAGCATTTTAATGGCTGACACACAGCTGACCCACCGACAGGTCACCATGTGACCACAGCACATGATGCTCTTGGGTCGTGACCTTTGGCTTGAAGTAAGGACAGATCTCACAGGGGTTAGGAAGTATAGGTACGATGGACAAATGTGGTTTGGTTTACAAGCCAAACATAAAGACACACACACAGAGAAATACACCTACACTTGTGGCTAACAGGTGGGATTTCATAACAGAAATGTCTTTATTTTGTTCCAAAGATAGCTTTTTGTACTCTACCTTACTGATCGCCCTCTCAAAATATTAGAGTTTTTCAACACAGCACTCAAGTTCTGAAATTTCTCCTCTGCTGATATGAAAACCTCTAGTTTTTCTTCTAGTGCTCTTACATAGCATTCAAAAATGTCTCAGAGAAATGTCCCTTCTCACAATAACATACACTGAATAGAGAAAGGCAAAGCAACTATAAATGTCAAACTTGGTAAAAAAAGATATTATGTCAAATGTATTTTTCAAAGACGAACACCTAAGAAAACAGGTTTCGTATTGCAGCTACAGTAAAATGCCTCCAATATATCACGGGAAAACAGAACATGGCAGAAAAGTATCTTCTCACTTTTCATGGGGTTCAAATCTTCTTAATCCTCATCTTCATTACACATTCAATCATGAGTTTGCAAATATGAAACACGAGCTGCTGTGTCTCGCCTCCCATCCTAAACGCAACCAATTCCTACTGATTAGTGATTCAAGCTGGCCTCTTCCTCTCCCAATGTAACTGCAAACCCATTCACCATGTCCCTCCTTTCCCCCAGGCTGTGGCTACAGAGCTTATAGAAATGTCATATAACATTACTGTTCCACCACAGTTCCTGCTCTTTGTTGCGGTAAAATCCAACTAATATCCGGTGTATTCAGCGGCGCTGTTGGGATGTTGTTGTTTCTTTTGCTGATCCAGCAATTGCTGATTCATCTTAGCCTTGCAGAAGCACGGATAATTAGGATAAGTATCAAACATGAACACTGATTTCTGGATCTTAATCCCTATGGGACTGTCAGCATTAGCAATGGGAGAGACCTGGAGCTTTGAGCCATGGAGGCTCAAAAGGTTTGGTTGTGCCTCTCCTTCTCTTGTACAGCGTCTTGCTTTACAAACCCGGGGGCCTTTACGCTAACTTGTGCTACCTTCAGCTGACCCATTTAACCAACGGAGCACCCAACACTCTCGGAAACCTCCCCTGCTCCATTTCTTATCAGGCACGATATAAGGGATGTAGGCACGCACTTGCACACACATGCTTCATGCACACACACACACACACACACACACAAATACACACATATACAAACTCAGGCATAGATTCACACGCACACGCACTAGCATACGCATGTTCACACAAACACATCCAAGCATATACACACACAAAAGCCTACACACAAACCGTACAATTTACAAAGACAATGGTGTTAAGAGTGTAATATGATAATAGCAGTGGTATAATTTCTAAACTGTCAAGATGGGGATGTAAACATACCTCGTTCAGGTGCCGAGTTCAGTGGTTTATCCCAGCTCTCCAGCAGCCTGATGTACTGTGGACGTGTCCTCACAATGTGCTGTGTGTGTCCACTTTAAGGCAGATGACTGAGGAGAACAAGCTGCAACAACATGCCCATGTCCTGGGCAACAGGTGTCGGCTAGTGGGAAGGGAGAAGGTAAAGGAGAGGAGGGGTGTAGCACACATGTGGGAGGCGGCCAGTAATAGTCCTAGAGACTAGGGGGAGAACATGTTATCAAAGGAAAAACATGTGATTGTAGTCTTTCTCTTTGCTGTAGAAAGCCCACTGAAAAGGGGCAGGTATTGGGTATACTCAATGACCACCTCTATTTTGGAAGTATAGGAGCATTAGAATTTTAATGGTAGTAATAGTGTTTTGGTCGTTGTTTAGCAATTAATCGTGACATTATTTCTCATTATGGGGTGACCTTGATTTGTTTAAAACTGCCACATTGGTAATCATGTTAGGATATGGTATATTTATGTTCATTTGGGATTTAAAACACTAAAGCTTCTTGAGTACTCACTGATAATGGCAGAGTTTTGCCAACAAATAATCCCATGTTTTCTGATATACAGCCCTTGCATACAATTACAAATTAAAGGGATCAATGGCTTTTAATTATAAGCCAAAAGCATATAATCATTGTTTATTTGTCTTACAGAGGAGTTTACTGGCTTGGTGAGATAAGGAGACACTATTAAGACAGATGCTGGTCTAGCGAATAGAGAGAATCCCACACTTGATGCCTCATCATCAGACATCACCGTTTAAACAACAACGCTTTCAAAGTTGCCAAATTCCAAAAAGTGTAGTTGACCCAAAAGAGTGTTCCGAACAAACTTCAGTGTGCGCAGCTCTAGATGCAGAGTAAGAATGGCCCCATTAGACGCTCCTCTGAGAACATGTTGGCCTTCATAAGGGAAGATCAGCTAGTGACACAAGTTGAGGTAACCTCTTTTTACCCAAATATAGCCGCACGTTCATCTCATCCTCGGCCCGGCGCTATTCCCTGTAGTGCCGCGTACCCGCCGCACCATCAGCCTATCACCTTGCGAGGGAGGAAAGGGAGATTTGAGATTTAGGTCAGGCGGATCCCAGGAGTGTAGAGCTTGGTTCTGATGGGAGCGTAGCGTGGTCACTTCAGAGGAACACAGTCTGGAGTACAGTACTCACATAGTGGGTCTGCCATGCTAGATTCCAGCTGGCTTTGGGAATGATCGTCATCCAAAGAGTGGAGGTAGTTGGAACAGTGAGGTGTTTGTGTGCATAAAATGCATATTCAGGCTTGCTGTTTTTATGTACTGTATATGCCATTTGGTGGGCATATTTATTCAAAGCATCGAGGATGCCACGGGGAATTGAACCCCTAACTCTTGGCAGTGGTGAAGGCGGACGTGCTGTACCAAAAGAGCTAAATGGTAGCATAACACATGGTGTATTTAGAATTGGCTAGAATGTTCCTGCCTCACATAGTACAGTCATTTTAGATCCCAACACTGGAGCACTATATGTAACATTTTTTAAAAATACTTTTGGATCCAGCATTCCTATCCTGTTATAACAGAACTTCTGGAGGGAGACGGCACAGAGCCTGGGTGGGAAACCAATAGCTGCAACGGAGTTACGCCTTGCTTCCAGTTTGGTCATGGAGATATTCCGCCATAGATGACTAATGAGCGTGAAGTTGTATGTGTTTTTCAAAAATGTCCAGCGTACAGGGTTTATTTGGTTATTCTTTGAAAGTTTACTTCTGCTGGCCAATTTTGTGTTGGCCAATTATATGCTTAAAGATCCCCACCTCCAGCCACATGAAATGAAAGATGTAGCCCAAAAAATGTCAAAGGCCTTGTTCACCCAGTTTTGTCCTCATCTGCCATCAGACTTTAGCTATTAATCTAAGTCTGATTCGTGAGACGACTGAAACATGTACACAGAGTCTCTCTCCAGACTTCCCAGCGTGGGCACGGCTCTCTATCTGCGGAGAACATTTGTTCACAAGCCCCCCCCCCCACCATCCATCCCCCGCTGGGCCGATCGTGCTGAGTAAGTGTGCTCTAATCCTGCATGACTTAAGTCTTTAACCACTGGCGAGTGGTGCTGCGAGGGGGGCCTACACGACCCCCGGTGTCCTGGAGCCTCACATGAAGGAAGGACGCCTGGCTGGTACGAGCTGGGTGTGCTGGATCATAGTGTGGGTCGGTTCCTCTGCGGAGGCCAGCTGCCATGTGTAGCCATAAACAGACACGGCCACAGCAGCAGGGATGCTCTGTGGGTAGCAGTAACGCGAGGTGTTAGCGACTGTAACTAGAAATTATGAAGAAAAAGCTTTCTCAGAAGATGCACCAAATTGTCATTGAATTGTCGTTTAAATATATGCCATCTAGATGCCATAATGCTTGGCTGGGAACACGAATCCAAAGAGACTGTGCCGTGATTAAAATAACCTCTTTGTCTGATCACTTTGCCACACCAGTTTTTCTTTAAAGTTTCAACTAAACAGCAAACCAGAGCTCTTAAAGAGCCAGTCTGCGTTCCCTTGGGCTCGGCTTTGGTAGGGAGACTCACTTCTAACAAGACTGTGAATGTTGTTTTCTGTGCTGTAATGATGCCACCAAGAAACATCCCTTTTGGTCCAAAATATTTGCCACAGGCCCGAATCAATAGAGACAGCCCTGCTGTCTTTGTGACACTGGAGTTTGATCATTTAGTTTTGGGGCTCACACAGCATAAACAACATGATTTGGATCGTTTGTGGGTTCAAAGCTAAATCTGCTGGTACTCTTCAAACCCCCGAAACCCCAAAATGTATAAAACACATCAATACATGAGAGGAATATTTTAAACAAGATCTTAGCATTAATTTCTAAGCAAGTTAACAACTTTTTGCTCCTTCAACTCAAGAAGTGCAAGCATACATACTTATTAGGCATTAGACAAACACGTAAAAAGTGGATATTGAATATTCTACAAGGTTTCGCAAAGGAAATGGAAAGCCAATGTGGGCCGTAATAATAATAATTGCAAATGAGGCAAAAAATATACATCCAAGACTGTTTACTTTTAATCATTAACTTACCAAGCATTATTTAAATGTTATTCTCCACAGGCTAATTATATCAGGTGAATATCAGTCCTAAAGTCATGATTGTGGATGCATCGGCAGTGGCTTAATCCAGTTAACCTTATCTGGATGCCCATATCTGGTATCTCAGGGATGTGACATCCCAATGGAGATGTTTTTGGACATTTCTGCTGTCAAGATTGAAAACGTTTCCTTCCCTGTCAGCTGCTATGCCACTAGTAATGCTGAGGTAATGGATCATAGTTTGACCTGCTAGATCACTCTTTATGACAATACAATATTTTTTACTTGTTTTAATACATTAAGCAAAGCACTTTGTGAATATATTAAAAAAGATGTATGATGATATTTTACTTAAATGCCCGAATGCAATTTAAATGTCAACCTCTATATTATTGTGTATACTGTCATATATCAATGTAGGTTATATTTTTGTATCTGGTTGTATTATATGAGCACTATACACAATATAGGATTGAATGGTATCCTGCAATCTTTTATAGAACACAGTATATATTGTATCGTGTTACTGTATCAGAGAACAGAGATTGATATTTAAATTGATCCGAAAGGCAATTATTTGGTGAATTATCTAGCTTTCGTATGTTATATTTAAATGCATAAATTATAACTATCCATTACAAAATTTGCACCATCACTATTTTCTGTGTTCTTGGCAATATTGAGTTACAATGCCTCATGATATGCAATAGCAATATTAGCTGCCTTGAACTGGTGATGTTTTTTTTAGTTGCTCAAAGGCCCATTAGTTCATTCAAGCTTTTTTCGCATGTGGCATGCTGTTATGGTACACAGCTGTGACACTGGGCATTTAAAAACATACACAAATTATACAATAAGACAGCTGTTTCGTTTCCGGCTACAGAAACAAGCCACTGAGTGGTTTAAGATATGCATAGAAAGTAATTTATTATATACTTTTTCAGTATTGCATATCTTTCCGATATGACATCTGAATTTGGTGGACATATTTTCAAATTCACCTCTAATCTTGCATTATCCTGAAATTGTATTCGGATTGATGATTAATGTGGAAACAGTGTTTTCAGGGTCAACAATGAATAAATAGTTCCAATATTTATATTGGATATTTAATTTCCATCAATAACGATCAGTTAAAACCACAGACTCATTCCTCCTCACTCCTCCCTCCTTACTGTTTTATCAACCCTTCATAACCGTTCATAACTGATGTGCCTGTTAAATATCTAAATATCTGCTTATTTTCTATATAAATAATCATTGCTTCTGGGTAAAGATGTTAAGCATCAAAAGCATTGGCTATTGTCACAGTGAAACTTATATAGTCTTACAGTCTTACGATATGCAATTAACCACAGACGTACAATATCATCATGCTATGTTGAATATTCTCCTTCAGGGCATGTACAGACATAACTTCAGGGTTTAATCACCATTCAATTCATTTCAAGATAAAACTAAAACTGTAAGTGATAGTTTTACCCCTACATTTTGCCTTTTATTGCTTTTTATCACAGTTAGATTGGATTTGGCTTATTACATTCAGAAAATCTGATGTCTTCAACATGTAGCAGTGAATGCCTGAGGACTGATAGGCAGATAGACAGGCATACAGTAGGGGTAGGTATGCAGGCGCACCTCGACACTCTGGGGAGGAGCCGGGGATCGAACTAGAAATCTTCCAGTGGCAAGTCAATCAGCTGTAAATCCTGAGCTAAGCCAACCCGCGGCTATAGACACACACACACACAGACACAGACACACACACACACACACACACACACACACACACACACACACACACACACACACACACACACACACTCGAGGAATCAAATATACACACTTTATATTTCAAAATATACACAAAAAATGTCACATTTGTGCCCTTCTGATGCATTAACATACAACATCTGAAATTGTATATAACTAGTACCCTTTTAAATATACCAACCACCATATGTATGTCCAATCCAATTCATCTTTAACTTGAAACTTGAATTGCAGTGAATTAGTATAATCTATTAGTAATGATTGACGACTGATTTTCTGAAGAAGGAATAATGATGGTAAAATATGATATATATATATTGAGATGACCTTGAAGTAGGTCAAACAGACAACACCTGCCCCTCCCCCCTCCCATGTGATCTCCTATAACTGCTCAGCCCTGTCTCTGAGCTGGAAGCAAAATGGCTTTGCCGCTGCATGTGTGTTGCTACATTCTGTCTTTCATCAAATGATTTAGATGAGAAATTCCAGGCTTTATTAAATTATATGGATCTCAGCGCCATGTCCTGTAGAGTCTGGATTGTTCCTTTAATTGGTGTGCTTGTGTATACGTATGCGTGTGGTTGTGTGTGTCTATGTAAACGCGTGCATGCTTTTGTGTGTGCTTGTATGCGTCTGTGTGTGCGTGCATGCATAAGTGCATGCCTGCAAGTGTGTGTGTGGCTATATGTGGGTCTGTATCTGTGCGTGTGTTTGCATGTCTGGGTGACTCTTTGTGTGTGTGTGTGTGTGTGTGTGTGTGTGTGTGTGTGTGTGTGTGTGTGTGTGTGGTGTGTGTGTGTGTGTGTGTGTGTGTGTGTGTGTGTGTGTGTGTGTGTGTGTGTGTGTGTGTGTGTGTGTGTGGTTATGCAGTCGTAATCATTGCGTGACCAAGCATGCAGAACTCATCAACACATGCAAAGACGCAAACAAATACGGCACTGGGGACACTAAAGTTGAGCATGGATGTCAACAAATTAATATCTTGCCTGCACTAGTATAGATGTGTAGATGAGTGTTTATAACATGTTCATTATCTACTCCCTGTGCTTGGATTAATTAAAAGACCTCTAAATTGCCATCTCTTTAGCCATGTCTTTTTAAGGGAAGCAGCATGCACCTTGGAAACAACGGCCTCAAATAATTTGTACAATTCTCCAGGGCTACTTTATGCTAATGTTCAACATCCAGTTCAGTTTTCATTTCGGCAAAATAGTTTGGCCAGCAAAACAGTTTGGCAGCAAAGTTATTTTAAACCAACACACATTATGCCATATTGCAGTTATTTCCTAAAGGCACGGCAACAGCTTGTTAATGAATCCCTGATGTACTTACTATAGAAGCCGCGCATGCCTATATATTAGTACATAATGTATTCATGAGCTGGCTCTCTGGTGAGGCCAGCTGTAGAGAGGATTCTGTTTATTGATATTACAGTAAACTACACCATCTGAAGGAGATTTGGTGGATTCCACCATAGAACATTTATTCCAAATTAGCCCATGGCTTATTAAATCGTCTGGCAGATGGCTGGTCTTTTTATACCCAGCTATGTGTTTTTATGTTCCACTTGGACGCCCACTAAAGCACGGCTTGATGTTCTTCTCCCAATCGATGCCCATACAGTGACCTCTGTGTTCCCAAGGTCAGATGAGAATTCCTCAACTCATTCCTCAACTCAGGTATTTAACAATGCCACAACATTACTCGGGTATTAAACAATGCCGTAGCGTTGTTCAATACCTGACTCTGATTGGTCAAGATTGCGCAACGGGTGCATTTCTTTGTTAATAAAGGACATCCCTGCTTTTTAACAGCTCCACATCCATAACCCTACAAATCTAACATGAGCAGCAACGATCAAAGAAGAAAAATAAAACGCATTATAGATGCAGACTAAGGTATACTAATTGTGGGTTGCTGTGGTATAAGCTTAATAAACCAATGATGGCTGACCTGTTATTGTGTTTTGGAAAGCAACCACCATGTCAAACATTATATTCCAATAACGTGACACTCGTCGTGGTTTATTCCTTACATATACAGATGTGCATATGAATGCATATACAAACAGTCCCCAGAGACTCTAATTCTCATATCAAATTTCAGTGAGGTTCCATTTGTTACCAAGCCCCAGCCTTGTCCTTGGTTATTGAGAAGGAAACGCACATCATCACAATTTGTTAATGGCCGCAGCAGTTGACGGACTTCCGGAACCTCATCTGCTCAAAATGCTCCCGGTAATCTGCCGTTAAACCGCGGCTAATCCTGTATTTGCCTGGTTGGCAGTGGCCAGCAGTGAGGCAGCTTGTTAACAGGGTTGAGGGCGAAGAACTTGGTCTGTCCAGGGACAAAGTCGTTCCTGCCGGGCTGTCTTAGCATTGTGCTTCAGCTCTCGGGGGTGGGTTGCCTCCCTCTCTCTCTGCCCCTCTCTGAACACTTACTTACAGTTTACTATAGTCCTCTCCCCTGTGGATGTGGTCGTCCATGCCAGCTTGAAGAAACCATCTGTGACCGAGTTCCCTTGGCCTCTGGCTCATGGCACTGGCGCTTTTTTGGTAGTTCTGAGCAGATGCATTGGCAGGGACGAACATCGAAGACGTCTGCAATCTGTGTATTTGTTTGTGTGCGCCTGTGTATGTGTCTGCATATACATTTGCACATGATGACACATGTGTCTGTGTATGTATGTGTGTGTGTGTTGGTGTGCCTGTGTGTGAACGAGGGGTGTACAGTCACTCATAAGTGCTTGTGTCAGTCATCGCTTGAGTCAAAGATCAACGAGAGAGGGCTGACGTGCACATGCACGCACACTGACGTGCTCACAGACAAGAACAGAGAGAAGAGAAAAAAGAGAAACCCTGAGCAAGAGGAACACGCAAAATAAATATGTCCCGGAAGGACTCAACCTCGAGTGACACCATCCCCCTGACGAGAGAGAGAGAGAGAGAGAGAGAGAGAGAGAGAGAGAGAGAGAGAGAGAGAGAGAGAGAGAGAGAGAGAGAGAGAGAGAGAGAGAGATGAGAGAGAGAGAGAGAGAGAGAGAGAGAGAGAGAGAGAGAGAGAGAGAGAGAGAGAGAGAGAGAGAGAGAGAGAGAGAGAGAGAGAGAGAGAGAATGAAAAGGGAAAAGAACAAAACAACAAGTTGTTAAAAAGCCACTAAAGCTGTTTATGTTCTTATGACAGTGAGTCGGCATCAGTCAAGGTAATTGGGATGACCTCTGGGAGCCCAGCGGAGATCAATTATCTCTGTTGTTATGTCAGTTCCTGCGTTGTAACAGGCTGCCTCAGGCAAAGGTCATGGAGGCGGCTGATTGCAGACGCAGTGAGCTCACAGGCAAGCTGGTGGTGGGGTTATGGGAGAGAGGGGAACAACGACCGTCCAGGAAGAAGCTCCAGATGCTAAAACAAGACACGGCCCTTCTGAAAGTGTTTGGAGGTCTCATTTGACTCGATGCAATATTGAAGAGGTTTGACGAGTTCAACGTTATCCTCATCGTAATATAATAGTGCCATCGAGTTCATTCTCCCACACCCCACACCGCTCGATGTTTTGGAAATTGGACTTTTACAATTTGATAACAAAGTCATAATAGCAGATGATGTTATCCACTTGGGTACCCATCAAAACGATATAATGGTACCATGCGATACCTTTCCTGAAATATACATTGCTGGGGGGGGGGGAGTATACATAAAGATAAATCTAATAATAGAAATAACCAATATATATTTTCTTCCACGCGCAATGGGGTGATAATTAAAACACATGAGGTGATTTTAATGTGTTTTTATCACGTTTGTGAGGTGTTGACAGGGTCATTTACAACAGTTATATCCAATTAGTGTGTACAGAGCAATACACCCTAGTTTGATGTGATTAACATGATTGCTCTGTGAATACTATACCATCTTTTTTATTTCGTCTTCCTATATCAGGATCATAATAGGACTATTTTGTGAGTGAGTGTGTGTTATGGTGGCTATACTTTGCAGACGAGGAAGTACAATCACAATTAGGGCATTTAGCAGACGCTTTTATCCAAAGCGACTTACATCGGTTAATACACACATTGACACACCGACGGCAGAGTCAACCATGAAAGGCGACAGCCAGCTCGTCAGGAGCGGTTAGGGTTAAGTGTCTTGCTCAGGGACACATCACAAGACTCAGCTAGGAGAAGCTGGGGATCGAACTAGCAACCTTTCGGTTTCAAGACAACTGCTCTACCTCCTGTGCTAAGCCCGACCGAAGTTCCTGCTAAGGTAAGGTGAGTTTGGCTACCTATAATATCATGGCGTTTGCTGCATATCTCTATTAACAAACTTGCTTGTTTATTCAAATTGGAACATTTTAATTCAGTCTGATGAGAAGATCTCTCCATAGTGAATATTGTTTGCGTGCGTTTGCGTGCGTGCGTGCGTGCGTGCGTGCGTGCGTGCGTGCGTGCGTGCGTGCGTGCGTGCGTGCGTGCGTGCGTGCGTGCGTGCGTGCGTGCGTGCGTGCGTGCGTGCGCCTCTGCATACAGAGTATCATGTATTTACCAAGTCAATTGGAAGTGCACATTGTTGCCGTGGACTTCATTAAGCATTCAGTAAACCAATGGGAGCTGAGGGGTCTGACAGGGTGAGTGTGTGTGTGTGTGTGTGTGTGTGTGTGTGTGTGTGTGTGTGTGTGTGTGTGTGTGTGTGGTGTGTGTGTGTGTGTGTGTGTGGGGGGGGGGGGGTGGGGGGGTGGGGGGGGGTAGGTGTCATCAGCAGATGTTCACCAGAGGTCTGACACAACACCATCAGAGGGAAGACAGTGGAGGCAACCATGCATGCTTAAAAGAGGGCAAGCATTTCATCCTTGTTTGTACTTGAACCCCTTCTGGTTTCGCCTGGTTGCGTCTGCCTAGCATAACATATACCTTGTTACTGATGTGAAGGCAATCCAGAGGAAGTGTATCCATTATCAAGCCAGTATGTGTGTTTAAGAGTGCACCATCCATTGTTTAGTTTTTTATTTGGTCTGCAGAATCTGCACAACTTATTAGTACTTTATCATATAGTTTAAATAACTTAAATAAAACGTCAAATGTATTACTTATTTTACTATTTTTACACACATTAAAAGGTCCAGTGTGTAGAATTTAGTAGCAACTAGTGGTGAGGTTGCAGAGGACAACCAACTGGATAACCCCTCCCCAACCAGTAAGTATTTCATTTTAGTTAAAAAGCTTCATACGTTTTCATCAAACCGAATGCTGATTTTTGTAGCCTACGCTTTTAACCAATCACAATCAGGTCTGGTCAAAGTCACCGTGGTCCCTGTACTATGTGCTGGGACATAACTGAGGTAACAGCCATCCTTCTCAACACATAGTCCTCTTAGTTCATCAATAGTTGTAAACTGTATCCACATTATTATGGATGTATGGGGCTCTGTCTTGTCAGCAGTTGATTCTGATGGCACACCTGAGAGAAGGTTGAGCTCCTTGTCAGAAATTATAATGCCACGGAGTGGGATGTATTTCGCTGTTATTAACCTCCTACATTGACGTTACTATAAATCCTTAAAAATGTGTTGGCAAGGGGATAACTGCCCCCCTTCTTCAGTTTTTTTTAAAACGTGGTCTCTGTAGAGCTAGTTTGTCTGTTCTGGGCTTCTTACAAACGTGGCGGTGCAAGATGGCGAACACCATGGAGTAAGATCCGCTCCCTCCCTATGCAGATATGAATGGCTCAGTCTGAGGACGCTAGAACATTACAATTCTAATTTTCATGGCATTAAAGACATATTCAAACATACTCATGCGCTATTTCTTTTCTTTACTAAGTATTTTCATTTAGCTGCATTCAATTCTACACACTGCACAATGCAGGACCCCACAGAGACAGACACTTTTTAGTAGTTCGGTGCACGGGTTCGATTCCCATGAAAATAGAAATCCCAATTCCTCAGCGGCTGCTCTCTCCCAGCAGAGCAGCTAGCCCAGTAATGTCAAACAATGAAACCACTGGTGCGTCTCCGGCCCTGCCACTTGTCATCACAACAGACGAGGACGAGGCCTGAGAGGCCAACTTAAAACCCCTCATCCGCTCCTCTCGTTTAAAAACCAGAGGATGACCTTAAACAAGAAGCCCACCTCACCTGCACTGCATTTATCCCAAACACAGGAATATAGACTATTAACAATATGCTGTTTATAAGTCTTTAATAAAAGGGCTGAGATTGGGAATCGAGCCCAGTACGTTTCAGCAGGGAAGACAATGCCCTGTCGACAAGAACCTGCCCCCTTTCTTTAACACAGCATCAGTGACAAAAAGGGATGAACCAGAGGAAGATGAAGTCGCAAGTAGCCGCCAATCTGTCAGAATAGTGCCGTATATCTCTCCACACCGGGCCTCTTACCAATCTCCTCATTTAGCGGAGCTTGCCGCCGCACCTGTCCCGTGTCTGCGCAGCTGTTGATTGCTGGAAGGCGAGCAGATGAGCAGATGAGCAGGTGCGCCCACTTTGCATAATTGGGTCCGTCAACTGGTATCGATGGTTCAAGGACTTTTTTGATTGGAGCATCGACAGCACACGTGGCCGGTCATTTGAAGAATGTGTCTCATCACCTAGCATCCCTAGGCGACACGTTGGGATCGATGTATCTTTCATGTACAAACCCAAAACACCACCTTGACCTTCTGCAACGGACTGGGTAAAAAAAACTAAGCCATTTTACGAGCACAGCATTATCTAGTATCGATATATATATTTCTGGGCAATAAAAAAATGCTATGAAGAGTTATAGTGTAAAACCAAAAATAGAATGTAATGTAAACACGTCATGAGCTGTCCACAGTGCTGATCTCTCTCTCTCTCTCTCTCTCTCTCTCTCTCTCTCTCTCTCTCTCTCTCTCTCTCTCTCTCTCTCTCTCTCTCTCTCTCTCTCTCTCTCTCTCTCTCTTCCTCTCTCTCTCTCTCTCTCTCTCTCTCTCTCTCTCTCTCGTCGTCCCCCCTCCTCTCTATCTGTCTTTCTGCCTCTCTGTTTTCCCCACAGGATCGTGAGCGGCTCCTCTCTGCAGCATCATCGCGCTCCTCCTCGCCTCGAAGTGCGTCCGGACACTTTTGGGTTTTCCTTCTCCTCTTCGCAGAATTCTCAAAACGTTAATGACGCGTTCGGCCATGGAGATCGCTGTGGACCGAGGCTCCTGCGTCTTCCTTCATTGGAAAGACACCGACTACAGGGACGTATAGCCCTACCGTCCCCCGCCGCCGGTATCCCTCTGTACTTCACCGGGAACACCGTCACAGCTGCTCGTCGCAGGGCGCTCGGTGCCTCCGTGTCGTTGGTCTCCATCGCACCTAAATCCGTTTTTTTTAGAAATTGAACCACATCGGAAAGTTACCTACAAAACAAGAAGGATACAAAATTCAAGACATCCACCATTTCTGAGGTAAGCATCACAAATAATTCACACACTAAACTGTTGGATTGTGCCTTGTGCCTGATGTCCAGGCTGCGTTTCTCCTTACTTTTTGTTTTCGCTTTTTGGAGGAAAAAAACGTAGGCTACGTTTCTTCCGTTAATCTCCGCTCCGCACCGAATGATGCAAAACGTTTGTAGGAGATTGCTTTCTACGTCAATAACAGTTGCAGTATTGCCTTCTGATCGTAATGAGAAGACAGATGTAGCCTGATGTCTAATGGGTGGGATTATTATTGTGACTCAGTGTGGTTGTGGATGTAGAATAATATTTGTTTCGCATTTATATCAACCCTTATTTGGAATCACTGCAGATTTTAATTATTTCACTTCCGAGTTGAGGTAGCCTATATTTGGAACTGGATTGTCTGTCTATTATCTTAATTAACGAGATTTTCTTCATTCCTACCTTGGACATTGGCCTATTCGG
The DNA here is from genome assembly GCF_026213295.1 of Gadus chalcogrammus. Taxonomy (NCBI): domain Eukaryota; kingdom Metazoa; phylum Chordata; class Actinopteri; order Gadiformes; family Gadidae; genus Gadus; species Gadus chalcogrammus. The sequence continues at coordinate 9,738,977 of NC_079424.1, forward strand.
TCAACTGGCAGAGCATTCAGGCGGTGCAATCACCAAATGTTGAAACTGTGCCTCGATGCCTCTAGCAACGTGTGTGTGTGTGTGTGTGTGTGTGTGTGTGTGTGTGTGTGTGTGTGTGTGTGTGTGTGTGTGTGTGTGTGTGTGTGTGTGTGTGTGTGTGTGTGTGTGTGTGTGTGTGTGTGTGTGTCTCTGCGTGCATGTGTGTGTTTGTTTTTGCGTGTGCGCATGTGCGTTTATGTGCGTGTGTATGTATGTGCGGCAAGTGCACTAATAAAGTAGGACTACCAAGCCAGAGCACACAAGTTGTTATTTTTCTACCTGACGTGTTCAGCAATTTCCAAAGTGATTTGGTCGATGCCACTTTATTCCCCAGAAAGTAAGTGTCTCCAAGCTGATTAAACAAGGGCTTGCTTTCTGCCAGCATGTCAGGTGGCCGATAGTAGTCTCCCAGGTCAATATGATCAATGTGAGTCTCCACGATGACTCATTCACATTCCTTTGATCATAACGAAAAGGAAATGCGTATGAAAGGGAACGAGACTTGTTTGTCCTCAACTGAAAGCCATTAATGAATAAAGGGAAATGTAACTGCTGGTCATATCAGCCATGATTGTATAGCAGCCCTTGCTTTGACTCATAGGCTACCTGCAAATAAGCAACTTTGATAAAAACAGATTTCACTGAAGGAAACTCATAAATATGCATTACATATTTGCCGGATGACAAGGGCCAGGCGCCTGGCTCTGCATTCAAATGACTCACTGAAACTGGAGAAAAGTTGAAACCACCTCTCGACGGTTTGCAGGCAAATGTCATCTGTTTCACTTGGTCGTCTCCCAATAGAATGTTCCCCCGGAGGTCCCGGTCAGCACAAGGTGTGTTGTCCTTTCAGCCGAATAATGCAATAGGTAGATTGTCTCCAAAAAGGACATGTACCCTTTTTGTGTTTATCTCAAAAGTGCTATTGTGAACAAAGCCTTGACACAATTGTTCAACTGTTGACGGATTTTGATATTGAACCAAAACTCAGTTCCAATCCCCGGTATGTCTATGAAGGCGATTCTTGGTCTTCTCTCAAGTTATTTTGGATGCACTCTAATTTCTAAGAAGAAAATACTTGTCCAATGTGTAATATTTACAATAAGGGCATTTAGCAGACGCTTTTATCCAAAGCGACTTACATCGGTTGATACACACATTGACACACCGACGGCAGGGTCAACCATGCAAGGTGACAGCCAGCTCTTCAGGAGCAGTTAGTGGTGAGTGTCTTGCTCAGGAACGCTTAAACACTCAGCTAGGGATCGAACTAGCAACCTTTCGGTTACAGGACAACTGCTATACCTCCTGAGCTAAGCCAACCCGTCTGTAATAGTGCGAGGCCAAAACACCCCATCTATGAAAGACAAGCAGTGTCTGATACGATTTGAATATCTAGTTCCTTGTAACCCCACTGAATGTAGCAGGCATGGTAAGCTTGTTAACTTGTCTTTCTAAATGTGTTAAAGGCACAGTTATGGTTCCACGTCGACACAACGCAATGACCACGCAGACACTTTGACGCAGTGGTGAACCCATTTTGGTTCTGCATCAGGTTTTAGTGCGTTGACCAATCACAGCCCTTGCTGCTGCGTCGCCTCGGCACTAGGTTACAATTTTTGGGAGGCGCACGTCAGGCCCTTGCGGTGGGTCAATGGGCAATGGGTTCGTTAACCCCCTTGCGTTGTGTCGATGTGGAACCATAACTAAGCCTTAACGGATGGGAGGAGCTACTGTAAGGTGAGCCCCTCATGGTCCCTTTGCGACGCACTGCATGATGTCTGCGTTCTACGCCTTCTTACCGCTAGGGGATGTCAACTGGTTTCTTGAAGCTGTGGTTAAATGAGCTGTGTTTTGGTTTGTGGTTGCAAGCAGCTCAGTGTGTTTAAATATGCAAAAACACACACACACACACACACACACACACACACACACACACACACACACACACACACACACACACACACACACACACACACACACACACACACACAGATCACTGTCTTTTCATTTACAACGCAGAGGAAGATAGTGATCTTCATATATTCAGATTGAGGGCGATTTGAGACCTTTAGTGTACATATAGCTATATGAGCCATTCACACTGCAGAATAATATTCAGGCAGGATATACTTCACGAATCCCAGATAGTGATATATTTTTCTACTAATCAGTAATCTTTGTACATACCTGACCGTCTCCTTGGTATATGTATTCAGTCCCAGTCTCTAACTGACTGGCCCACGGAGATAGTGCCTGTAGTCACTATTTTTCTTTTTCAGTGGCCTAAAAAACAGCCTTACTATCGTGTTTGTGCCCTCAATTTGCTTCGGAAAGACCCTAGTACACTGCACCAACACACAGCCAATTGTCTCTCTCTCTCTCTCTCTCTCTCTCTCTCTCTCTCTCTCTCTCTCTCTCTCTCTCTCTCTCTCTCTCTCTCTCTCTCTCTCTCTCTCTCTCTCTCTCTCTCTCTCTCTCTCATGCTAAAGACTTGTCTTCCTGTAAACACTCCACCTCTCTTCCACCCTCCCACTCATGCTAATATGCGCCATCATATCTCATCACTTTCAGTAACACTCTGCCCTCTGCCCGCTGTGCCTCCAACAGATCAACACACACACATACAGAGTCGACCGCACACATACAGAGTCACACACACGCACATACAGAGTCACCCACACGTACATACAGACTCAAACAAACGCACATACAGAGTCACACACACGCACGTACAGGGTCAACTACGCAAATATAGACTCAAACACACGCCCACAAACGAATACACACTCACAGACAGACTAACACACACGATAATACAGACTGAAACACATTCAAATCCATACAAACTCACGCAACATACTTACACTCATATACAGACTAAGGCACACGCGAATGCAGAGTCACACACGTAAGTTTCAGACTCGCGCACAAACACATACATACTCACAAATCACATAAACCCGCACACAGATTCACCAAAATGCAGACAGACAAGCCAGCACGCAAATATAGATTCACACACCTAAGACTCAGCCAGATACATACAGTCTCTTACACACGCTAAGACGATATTTTCACTGTTGCAATGTTTCCTTTAGATCAGCACACTGCAAACTTTGAGTTGAGGTGTCATGCATCACTTTAATTGATAGTCAGATCCCAATGGGTGGCACCAATTGGATTACAGCCTAAGTGACTGGTAATCCAATTGTGTTCCAAAAAGCAGTGAATGGAGTGTATGAAGGGAGGATCACCAGGACCCAACAGAACAGCCTAACCCCAGCAGTATGCCAAGGACAGGACATTGCTATTTTCTTCTATTTGTGCTGTGCCTCTGGTTAATAGCACGGTATGTTGCTGAGGCCCATCTATAATGTATGGGTTTGTCCTGTATTAAATATCTGCTGAGCTGAGGTGTACATTCCACACAATGGGATGGATGGCATGATGATATGTTCCCGCGATGGCTGGATGAGAGAAATATTATGGATAAAGTTGGAATATTTCATCCAATCATATGAGCCTGCAATTTTTCCTCTAAACAAATGGGGTGCCTTTGCCATCCAACCTCAAGTATATAAGCTGGGAGCCCAATGGTGTCTGCATATGAGGCAATCAGAGGGATGACACACATCATATCCGGATTTGACTTCAAAAAGCAATTTTTATAGGGGGCTAATTGGAAATATAACAATGTTTTTATTGCTTATACTTACGGTTAAATGCTTTCCGTTCTTTGGCTGTCACTTCAAACTGACTTCATGTAGACATTCTATATCTGGATATCACAAGCACAAACTGCATCCTGCCAAAGAACTTGCTGTGAAGTAGCTGCAAATACACACATACACTTACACAAACAAAAACACAGTCGAGCAAAGATGGCACTCAAACACACACACACACACGGACGCACGCACGGCACGCACAGCGTCACACGCCCATGTACTAAACTTAATAAACACTGCTCCTTGTCCTCTAAAAACGGAACAGTCCAATGGGGACTGATTGACTTTTGAACACCAATTAACTGCCTCCTCACACCTCACCAACAAACAAGCTGGCATATCCATTCCAATTAAACACTGCCGTCCGTCTTCCCCCCCCCCCCCCCCCCCCCCCCAAAGCCTGTTTGCCCTGCAGCCAGAAGCCACCAGAGATGTGGCTCTTTCACCTCCAGCTGCAGGTTGGCTGCAGTTCGAGCTGGCAGAGAATGGGACAGAGAGGCAGACAGAGACACACAAAGCGAAGGAAGCTTTTGTTGTCCTGATGGGCTGTGGAGCTGCAGAGACTATGAGACGACGGGGCCATTCTGTTCCCCACAAAGCCAGGGGGAACAACACAGTTCACCCGCCATTGATTCACGGTGGAGTGAGACACCCAGTGTGACTCGTTATTCTGAGCCGTTTACACACAGGCCTCTTTTAAAATAATCATTGTGTTTTTTTTGTTGTGTCATGAAAAGTGGTGGATAATTTCCACTTTGGAAGGGTTGAAATGATCTAGTATTCTGTTCTGAGAAATCCAGTTTATACTGAATATCTAGGTATCATGTTGTGCTTACCTGGTAGGATGTGCAACAACTACTTATCTTTTCCGCCAGTGTTTTTAAAGCTTTTCCTGGTTATTTGTTGCCAATTTGTCTCCTATTTTATCCAAAGAGGCCCCCCCTGTAATAAGCTTTTACATGGTGGCTTGCTGCATATTCATTTTCTGCCAATTTAGCTGTGTTTACTTATTGGAACCTTAGCTAATGATCATATAGTGTTATGCAAAACACACAGCTATGTTCCAAAAACATATTTCAAGGCAGCAACAAACCAAAAAGATAACATTCTGCTATTTATAACTAGCGAAAATGCATTCCAAGGGACACACAATTCACATTAATGAACAACCCGCCTGTTCTTGATTTTGTCTGGAGCCCTGTTGGTTAATCCATAGCATTCAATACTGAAGGCCAAAGATGCCTGCAGAAAGGTCATATGGCTCAGGACTTGGGCGACCTGAGTTCACCGCCCAATGCAACAATAGCTTGCTTCTATTGCGCTGAACTAGAGGGCCGTTATTATTTCTTTCTTTCTTTCTTCTATCAATTTTCTATCAGAAACTGCAGAAGCTATGAGCTTTCTTTGCATTGATTAATGGACTTCAGCCGGATACACTGTGCATAACTGACAGGGCATCAATGGGGTGTGAAATACCCAAACAATTAGTTAAATTGGTGTGTGTGCTTGGGTTTGCTTGCATTTATGTGTGTGTGTGTGTGTGTGTGTGGGTGGGTGGGTGGGTGGGTGCATGAATGCATGTGCGTTTGTGTCTGTCATTCGTTTGTGTTTGATTGTCAAGCTATAGCATATAAAGAGCAACATTGTGGGAGGACAGTTGTGAACTCCAGTCAAATTATCTTCTAAATCCATGAGAGGCATTCTCAGGGGAGCGGGGGCTTTTACAACAGGTATCATGGGATTAGGACAAGAAAGAGAGGCAACCAGAGGGTAAATAACATCAGTGCCGAGGTGAGACGGGAGACTAGTCTGCAGCTCTCTGTCTCTCTGCGTTGTGCCGCTTTCACACCTCCTGTTCCCCTCTGCTGCTCTGTCAATCCTTGGAACCCAAATACAGAGGCGTGACGAATCGCTTCCTTCATTTATGCGTGCCGCTCGGGGAAGTGAATACCCAAAAAAGATAAGGATAGTTTTTATGTTTGAACGAAAACATATAAATAGTAACAAAATGCGAAACCATTTCTGACTCCAACACTGCATCTCTGCGCCTCTCTGTCATTTTCTTCGTTTTGATGCCAAGCCCACCCAGCAACAAGGCCCTGTCACGCACTGTGGTCTCAGGCATTAGGATGCACAACCTTCTCTCTCTTTCTCTCAATGGCCTTTATCCCTCCTCTCCAGCCCTCCTCGGCTCCTCCCCTCCACATCCCATCCCCTCCGTCTCAGCATAGCTTCTCTGTCTCTCACCAGATTGCTAACTATAAAGGACACCAAAGCAAACCACTGATGAGTGTGTGTTAATCAGTGTGTTGAGGAGGAGAGGCCGAGCTGTCTGTCTCTCCATCAGGGCACTAGGCCGAGGGACAGAGAGCTGGGAAGGAAAAACAAGCAGAAAGAAGAAAATGGTCACCGCACAGGTGTATCACACTCTCACACACACACATGTAAATGGAGCAACGCAACCGAACCAAAAGCGTACGTGTGCTTGTGCACATGCATCCACACACACACACACACACACACACACACACACACACACACACACACACACACATTGTGCCGGCATTTGTGTGGTTGGACGTAGTAAGATAGATAGGCTAACAGACTGACCAACGGTTGATGTATTTGAATAAATGCTGTATTATTATTTGGCACGATAGCCAGGAGGGTTTTGTATTTTCACTCCCAGAAGAAAGGTTATGAGTTTGACTCCAATGTCCATGTTCCAAGGTAGGCATGCTTGAGCGAACCTAACCCCAACCTGATCATTCATTGCATGCATATTATAGTTCACTGCAAATTGCTTAGTATGACATTTGTAGCTCAATGAATAAATAGTTACAGTAAATAATTTTGCGTTTACAAGCTTAGATGTAAGCTTGGTAAGGAGTGACTGACCAGTACTCAATGTAAATGGTTTGGACAAAGGTTATATATTATATATGTCCTATGTTTTCCCAGAAACGATTTCCCCCAATATACAATAGATATTTTGCTGTTTGCTTTCCTTCCTGAGGTAACATTTCTCCACCCTTATCACCCCATTCCGTGCTTTATAAAAAAAGAGTGACACTTCGACTTGTTTTATCTTGCGCAACGTCTGACAGGCAAGGAAACTAGTTTCCTAGCTTTCTTATTTACGCTTCAACTGCAGTCTGAGCAAGAGCAAATGTGTGTAAGTGTGTTTGCTTGTGTGCGTGAGTGTCTGCGTGTGTCGCCAGAACTGGAAATAGATGCCATGCACTTTATCTGGGGGTGTTGGTTAGGGGCAGAGGAAGACATAAAGAAACAGAGATCTTGTCTCTGCGGTGCGCCGGCAGTGCCACGGCTGTAAGTAATCGTACTATCTCGGTCGGCAACGCTTGTTTGCATCTTTAACTTTCCTCTTTGCATATTTTACTTTGTGTAAAGATATAGACAATAGGTCAGAGCTGCTGTGGAGGATAGGGTAGGTGGTTTTGTTTACCGGTATTTAGAAAGGATTTTATGATTCATCAGGTTTTTTTAGAAAGTAATCATCAATTTGTACAACAGATGGGTTTTTGTACAACTGCTGAAATTTGTACAACTGCTGAATCTCTTTTTATTTTTATTTATTTGGATTATTTTATATCTGTATTTAATTATAATAATGCACCCAAACTAACCTTGCCTGGCCAACCTATTTACTGTAATGGAAATCATTATTACAAATTGTGGCATCCCGCCACGGAAACCTCAGCCTGGACGGGCCCGGGGTACCGTAAGGGACTGGGTATACCACCCCCCACCACCGCCGCCGCCGCAAGGGACGCCGCCGCCGCCGCAAGGGACGCCGCCGCCGCAGCGGGAGAGAAGGCCGCAGCGCGAGGCCGGGACGGGGCTGCGCCGCCGGCGGCGGGACGTGGGGACGGGTCGGCCCTGTATGCTGGCGACCTGCTGGGCGCAGGGAACATCTGGTAGTCCGACCATCCCGGTGCGGATGATGAACCAGGACACGCAGGCCCTCCTGGACACCGGCAGTGCGGTTACCCTCCTTCGCCCCGACCTGGCGGGTGGGAAGGCAGGGGAGCCGATGGAGGTGGCCTGCGTCCACGGGGACACCCGGACCTACCCCACGTGTCACGTGGTTGTCCGCACCACACACGGTGTGTTTACGATCCGGGCGGGCATTGTCCCCCACCTACCGGTCCCCGTGGTAATCGGGAGGGACTGTCCGACTTTCCGCCGGTGGTGGGACCCGGTACTAGAGTCCCGGGGCAGGAGGGTCGCGGCGAGAGATGCGGCTGCCGTAAGCCGGCGATGGAGAGCAGCCCTTTCGGATCCCCAATCAGGGTGATTGGGGGACACCTGGCCGAAAGCACGGGAGCCATTTTAAAAGGAGGCACAGCCCAGCACAGCACGGCTCGGGAGACCAGGAACAAGGACGTAGGAAGCGCTCTGGTCCACGAGCGGCTAGAGGCTCACGGAGACCCTAGGGACCGCGTCTTCATTGTATGATTTAAGTTGTCTGCAATAAATGCCTGCCATGGCTAAAAACCCTACGCCAAGCGAGTTTTGTCAGTGGAACCCGGCCCAACCGAGGACCGGGATACCACATAATATATATATATATATATATATTATTGTTATTGTTATCATGTGATACAGCAAATAGATTAAAATAGGTAAACATTTAACAAGTAATGAATGTAGCAAGACAGGAATTTAGCTAGCACCTCATCGTCATGAAAACCCAACTGAAATAGCTTCAAAGAAAACAACTTTTGAGAGTCAGGAAGACCAGGAGAAATGTCAGATTATAATGATTGTCAGAAACAGCAAACATACGCCCACACCCGTTTGCTCACACACTAAAAGATGATCCTCCTGCTGTGTGGTGATTGCCCACACTTTGGAGCAATCTGACCTGCAAAAATATATTATCAAGCAGCCTTTACTTTGTAAGACTTACTACCTCATTATCAAAAACATGGATATTAATATCTATATTTCGACTCTGCCCTAATCAAATGCACACTTTTTTGAAAGTATCTTTGAATAAATTAATATAAGAATAAAAAGACCAATGTGTTAACAGTCCACAATTAATGAAAGGGGATTTGGGGAGAAGAAATATGCTAATAATGCAGTTTTCATATTGCCAATGTCAAACCGTCTGAGCGTGGGGCCTTTCTTTAACCATGCAATCATGCCTTTGTCAACCTCGGCTGGTTTACTTCAGTATGTGCAAAGTCGTCGTGAAGGGCACTTGAATTAGTCCTCTGCAGCCCTGGAGACCTCCTTGCTCTATAAAGTAGATCCCTCCCCAGCTAATCTACCGTTTGAGCATTGTTTAATAATGCAACCAGCACCGCCAAGCCCCCCTACAACGTGGGGGCTGGGGGATCCATCTCAAGATACAGCTCCCACAGGTGAGGCGTAGTGAGTTCAGGCGGGACACACTAGTCATGCGCCACCTATAAGCTGACAGCTAACACGGTCCAATCAAACGCCCAATACATCCCCCCCCTGACACAATCAGTCCTACCTTTCCTCCATTATACCCAAACATTTGGTTTCGTGGAATTAATCTTGCTGGCTCTCTATTTCAGCACCGTAGAAACCAACCTTTGTTGTTTTGGCTGACATTACACTCAGGTCTCCAAAGCCCTGAGCAATCCAACATTTCTGAAGGCATATATGGCCTTTTTATAGTCACTCAACGGGGTAGCAAATCAAATTTAGCATTTAGCTTATGCTTGAATCTCTACAGCATTCCCTGTTCAGTGATTAAGCTTATTTTCCTCTTCATCTTAGCAGAAATGCAACCTCTTTCTGAAGTGATTGAGGGATACTAATGTAAGTTTACTGTACGTGGCTCTACCCACACATTGCATTTTTTGTCAGCTTCCCCAAAACACAATTTGAATGTTCCACTTTGACTCAAAAAAGCAGGGTAACTGCCCTTTCGTTACACTAAGGTGCTTGTAAATATACTCATGGAAGTCTGCATGGGCAGCGGTTGACTGCGGCGTCCAAGAGAGGGTTAAGCGTCTCGGACTCTTATAAGATATCGCCACAGTGTGTTCATATAGACTTCGCTACACAACGACGATACTAAAATAAGCATCACAAATATGCCATCGGTTGTAAAAAGCCCCTCCTTCCTAAGACTTCAGCCCAAAATGCATTCTTTTTTTGTGTCTTCTCTCATAGTGTTCAAATTCGAGCTGAAAAGGTGGGTTCTGGCTCTAGAAGATAATGTAATTTCAAACGCTTTCAGTACAGATGGGCTGAATCTTTAACATTTGGCTTTGACTTTTTTAGGAACAAAGTTATTTAACACAAACAAAACAAATGACCTCACTGTCAGGATGGCGGCCAGGATGACCTTACCGAGATGTCATCTAAATGGGAGCCCATCACATTACCAGACGGGCTCCCATTCATTAACCTTTAGTCCACTTGACACGGTTCCCTGTCAGCGTGCTGTCTAATAGGCTTCATGCAGACCCAACTAATTGTGATCTCTGAGAGTCTCTCTGTAGCATCATCTTATCTTATCTCTAAGAAGCCCTGGCTTCAGCCCCCTGTCTCCTCCATAGAGATAAGCCCCGTTTATCATCTGTGACAGGCAGACAAAGAGAGAATGACAGGTCCAGTTTGGAGGATGGGTCACCATGGGTTAACCCTAAGCCAATTTGGTTGATTTTTTTCGAAATATGTGTAGCAACTCTACTGCTGGATTTGCTTCAGCACTTTATGATGACGTCAATAAGGACTGAAATAGACAGAAGGGAACTGAAATGGACTGAGCTCTCCCTTGCCCTAGGGTATTTACTATACTATGGTGGTAGCTTGTGTGTCAGTGCCTATGTGCCTTAGAGGACAACAGCGGTCTGGGTGTTCAAAACATTGTTACTGTCTCACCGGGCTTCACTAAAACATCCGTTACCAAGGCAATCTGTGAAATGACTGCCGGAGAGCATTTACCTTGCGCTTAGCTTCCCCGAATTTAAACGTGGCAATGTAGCACTTTGATCGTTGTGATTGAAGAGTACTTGAATGAAGATTCATTGTTATGTTGTCCACAAACTATCTTCTAACTATTGCACATTTATTCGAAAAGATGAAAGGGCTATATCGACAATGTTTAGCTTCTTACCTACCGCACACACGCAAAATCCTCTCCCGCAGAATCTTGACAAATGATATAGATTAAGGATGTTTTAATGGAGGCTCCCAGACTGGGAGCCTCCAATGGCCTGGGACTTGATGACCCAGACCAGACCTCAACAGGTCGCCGTGTATGATATTTGTCCGTTGAACCTGAATCGACTGAATCATTATGTTCCAGTAACCCACAGAAATTATGTGTGGGCCTATTAGTTCAATTGAAACATTTATCGGAGGGCTGTAGGGTGGCTCATAAAAAAGACTGCAGTGGGGCCCCTAATGACCGACCAACGCCACACACCCGTACCGTATCTTATGGCGATGAAAGGCAATGACGTGGCCTGCGTTATATAGCTCACATCCAAAACGATGTGGGCCAACAACGGTACTAGGAGTGCTTGAACCCACAGAGTTCAGATTCTGAAGCACGTTTCTAGCCAAGCCTTGGGCTTCTTACCGTTATATGCAAGTTTGTGTTATTGCTAATAAATACACGTACTACTGTCCGCCCGGCCGAAGGGGCCAGCAGCCCACTCGCCTCAGAGAGCGAGACCCTCTGCACTCGGTTATTCTTACTTAAGCGGGGGCTGGGGTTATTTATATTTTGCATTGCATCGCCCCCAATGGTCAAAGGGTCCCACCGGAAAAGCTCTGCCCTAAACCCTGCCCCGACCGGTAATGACCTTTAATATGTGTGTTGTGCCTTTGTGTGCAGTAATAACTATCTACACCGTCGGCAAATGACAGTATCTCTCACTCAGTGCATTAAAGAAGCTTTTAAAGTAATAGTTTTCATGGGTCCACTGATTTTCTTGGCTGCTCAGGCCCCTCAGCGCTGTATGAAGCTATGTGGGTTTCTGTCTTTGAACCCCCGGCAGCGCACCAATGAAGTGAGACCGTACGAGGAGACATTAGACCCTCATCTGGAATTGCTTAGTGAAACATTATTGTTTAGTTAAGGTTCCGGCACCAGAGAAAAAGTACACAACCTAAGGCAATGGTTCGGCATATAAACCTGTGCTCTTAAAATGTCTGCTTGAAGGTTTACAGTGTAATAGTAATAAAGAAGATTGAATTAGTGAGCCAAACGTTTAGCCTTTGACCAAATGGGTGGAATTTTTGATAAATAGAGTGATACAATAAAGTCGCTTGCAGTGGACTAAGTTTGCTTAAGTTTGCAAAAAACAATCTTTGCTATAATTAAATCTCTTTATCCTATAGCAACTTCCTTTTGAGTTTCAGTTTAAAGTACACTCATTTGTTTATATGTTTATCGTTTATTGAAGCATTCGTATTCTTAATTAACTTGACTGATTTAAATGTTGGGCAATGGAGGATAGCCTAGTCTAGTGTCTAGGGTGTAGACTTCAAACCCAAAGTGTCTGGGTTCGAGCCCCAAAGTCAGCAGTAATTCTTGAGCAATACTCATAAAAGATCCAGCTCAGGTGTTGGTGTGAATCCCTGTTCGTCTTTATTGCCTGACCTATCTTGATGTTCAGTGGTGATTCATGTCTGCGCTGGACCACATCATTTATTAAGCACCGCAAGCCAGTTTTCTGCCCGTCTCCGGAGCTTGTAAATCTTGCAAAAGGTTACAACCCCAACTTCTCTTCAGAAGAAATGCCCTGGACAGACTCTGCACACACACAACTCCAGCCCTTCACATAGCGAAGGAAAAAGACATATTTATATGTATTTGTATGCAGTAACATATGTATGAGTGCATCATTTAGTAAAAATAAATGTACAATTCATTTTCAGATGTGATAATGTCCTGTTTAAAATTAGATTGAGCCATTGGTCTACCATGCTTTTTGTTAACGACAAGAAAAAAAGAGTTCTCTTCAAAAAATCCTAGCAGAAAATCATAAACTATGACCGTAAGTAATAAAACATTGAAGGTGAAACATTGATATGCTATTTATGCCCCCGACTTATCAAAAAGTGATGAGTTGCGGTCAACCTCGAGCCTTAGCCCCCTAGTACAACTAAACCAATTGTGCACATGCTGCTGTCTGTCCAGACTGCAGGTCTACTGTGCACACTGCAATGCACTAGGTTGACCTACAATCGGGGCCTCCAAGAGAGTACAAATTGAACAACATGCCTCATTTGACCTTGCTTTGAGTACAACCAAAGCACGGCTTGTCCAATACACTCTGAGCTGCCTCGCCCCCCCCCCCCCCCCCCATGTTACAGGGCTTTTAGCCTATTGGGTACATTGTGCCCGTTTCATGTCTGCAAGTTTTCGTCGTCTTTGATCTTTTCCTTTTTTTTAAGTGACAGAGCAAATCCCGCACATCGATGCACTTTAAATAGGCCAACTGCTGACCTAATTGAACACCGCTGCATCTGTCAGTGGTAGTGGAACTGCTACTCAAATGAGGAGAGGAGAGGAGAGGAGAGGAGACGAGAGGAGGCAAGATGGGGCATGTGAGGGAGGAGAGAGTGAGAGCTATGAGAGGAGAGAAGAGATGGGGGGGATGGGAAGACAGGGGAGGAAGGGAGAGGGATGAGAGGAGGGATGAGGAGAGGAGAGGTCAGGAGAGATGAAAAAGGAGAATGTAGGAGAGGGATGGAGGAAGGTAGATAAGAGGAGGGGAGGAATGAGAGGAGAGGAGAGAGAGGTGCTAAGAGAAGTTAACAGAGAAGAGGGGGAGGCTGAGTGGACTGGACAGTTGAGATGAGGGCAAGTGATAGATGTAACAAGAGAATTTAGTGGAGGTAGGAACAGGAGGACATGGGAAGGGCTCTAAAGAGGAGAGAATGATGACAAAAGCTAGGTCCTCCTCCTGCCTGTGCCAGTGGCTAGCCACTTTCCTTTTTTTCAACCACATGCCAGAAATAGCAGGGGCTATTTCTATGCATCATGGTGGAATTGACTTGAGGAGGAAACGGCCTCTGGAGGTTATCTAATTTGATTTGTCATGATGATGAATACTGTTGTGATGAGAATTTCGTGGTGGAAAGAAAAATTAAACCTGTGTGGCAATGTGTCTGTCTGTGTGTGTGTGTGTGTGTGTGTTTGTGTGTGGTTGTGTCTGTGTGTGTTTGTATGTGTGTGGAGATATGGGAGGTTGTGTTTGAGTGCAATGCGTTGGTGGCCAGTTGCAAACACCGGACTCTTTAACGCTGCAAAACTGTAATTAGCTCAACTCCACCTCATGCTCTGAGCCAGCTAATACTATGGTTTTAATACTACTGGCTCATCCCTGGCTTCCTCTCTCGATCTCGCCACTCTCCCTCCTTCTGTCTCTGTCTCTCTCTGCATCGCTCACCCATTTCTCTGTCTCTACCTTCTCTCTCTCTCTCTCTCTCTCTCTCTCTCTCTCTCTCTCTCTCTCTCTCTCTCTCTCTCTCTCTCTCTCTCTCTGCCTCTCTCTCTCTCGGCCTCTCTCTCTCTCTCTCTCTCTCTGCCTCTCTCTCTCTCTCTCTCTCTCTCTCTCTCTCTCTCTCTCTCTCTCTGCCTCTCTCTCTCTCTGCCTCTCTCTCTCCCTCTCCCTCTCCCCTGTGCTGCAGCGGCGAGTGTCCTTGTTCTTGACCTATATAATGACCTGCGCCGCATCCTGACAACACAAGCAGTATATGCCATCGGGTCCTGTGTGGCATGGCCGCGATGCAGGCTACCTGCTCGCCTTAGCCCCTTGGCACCGCATCAAACATGTGGGCGTTCAGTGGTTTAATAAGCTCTCATCGGTTACTCTGTGTTCTGGCTGTAGTCGATACCAATGTGGAGATGCCTCTGATTAAAAGCATTCACGTAACCTAGATGTCTTCATGTGCTAATTCGAACCTAACAGAAATAGCATGGGTCTATCTGGAACCAAAAAAAATGTAGGTCTGGGTAATAGACAATCATCCTCCGTAGCTACTGCTATTGCATGCGTAAGGCTCTGGTGCAGAGGAAATACCGTAGGCGTATTATTATGGCTGGGACAGTCGCTGTACAAATACACACACACACACACACACACACACACACACACACACACACACACACACACACACACACACACACACACACACACACACACACACACACACACACACACACACACACACAGAAAAAAACAGTTACATGACTCACAGCATCAACACTTCCTCACCAGGAGAGGACAGAAGAACCTGACACAGTGCAGGGGCTGTGGGGAAATGTGCTGCATTTAAAAGACACAGCATCCCCATCCAACCAGGTGGCCAGGGATAAAGAGGCTGCTCTGCTCTCAACGCAGAACAAATACCAGAATACCAGGAAGAACCACGAGACAATTGAGTGAATCGCACTACAAGGTCCATCTAGATTTGAGTTTCCAGAGGGTTTATCATGATTAGGATTATCTAACAATGGAGGAGGGGGGGGGGGGGGGGGGGGGGGGGGGGGTGCTTCGCAACTTTTCAGCGTGACATTTGGAACCGGATTGGGTAATCACTGTGACAGTGTGGCATTTGAACCCTAGGGTAGAGGACAGCTGGTGAAGCTGTTTATGTAGTCCACGTTGATGTGCTCATGACAGAGCCTGTTGGTAACATCAAGAGTGGAACTAGTTATTGCTGCTCTAACTCTACGCCTCCTAGAGCAATGGGATTATAACCGTATAGGGATTTAAGAGGGGGGGGGGGGGGGGGGGGGTCGTCTGTTTATGCAATGGAATCATAGCTCATTCAGGTTAGTTAAGTTTAAGTTGATTCACCCATTCTCATCATCATAGATCTGTACAAGACCCTAACCTCATGACAAAGTTGACAGAGGCTTGACGCTTACTAACATGGGCATATCGTGTGATCCACTGTGCGGTTGGGCTGTGGTTCAGCCCTTGTATCTCTTTTCCATACTTAGTAAATCACACAAGCAACACATCAGACTGTGGCTTCCTATAGGTCTCTTGGGAGAGGGGGCGAACCCTCTTTGTTATTTGACGACCAATACGTTTGTTCGTAAAAGCAACCCAACGTTTACTTGTTGGGCTGCTACAGCGCTTCAGGGTAAGATTCTAAGTTTTACAGATCAAACAAGTCCTGGCTGTTTTGTTTTAAAGTAGCCGTTTTGTCCTCGGCTCCTGGGGATCTTTTAAATATCAACAGGTTTTCTTCCTTATTATCGCACTTAGGAATTTGAAATGTTAAGGAAATCTAGCGGCTAAAATTAGTCGTCGCTCGTTCTGTGAAATTAATCATAAATCATCATAAATGAACTCGCTTCTAGTCGAAGGTCATAAAAACCCACTCTAATCTGTGCATGTTTTTCATTTTAGTGTAACAACAATGTACTAAAAATATCTAGTGATGAGATTCATCACACAGCAATAAAGGAATAGGAACCCATGTGAGCAAGTGAGAGTCTTAAGATAGATGAAAAGGTGAGTGAACATTTCTCATCATTGGCATTCTGTGAGAACATCAAAGAAGGGTGTGCTGCAAGTTAACGTATCAGCTTCATTCACTTCACCAATAAAGGAATTCCTTTGTCTTATATTCAATTTAAATAGGGTTTGATGGATAGGGAAGCCTAATGGATAGAGAGCACAGAAGAGAAGATAACAAGATTTCTGAAAATAAACTTGGTAGGCCTCAGAAGACCCCCCTTCCTCTCACCTCCCTACCTCCCTACGTTTCTCTGCAATTTGGAGGTGTTACATTCAGGCACCTGGAGCCGTGATAACACTGTGTGCCAAATGGGATTGACAGGCAAGATGGACGCCCCGAAGAAAATCGGATGCCCTGATTGGTCAGAAATTAGATCATATTTAAAATGTATCATACATAGGGAGGCACGTTCATCCAGAATAGATACTCTCACAGAGCATTTCAATCACTAAAACCATTACCCTTTAATCTTACCACAGCACCGTTAATTAGGCTCAGAGTAGCTTTGGGCGGTTACAATGGTGTTTGTCTGTCTGTTTGATTTGTTGGTTTTGTAATGCTGCCATCATTTCCATCTAGATCTTTATTCTTATCGGCAACAAATACAACATTCAAATGGCAACCATTATGAGCCATCCTACCAAGGCATATAAGAACACATAACAAAACAAATATAATATTCATATGATTTACAATTCAATGCATTATTTGCAGCAATCAGGGATGGTTCACGATGAGGCCATATTCATCTTTCCCCAATTATGAATGTTTATTCAACCCTCATTTCCCCAGGGTAGGATCTAGCAGGACACTGCTAATTCCCCCTAATAAGCACGTCTTCGGAGCTGTGAGAAAACCAGAGCAACCAGAGAGAATCTGTGTGAACACAGAGAACACACATGCTGGTGCTAGCGTCTGTGCTAACAGCCATCATGCCAAACCAACCAAGTATAACCTACATGGGCCAAGCCTGCTTTGAAATCAGCTCATTAATATTTGTTGTCTTTTAGAAGGCACAACTTATGTTCTGCCTTAGCCCCAGTTAATTACAACATAAGTAACCCCGACTTACAACAGCCGTATATGAGTTAACATGAAATGTTGATATTAAATTAGATATTAAAAGAGCTTTGATAAGCTTGCATTGATAAGCGTTTGCATACTTAGAGGGTTGATGGTATGCGTGACACATCACTTCCAACTTAACTTCCCACCTTGGTAATCTTCTTGATATTTTGTGATATAACTTATTCTATAATTGTAATTCTGGGGCCCGTCGGCGAGATTATGTTCTTCATGCTAATTTATCTCACTTTGCATAGTTCACCGAATAGTTCACACCTGGGGAGATGACAGTATGCCCAGAGTCATAACACATTAGAAGATTCAACTTGTGTGTGTGTGTCTAAGTCAATTTTTGCCTTTGCGCGTGAAAGCACAAGCGAGGCGTGTGAAATTGCATGTGTGTGTGCCTTTCTCGTAGGAGACATTGGGCACAGCCTCCCTGGAGTTTGTTTATGACAGTTAAAGTGGACAAAAGTATTTTTTCAGATGTCATTTTTGATGAGATTCGTCCTTCTTAGTTTTTATCTTGACAGAATATCGCAAGCCCATAATTTTCATGGATTTTCTTAGTTTTGCATGGGCAGCAGTTCAACAAACTTTGGTAGAAGAAGGATTCTATCTTTTAAAAGGAAGAAAATAAAGAAAAACAGATTACATGGTGGTCATGTATGATAGCTATTTAGATGACAGATGTCAGCTTCATGTATCAACAATCTCTAAGTCCAAACCCATGTTTTCTCTCTCGGTCTCTCTGTCTTTATCTCTGTCTTTATCTCTCTCTCGGTCTCTCTCGGTCTCTCTCTCTCTCTCTCTCTCTCTCTCTCTCTCTCTCTCTCTCTCTCTCTTCTCTCTCTCTCTCTCTCTCTCTC
The DNA here is from genome assembly GCF_026213295.1 of Gadus chalcogrammus. Lineage (NCBI taxonomy): Eukaryota > Metazoa > Chordata > Actinopteri > Gadiformes > Gadidae > Gadus > Gadus chalcogrammus. Next base: position 9,757,182 of record NC_079424.1, read on the forward strand.
TCTCTCTCTCTCTCTCTCTCTCTCTCTCTCTCTCTCTCTCTCTCTCTCTCTCTCTCTCTCTCTGTCTTTATCCCTCTCTCTCTCATGCTCTCTCTCTCTCACATTAAGTGCACTTGCCTTCCGTTTCTTATTGTCCCTGTCCTTTCACTATGGCTGTTCTGGGATGCCGTTCATTAGCAGTTGAGCCCAGGTCAACTTCTTCTAACCACAGCCTCGTTCAACCCCACTGTTGACATTTATCACCAGTGAAAGGCTCATTCATTTAGCTGGTCTATCTCATGTGCACGTGCAAACACACACATGCCTGTGCACACACGTTACAGTCTTTCTGAATATATAAAGCCTTCGTCCTTGTGGATTGTCCCACTATGTGTTACTTTAGAATATTGATATACACTAGTGCCCGGCCCCTATGCATGAGTACACCTTTCATAATTCTCTATAGTTGATTCAGGGAAGGACAAGGATACATGAGGACAACAGTCTGTACATGGGTTAGGGTTAGGGTTAGGGTTAGGGTCATTGCCTCCGTCACTGCCCATTCCTCCCTGAATAACCCATATGTTGTTGCTTCTGCTGTTGTTGTTGTTGTTGTTGTTGTTGCCATGTGGACCAGGCCTTCCAGAGAGCAAATTAAAAATCCACACATTCATCATGTGATATGACCGAGAATCAATGTGGTTCACCTAGATTGTGTTCTCTCTCTCTCTGAGTTGTAGTCGAGATTCACATGTGTGTATATGAGGGAGTGAGTGAGGACAGTGCACTTTCGCTTTCCGGCTTAATGCGGCATATTAAATGATGAAAACCACATAATGGATGTCATTGTAAGTGACTTAGATGCATTTTGTGCATGCGATGTGCACTCTTTATTTTGCCAAAAATAAAGCAAATGGAATGCATTATTGGTAATATTTGTATTAATTCAGCACATGTTACAAACATGAGAATCGCAGGAAATTCAATTTAGAACGAGTCCCCTTCGACATTATGCATGCACTTTGATTTGCGACGGGAGCCTCAGGGCAGAGCAGAGCAGAGTGCGGGTGGTGGGTGCTGGTAACAGGCCCTGTCTCCCGCCGTGTGATTGACGAATGCCTCTCCGGAATAAAGCCCAGGCCCAGTGAACAGCCTTTTTTTGCCTTTTCTCTGAAACCCGAGTCACTTCCTGTTATTGAATCACCCAGCTGAACTTCCTGTTTACGTCCTGCCCCATCTCGACAGGAAAAGCACAGAAAAGGACTGAGCCAATTCAATTCCATTCCCAGAGTGCATTTCTGCTATTCTCGCGTGAGCATGCTGATTGATTTGATTAACAATATGGATTGATTTACATATGTCGAACAATTTTACACCCGTAAATTGTTACTTGTTACTTTGCCCCCTACTGGTCATTTAGACCCATATAAAGACCGTAGGACACAGCAAAGGAAACAGAAACAGAAACCAGAAACCAAACAGAAACCTGGACAGGAAAAACCAAAGTAACTAGTCCAGTGTAGCGGCATGAGCATTAACTAACGGCAACAATCAGCAATCAGCTCGGCCAGCCTGGCATCAATCACTCTCGACGTCTCGGCGCTAACAGAGGGACAGGGGGTCAACGGCAGTTCACCCAAATCATTTGATATCCATTTGTCATCCCGGGAAAATGACCAGTAATGTGTGACCTCTGCAGTAATTAATAGTCTAATCACTGTGTACTGCGGAGGGAGCGTGGTCTCGGCACCTCTCTGCTGATGTAATAGCCTGTGAAATCCATTACGATATCGACGCGGCCACTGGGAGCCAGACGCATCTTAAAACACTGACGTGACGACTTGCCTGTAGAAACGGGGCTTCTCGACAGGCCGTGAACCAATGAGGGGGAAGGATAACAGTGACCCCTCCCACTCTTCCTCTGACCTCCCTAACCACACATTAGTTGTAATGCGGGGTGCAAATTTCGTGACGTTGAGGTCTAATTGTGTTTCGTCGGCATGTAGGTCGTAAGGACATGATTCACCAGTCCAACACGCTTTTAGATCAGCCCATCTGCATTTGGAGGGCAAGCTTCAGTGGAGCTGTCTGAAACAGCTTTCTTTTATACAGAGTGAGGATTTTATTGGGGTAGATTAATAGGCTCTATGTCTTTTTGTCTATACTTCAGTTGGATCTTAGTTAAAGCCCAAACAAATAAGTAGAACTAGCTTTGCATCTAAGCTAATTAAATTGCTTGCTCTAGGACAAAATACGTCCATTTAAATACACAAGAATTAATTATTTGCCAAGCTATCGCACTAATGTTGCTTATTTGACTATCCATCTCTCAATAAGCTATTAAACATATATCTCTCTCTAGTAACTGTCTAGTATTTAGTCTCCCCTTTGTCCATTCAATTAGCTCTTCAGCACTGCTCTTCGATTAATGTTTCGCCTCTCTCCTATTCAACAATCCTTTTATTTACTAAACTCTCTCTCTCTCTCTCTCTCTCTCTCTCTCTCTCTCTCTCTCTCTCTCTCTCTGTTTATACATCCCTCTCCTCAACACAGTAGCCATAGTTGTGTGTGCGTTTGGGAGGAGGGAGATCCTGTCTCCATGGTAATATGTACAGGTTGAACTGACACGGTCATATCAGTAGCAAGAAGACATACTTGGACGTGGTGGAGTACAAGAGGGTGGTAGTGGTTGTGGTGGGGATGATGGTGGTGATGATGATGGTGTTGGTAGGGTTGGCTGTGGTGGTGGTAGGGGTGGTGGTGAAGATGGTGGTAAAGATGGTGGTAAAGATGGAGGTAGGAGTGGCTGGGGTGGTGATGATGGTGGTAGGGGTGGCTGGGGTGGTGATGATGGTGGTAGGGGTGGCTGGGGTGGTGATGATGGTGGTAGGGGTGGCTGGGGTGATGATGATGGTGGTGGTAGGGGTGGCTGTGGTGATGGTGGTGGTGGTGGTGGTAGGGGTGGTGGTGGTGCTGGTGGTGGTGGTAGGTGGTGGTGGTGGTGGTGGGGTGGTGATGGTGGTGGTGGTAGGGGTGGTGATGGTGGTGGTGGTGGTGGGGTGGTGGTAGGGGTGGCTGTGGTGTTGGTGGTGGTGGTGGTAGGGGTGGTGGTGGTGCTGGTGCTGGTGGTAGGGTTGGTGGTGGTGATGGTGGTGGTGGTGATGGTGGTGGTGGTGGTGGTAGGGGTGGCTGTGGTGATGGTGGTGGTGGTGGTGCTGGTGGTGGTGGTAGGGTTGGTGGTGGTGGTGGCGGTAGGGGTTGCTGTAGTGGTGGTGGTGGTGGTAGGGCTGGCTGTGGTGGTGGATGTGGTGTTGATGGTGGTGGTAGTAGTGGTGGTGGTGGTAGGGGGGTCTGTGGTGGTGGTGGTGGTGGTGGTAGGGTTGGTGGTGGTGGTGGCGGTGGTGATGATGGTGGTAGGGGTTGCTGTAGTGGTGGTGGTGGTGGTAGGGCTGGCTGTGGTGGTGGATGTGGTGTTGATGGTGGTGGTAGTGGTGGTGGTGGTAGGGGGGTCTGTGGTGGTGGTTGTGGTGTCGTTGATGGTGGTGGTGGTACGGGTGGCGGTGGTGATGATGTCGGTAGGGGTTGGCGGTGGTGGTGGTGGTGGTGGTGGTAGGGTTGGCGGTGGTGTTTGTGAAGGTCGGGATGGTGGTAGCGGTAGTTAAGTTGGCAATGTGATCTACGGCTAAAACAAAATGGATGACGTTGATATTATTGGTGGAAAATGCAACATTTTAAGATGGGGTGGTGGTTGAGGTGGTGAAAATGATGGAGGTGGTAGTGATGGTAGTAGTGGAGGATGGGGTGATGGTGGTGTTGGAGGGGATTCTTTTGGAGGTGGTGGTGGAGGGGGTGATGGCGGAGGCAGCAATAGTAGCGACGATGGCTCTAGTGTTGGGTGATAGCGGTAATGACAGTGTGCACCGCCATGACACATCACACATTACCACAAATATCAATTTACTACGTTTCATGAATGACGCACTAATTGGTGTGTGACTCAACTATATGCTGCAGACAGAAGCGGACACACACACGCACACAAACTCACACATTTGGTTAAGGGCACTCAGAAAGTCAGAAAAGGCCCTGGATGCCCCCCTGGTTCTCGGTCTCTCCCAGATTGAAGCCCTGCCCCCGATGGTTCTCTGTCTCTGCCTGTCTGTGAAGCCCGCCTCTCTCCCACAAAGTGTGCTGGTTGTGTCCATCTGCGAGAGACATCAATATTTCAAGGCTCTCTCACCACCGTTCTCCCTGGGGGGGGGTGGGCCCTCGGAGCTCAGAGAAGTGGTTGGTCAGGTGGTTTATGGGGGCTGTGTGTGCGTGCTGGTGCGTGCGTGCGTGCGTGCGTGCGTGTGTGTGTGTGTGTGTGTTGTGTGTGTGTGTGTGTGTGTGTGTGTGTGTGTGTGTGTGTGTGTGTGTGTGTGTGTTCCGCTATAGATGCGTGTATAGAGCAAATGATAGAGTGAGAGATGAGGAGGTAGAGGGAAGGAGGATGGGTAAATAGATAGGAAAAATATATAGAATGAGATAAATGTCTGTGTGTGTGTGTGTGTGTGTGTGTGTGTGGGTGTGTGTGTGTGTGTGTGTGTGTGTGGTGTGTGTGTGTGTGTGTGTGTGTGTGTGTGTGTGTGTGTGTGTGTTTAGGTCAGAGATGGATTGAGGGACGGCAATGAGGCTAATGAAAAGCCAAAAGAGGAGACAGTTATGTCCTGTTGTAACGCCCTATCCTGACTTATCTGAAAGGCTCCTCTTGGTCCATATCCACGCAGCAGCGGGGAACAGCGTCATTAATCGGGGCCACCGTGTCGGGGAGCGGAAGAAATTAACGTTTTCAATGTTTGAGATCAAGAGGAGGCATATCAGTGTGCAAATCCATTAGTCTGAGGAGGTCATTTAGCAATTAATTATCTGTAGAAAATTAGCCCAAAATACAGAGGGAATAAAGAGCACTTCAGTCACAAAGAAACGTCAGAGAAGGAAGGAATTAAGGGATGCAGGGAGGAACGGTGGGAGGAATGGAGGGTAAAGGAAGGGAGAAGTAGAATAAGGAAAGGTTGAACGGACAGTGAGATAGAGGAAAGGACCGAGGGAGAAAGGGTGGGTGGAGGAAGGGAGAAGTAGAAAGGGTAGGGCGGGAGGGAGGGAGGGAGGGAGGGAGGGAGGAGGTGAATGAGGAAGCAGTGAAGGGGACAGAGGGACTGAGGGAGGGAGAAATGGAGGCTGAAGGGCGGGGAGAAGGAGAATAATGAAGGGACAGGATGAGTGAGCCATGGAGGAAGAAAGGGAGTGAGTAGCAATGGAAGAAGGGAATCAGGAAGAAAGGGAGAAAGGAAGGATGAAAGGGGAGGACAGTATTCGGTAGAATGACGATGTGCCGACGGCCATGCGTCAGTGTTCTGTGTGACTCGTGTGTCGCGACCCCTCCGTGACCCCAGATGCTCTCTACTTCCTGTCTGCCACCCTTAGCCTCTCTGTTCCGTCTCGTAGCCCATTGTTCAGTGTGGGGAGGGTCAAATTAGCAGGCTGTTATTCCCTGCCGCAGCTGTGGCTGTCGAGGGTCATTGTCGCCATAGTGAGGAGTCTATTCCGTCGCCCAATCAGGAACAGAGTACGTGCTCCTGCTGGCCCCGCTGGTGATGAAGTGTAGCTGTCTGTGGACGCAGAGCTGCCACAGCAGCAGGGCCTAGCTCCACCGGGAATCAAGCTGTATTGTGCTGTACATGTCAACACTTACTATGATAACTGTCCTATTATTTCTGCACTGTTACTGCTGCCATTGAGCCCGCTTATATGTAAATGACCACATTATGGCGCGAGTCCATGATAGGCATCTGGTTTACCGTAAGTGTTTTGACCTCTGCTGCGTGCATCCAGGGTTATGTGTCATCATGGCACCTATTATTATTGGCTGCATTTTTGTCCAAGTGTATGTTTTGTTTACAGAATGACTCATGCATTCAGTGGACCATATAATTGGATAGTTACGGCCATTTCTGCTGATGTGTGTGAAGGTATCCCATAGGCCAATGTACCCTTTTCAATGTAGGAAAAACACAGCAGGTGTAGCTAATCATGCTGATTATAATCATGCTGATTATATACTTCTATAAAAGGTAGAAGAGTGAGACAGTATAGACACAACTATTGAAGTAAATATGCATTGATAATTCTGGTGCTGCAACAGACTAATGAAACTGACCTAATGATACCATGCAAGGAACGGGAAGTTACTTTGAGACGTAGCTAATTAAAGACCTGGGAAAACAGTACATACGTAGTAGAGGCATTCTCTGTTTTAAATTGTGATTCGTTTTTTTGGACATCTAGCATACTGTTAGTTAACAGTTCACACATTGAGTATGCCTCCCTTGTTTGTCGTTTGGATGACCTCAGCCGCCAACAGGGACTCTAACAGGAAGTCTATTGCAGAAGCTGTCACAAAGATGATTGCCTTTCTTTTAAAGAAAAAGGAAAAGGTTCATCCACAGGTTTATTGGAAACCTAACCTGGCTGGCACTCGATATCCTGCTCTGCGTTTCGGGTTTCCTCCTGGCTGTGGGCTGCTGACAGTGATGAGGGACAATGGGGGTGAATCTCCCCTCTTCCAGAGTGGATTATGAGGCTAGTGGTCCCTAGCCGCTCTGACTTGGTCTGGCCGCTCCTTTTAGTTAGCGGAACGGGCCAGCAGGAAGATGGAAGATAAAGACAGGCGTGTGATGTGTGTGTGTGAGTCCTCAAAGATATGCGAAACAGAGCGAGAGAGAGAGAGAGATAGAGAGAGAGAGAGAGAGAGAGAGAGAGAGAGAGAGAGAGAGAGAGAGAGAGAGAGAGAGAGAGAGAGAGAGAGAGAGAGAGAGAGAGAGAGAGAGAGAGAGAGAGAGAGAGAGAGATTACATGCAGCTTTTTCTTCTGAAAGATTTGTTTCTTCACATGAACGCGGGGGGGCGTACCTGAAATTATAATAATATAGAGTATTGAAAATATGATGCACTTTTATATGTAAATGTTTGCGTTTCTGTCTTCGTATTTGTTTGTGAGTGTATGTTTGTGTGTGTGTGTGTCTGTGTGTGTGAGTATCAGTTTTGATTTGGGTGTTATATCCCTGTGTGTATGTGTGTTTGTGTGTGTGTGTGGGGGGGGGGGGGGGACAAGATAAACCACTCCACAATGTCAATGATGTAAATAAGGTGGGAGAAGTTTTCAGTCCCTGAGAGACAAGGAGAGCGGGCCACTCACAGAGAGAGAGAGGGCCACTGAATCACGAGCACCAAGGCAACAGACCTTGTGTGGTCGGGTAGCAGCAAAATATGTGGTGTGAGCAAGGGAGTGAGAGAGAGAGCGTTTTGCCCAGGCATCAGGCTAATGTTGTGACACAGGATCCCTGCTGCCTTCAGCAACTCTGATTAGCATGACTGTTAGCTAGGGCCGTGGCCGGACAACCAAAGCAGCAGGACAGGAGCCACAATGGATGGGCCGGCTCAGAGACGGAGAAACAAAGCCCGCGGCTGGGCTCTGGTGTGCAGAGATCTGCTTATCTCCACTCAGACTGTGGAGCATGGTTCCCATCCCATAGCCCTTCGGGTCAAATCGTTTGCATAAAGCCATAATAATCAACATAGACAAAATGAAATGATCTAAACGAGCAACGTTTCTTGCAGAAAGGCGTTAGCACATCAGCTAAGGCTCATTGAATTTCAAGTCACGGCACTGAGAAAATACAATCCATCTCTCCCACTTATGCCGTTTTAATATCACTCCGGGTGCACTGGTGGCTGCGTTACAGTTCCAGCACCGTTACAAATCCGACAGACACATTCGATAATGGCCGCGGGCGATCCATGATGCTTAAGGCTTGTCCCGGAGGATTAGCTTGTTTCCTTTGATTTTCTCGGGGTAGGTATGGTGGAAGGTAGCAGGGTGAGCATTGACTGGACAAGGTTGGCTGACATGCACACGTGCAGACACACACACACACACACACACACACACACACACACACACACACACACACACACACACACACACACACACACACACGCCCACACACGCCCACACACAAATGCACATAAAGACTCTCACCGACTCACACACACACACACACACACACACACACACACACGACCCTTGAGGCACAAACATTTTTCAGAGTGTGTTTCCTCGCAGTTCACCTATGGCGGCTGACGGACGAGCCTGCTGGTTCCGGCTCCAGCGTGACACCGGTGCTACCAGTGGTTCATGAGCTTAGTCTCGGCCCATTTAGTCCAGCGTTAAAGCCTTAACCCCCCCCCCCCCCGGGGAGAGACCCCCTGTGGCTCCAATCAGGGAGAAGCCCGGGCTGCTAAGACGGCCGTAACCTTCGGTAAAGGGGTTCGTGGCCCGCGTCCACCAATCCATCTTCTAGCTGCAATCACCGGCCGTAGAGAGAGGCGGCGTCTGGGCACGCGGCTCGCCAACTTCCTCTTACAGCCAGCGCCGTTTGGGTCTGGGAGCACGTGTCTGGAACAAAGATCCATCCAATGACGTGGATTAAAGAGTCTTGAGTTGAACACAGAACGGCAGCCGTTGTCATGGAGTCAACTGCGCGCCGTAAACACTCTGCTGTCGCGGGATTGTTGTGCTGTTCTTTTGGGTCGGGCTTCCCATTCTTTAGCGCTAATCTAAATGAAGTCGTAAGCGACACGAATACAAAGTGAAGTTGTTTTTACTGAAAGTATCACTTAAATATAATTATGTGGCACGGTATAACCTACTTTAACGTAATGACCAACAATTCTCTGGTTATTTATGCGACATTCATGCCAATACAAAGCCCTCCAAACTGTTACACCCGCAAAGTCAATACCCTCACTCCCGATTCATTATTATTAAGGATGTTGTGGTATTTTTTCAACGGGTAACAATGAAGCATGCAGTGTTGAGTCTCGACTCGCAGGTCAGTTCTCTAAACGCTTCGCTCAACGAGAGACTGAAGCAATCCCAGGTTTGGTTGGGTACTGGGAAGAAAACATTAGAGAATTTAAAAAAAGCCCATCAAAAGTCTTAAATCATCCTTTCATATCGGGCCGGTGAAGTGCCGAAGACGTCTCTGCTTGTAAACACTGACATACCAACGTGTCTTTCTTGTCCTGGGTTAAAAGCATTTAAAGAAAGTCGCTGGGAATCGTTAAACTCACCAATCTTGGACATTGAGCGCAAGTTCGATGTAATGGCATGAAATGATGTAAAATTGTTTGAGATATCCATTTCCAATGTTCAAAGCGCTCCCCTTTGTTGCACATTGATTTTCTATGTCTCCAGTTTGTTACATTGTGGAGGACAATGGGGGGGGGGGGGGAGCATGATTTCCGGTGAGGCATCATTTCCTTTCAAATATAAGGGCCGTAGGTCTGTTCAAACACCAAGGCGATAAGCAGCCATATCTCTCATCGTCAGAACTGGTACCTTTATACCTTTCATATTTTTATGATTAATAATATTTCAATGCACCTAATTACTACTCCAGGAAGCATTTACCCAGTCTGGGGACATTGTCCTTGATTAAAAATGTTATCTCTTCAAGATTTTCTTAAGAAATTGGTCTTCATTGAAATCCGTTAAATGAGGAATGGCTTTGTAAGATAATTTCATCATGTGGATTAGCAAGACAAAGGAAAGACAGTAAAGCAAATGAGGGTGCAGAACTGGTTTAATTTGTATACAATAATTCAGTGATGAACTTTCGCTGACCTCTATATAAAGGTCTTATGTAACTTAGCATATATATAACAATTTTTTGGCGAACTGCCCAGTTTGTGTTATTCATATCGTACAACGCATCCCTGTGTGTGTGTGTGTGTGCGTGCGCATAAGTGTAGTCACATGTGTGTGTCGGTGTGACGGTAATAAGATGGAAGAGGTCTTCTGCCCCTGAGAGTGAGCCAGGCGACATCTTTTAGATATATCGCAAGGTTATTTGTGTACCTCTCTGAGATCATTTTGTTGTGTGTGTGTTTGTTTGTTACAGGAGTTCTCCCAGCCTTTGCTTGACGCTCGTGGAAGACTCACAATCCACCTCGTGTAGCAAGGTAGGAGCTGACCTTTACCTTGTCATTCTACAGAAGTCCCTTTTGAATGGTACAACACAGTAAGACCCTCTCCACAGCCGCCCTACTGTCCTCCTTTATACTGCTTATATATAAAGACCCCTCCCCGGACGCCGCGAGGGTGACCAACGCTTCTTCACGTGGCGTGCGTGTGGGTCGGTGCTTGAGTTGTTAAAATGGACTCCTCCTGCAGGCTCCACTGCCCTGAGAGAGAGAGAGGGAAGGGAAGGCGCCTCGACCTTGACGTGAGCCAACTTGAAAGACGGAATCTGCGAGGCACGGAGATTGAACGCAGCCGTCAGGGCAGGACGTTAAAGGGAGGAAGCCGTAATGGCAGCCTCATCACAAGCCGATGGATCTCCGCGGGGCCATTGATGAAGGAACTGAGCGGAAATGTCACCACGTTCTCTGTGTCCTATGGCAGCGATGTGTTGCGTTTAGAGTCGGCTGGGGAGACGTGACTTAAGCGGCTGGGTGTATGTGTGTGCGTGTGTGTGTGTGTGTGTGCGTGTGCGTGTGTGTGACTTGACGTGAGCATTCTCGATGTCCTATTAGCTGGGATGCATAGCACAGTGTTGGTTGTGGGCACATGCATTGTATGGCTGTTTGGTCATGCAGACAAATGAACAATGGCGCCTGCAGAGCTGGTAGTGTGCGTGCGGATCCTCGCGCATCCCAGGCCGCCGTCCAAACACGCCCTGAGCGGTCCTTCGGGAACGGGGGAATTTCACACTGGATTAGCAATTTGGCTGGAGAAGACGTTGTTTTTGAGGTACATCAAATGCGGCCTATACATATTAATTTCTGCCCTTATATGAAAGCTATTATGGTTCAGTGTGCTGACACTGGCAGATCAGAAAATATACATATTATATGATGTATTATGCATTTTCCGGCTTTGATCACATCCTCTTCCAATGCCGTGCTCTGGTAGCTGAAACGCATTGGACAGCGCATCATTCAACACATAGCCTGAGAACCGGCCACTAGCGCATGTTAATATGAAGCCTAGCTTGACATGCCATGCTCTGTTTGGGGTCATGCCGTTCATTTGTTATCTTGGTGCGTTTGTGTGTGTGTGTGTGTGTGTGTGTGTGTGTGTGATTTGAATTAAATGAACTTTAGGTCTTTCAATCAATTTGTACCAGAAAGGGGCTCAATGGAGGATGGATGTGATCTGGGTGATATGTGCTGAATAAAACACAAATAAAAACCCTATCAACCTTATGAGATCCCGTCTGGCGGTGAGAGAATGAGAGGCCTGACCTTCGGTCCATCCCACAATAGAGGGTTTGACCCCTGGTCCATTTGTTAAAAGATTAGAGTGAGGATTATTTCCCTGTGGCTCTGTCTATGAGAACAACATTTTCATCTGGATATGGCAGGGAGGCGAAGCAACCATGAATGTAGCCACATTACGTTATCTACTGTTAGTCCCTTCAGCCCACTGCTGTGGTGGTGAGTTGCGGTCGGCCCCTAGGGATCCAACCACCGGCATTTATCCTGCTTATGAATCGTGGAGGGAATCGTTCTCTTTTCATTTCATGATGTGCCGTATATCTGAGGGAGGCTTGTGGCTAATGCATCATCACCACCACACTGACAATCCAAATGGGTTGTTTATTGCAGAGGAAATAGGGATTTGTCTCGTGGAATAATCTCAGTGTGCATTGGTAAACCATAACACAAATGGCTGTTACAAATCAATCACAAAAATACATTTGGAGGAATTTTCTGATCATGAACATGTGAAGTAACTATACACTATGAGTGTGATGGGGCATTGCTCACACATGAGTGTCTGGGCTCTCCTTGTTGTGTTGATTGGGTCTCTGAAGAAGCCCTTGAGTTTCACCTCGGGCCGGATGACATAAATCTCCCTCTACTTGGCTACTGAATGATGCCACTTATTTAACACTTTCAATGGGGGGCTTTGCGGGTGAGTGCAGATTTTTTGTGTAAAGTTTTCGCGTCACACACCGCCACACTTTAACCACCGCCATGGAGGGCCTGCTGGGAGATTTGTCCCGTGTTTTAATCTAAAACTGATGACTTTTAAGGTTTACGTTGTGGTGATGCTGATGTGGTGTAACACAGCTGTAGCCAGCCAGGGGCTAGGCCTCTCTCTCTCTCTCTCTCTCTCTCTCTCTCTCTCTCTCTCTCTCTCTCTCTCTCTCTCTCTCTCTCTCTCTCTCTCTCTCTCTCTCTCTCTCTCTCTCTCTCTCTCTTGTCTCTATGTCTCTATGTCTCTATGTCTCTATGTCTCTATGTCTCTATGTCTCTCTGCCTCTCTCAGACCAGCCTAGTGATAGGCACTCCACCACTATGTATACATGCGTAACCTCAGTGATACCACAAATATCCAGGTCTGGCTTGCTTCAAAAAGTGCTGTGTGCTGATGCTTTTAAAGGAAAAATGTATAATGTATATCTTATTCATAATCCTTTAGTATGTATTATTTTATAACTGTGTTATATATTATTTGTATATAATACATTGGGATTAGGATTATTATCATTACATATCTCTCAGACCTGCTGCCAGGTGCAGGGTGTTCTGTATGGCTGGTTTGTGACTGGGTCTGATCCCCTACCTGCTCATTAATGTCCAAATCACTGTCAAGTCACTTTGGGTATAAGTGTCAAGTAAACTGCCCAGTCATGGAAACTGGTCCTGACTCGTGACAAGCTGTAAAAGGCAAGACCTTTATTATATAACCAGAGAGCTAGCTCCAAATTCAAGTACATGGCAACGTATGCACACAGTGCATATTTCAACAAAGATGTGTCTACCTGTATGTTTTTATATGTGTGCAGTCGTGTGCCTGTGCGTGTGTGTGGGGGTTTGTGTGTGTGGGCTCGGGCATGTGTCCATGCGTGCGTGTGTGACGACTAGAATTTGAGAAGGAGATCACATTCAGGAATGACTCTTTTGTCTGTGCCCTCCCGTGTAACATAAGTCTAGTGTTAGAAGTCATCCAGTCGTGTTACTCAGTGCTGATAATAACAGCGTCACTGCTGAGATGAATATTCCGTCTGACTGCTGAAGTGCACCATGATGGGGTTTTGTGGACTGGCGTCAGAATGCACCGGCCACCTGCCTCTCACAAACGTTCATCCCAGCTTTTTTATGGTCTGGGACCGAAATGGAATCTATTTTCTGCCCATTATCTTTAGCTGCATAGCAAGAGACAGAATACATTTATCTCCCTCCTCCTTTCATTCTCATTACTGCAAATGTCCAGTTGTGTTTGAACATTTCTTCATAAGATGAGGCAAATATCAATGTAAATGGCTCTATAATTATCCCTATCATTATCTGGATTCTATTTTTACCAGGGGTAAATTATTTCCCAAGGTCTACAAAACATGACCTAATTAATGTGGCGCAGACAGATGACCTGATTTCACACGTACGATTTAACTCCAAACATTGTAGAGGAGTACCAAAGTGCATCTACACATGTATTACAGAAAAAGGCAAATGTTCATTGTACCTCTTCACAACGTCATTATAATTATACATTATCTAAAGCGTATACTTAGTTTAGACGAGTATCATGATTCTCCCCAGGGTCAAACGGGGTCAATGAACCGTCCTTGACATGCTGTGTCTTCTTTTAGAAATGACGGCGTATGCCTTTGGCAGATATCTCCAGAAAATGGCCCTCATCTGGCTGGCTCATCCCTATACATTATGCATTGCTCTGACTGGGAGCCTTTTGAGGGAATTGTATTGGAAGGCAGTTCAACTCAACATTAGGGCAACAGTGACAGCAGGACCATATCCTGTCACTTGCCGCCTACCTCATGTCACTCCCTCCATCTCTCTCTCTCCCCCCCCTTCTCTCTCTCTCTCTCTCTCTCTCTCTCTCTCTCTCTCTCTCTCTCTCTCTCTCTCTCTCTCTCCTCTTGGTCAGATCCTCTTGTTTTACTTGTTTGGTTGTCTTTTTAAACCTCTCCTCCTCATTTCTGGGTGTCATGGCGGCCCTTTGGTGATGGGTCTCTAGCAGTGCGGCCCCTCACTCTCCTCTCTCTGGTTCACTACTTGCTCAGTGAGAGCGGAGCCATCCTCCCCTCCCCCTCCTCAATCTGCAGGACCATCTGGTCCCATACCCACCATCCCGTGTCCGTTGGCGGGTGTCTTTGCGTGGCGGCGGAGCCATTTGACAAGATTAATAAAGTGAACCTCAGACAGATATAAGCTGCTCATTTTGATCGGGACTTACGAGTCGCTTGGAGAGCAGATGAGTTTGGCGCCGGCTCAGATGGTCGCCCTCGTTCTTCTTCTCTTTTTCTTCGTGGTTGAAACCCAGATTATTCAACTGGCCAATCTAAACAAACAGGGGGATAGAGAGCGAATTAAGGTGACCTACCTACCGGAATCAGGGGGGGAAATAGGGCGTCTCTGACCTCGCGAGGAGCTAAAATGAAGACGCATCGCAGGAATTATTTTTTAAGTGGTTTTAAATTGGGCAACAGACACACTGTATCCTCCTTAAGCTGTGTCTGGACCTGGCACAATGTAACAAGATCAATGGAAATGCAGTTAGATTCACGTGTAACAAGGTTTGAGGTTCTGTGTGTGTGTGTGTGTGTGTGTGTGTGTGTGTGTGTGTGTGTGTGTGTGTGTGTGTGTGTGTGTGTGTGTGTGTGTGTGTGTGTGTGTGTGTGTGTGTGTGTGTGTGTGTGTGTGTGTGGCTACATGAGTTCATGTGAGGTTCCTGTGCTGTGTGTCTCTCACGCTTGCGAATGTATATGGTTCAATTGTGCGTGTGTGTGTGTGCGTGTGTGTGCGCAGATGTGTGTCTGGATGTGCTGGTGTGTCTGGATGTGCTTCAGTGTTTGTGTGTGTTGGTGTGTTAGAGGTGGATTATGAGGACATTAAATAATGAGATGAAGAGCTTGTTGGAATACCTCAGATACCTTATCGATCTTCCTCCGAGTGGTCGCGCCTTCTTCTTCTCTCTGTCCATATGGAGGTCAAAAGGGAATAGCTCACGGCCTCTTCATAAGGTTGACTGCTTGCCAACACACAGATATGAAGTGGACCCTTCAGATAAAGGGCAGCGTTCTGTCTCTCTCTGCTCCACACTACAGCACTAACCTGCTAGCTGTGACGCAGAGTCACACAAACACGCATACACTGAACATGCACATACACACAATACTAAACACATGCAGAAGACTCACACACACACACACACACACACACACACACACACACACACACACACACACACACACACACACACACACACACACACACACACACACACACACACACACACATACTAAACACGCACATACACACAACAAGCTAAACACATGCCATAAAAGCAAACACACACTAAATTCCTAAACACACTCACCAAAAGACACACACATACACAAAAAAGCAAAAAGAATAGAAGCCCTGCAACTCAGTGCCATCAAAGGATCCGCTATTGAACTTCCAAAGCTTTATGTAGCTGCAGCAAGAGGAGGCTGGCTTTCAAACAGTGCACTGAAGCTTGCGTGGCAGCGGTGGTGCAGGAGCGGGCACCAGCCTGGAAGACGCCAGGGCTGAGGTAGAGGAACCACGGAGGTGGATGCAACGACCAAAATAAATGCACAATGTGATCCGAGCTACTCAGGCTGACAAAAAAACAATGTCTCGGTAACGTGATTGGTACAGGGATCAAAGTGTTGTGCTGTTACCCTTGCTGTCAAGGGCCGTCAAGGGCTGTTTTTGTGCGATTTCACCAGAGTGAGGTATTGATGATCTTGACTGCAGTAGACCGTGTTACACCTGCATGAACCCACTTCTGTAGAGCCCTAACTGGAATCTTTTACACGACTAGCAAGCCAAAGGTTTGCGTCATGTAAATGTCAGTAAATAGTTACTGTGACCAATCTACTCAATGCTCTGACTTAGAGTGTCCTTAATGCCTTACTCTGCCATTCTTGTGGGCCGAAGTGCTATTAATAGTGAA
This sequence comes from Gadus chalcogrammus, assembly GCF_026213295.1. NCBI lineage: Eukaryota > Metazoa > Chordata > Actinopteri > Gadiformes > Gadidae > Gadus > Gadus chalcogrammus. The sequence goes on from NC_079424.1 coordinate 9,773,217, forward strand.
ATGTGAATGCAGAATAATCTTAATGCATATGGATGTTGTGGCTCCGAGGCCAGGAAGACTTTTGCATGATATTTCCAGGCTCATTAATATGTAAATTTCTATGCTTGTGAACAGTGACAGTGTTATGCATGGTATAGAATAATGACGCGTCATGCTGTATTGGTTAGTGCGACTTGTGCAGAAAAGCGGAAAATTGTTTCATGTCTGTCTCGAACAGATTTGTCTGTAATTATTTCCGTCGAAAAAAAACGAAATAGTAATAAATAGCGGTGGAATCTGACCCATCAACCACCCCCCCCGCTTCCTCGGAACGGCTTCCGGAGTGTTCCCTGCTTCGAGCCGAGGCCTTTACAAAGACATCGCTCTTTGGTGAGTTTCCTGAAATAGCAGCAGTCTGTAGCTCACCTCTGGAACTCACCTCTGCGGCACGGTGCAGCGAGGGGCGCGCTTCTAAAGGCCTTTCTTCTCCACGGCGACGAGACGGGGCCTGCGGAAGTTAAGGGCTTTGTTCTGAATCAGAGAGAGAGAGAGAGAGAGAGAGAGAGAGAGAGAGAGAGAGAGAGAGAGAGAGAGAGAGAGAGAGAGAGAGAGAGAGAGAGACACATTAATACCATCCGCCTATTTGCAAGAGTGTAGGTTCTCGGTGCAGGAGCTGTGATTAGTATAGTGAGGCAGGGGGCTGTGAGGAGGTGTAGTGCTTATTAGCAGATTGCAATTAGACCCGGGAGGAGGCAGAGGTAGCCTCAAGGTGAGTCAGAGAGAATAAAAGGCAACTTTTGCTTGGATTTAAATTGCTTGACCCTTTGCCTGACAAGTATGTGCAGGAATTTCTCCAATTTGGTGTGTGCAGTACAGCTACAAATACAATACATTGTAAATAATATCACAAGCTAATGAAGATAGTAAATGCTAAAATATTACAATTCTGTTGTAAAAATAAATCGACTTCTCATTAATTGTAAAGTGAACAATCGGGGTCTCGCCCTCCAGCGCTAGGACCCTACACTGGGCGCGTAGTGTGACTAAAATAATCATAATCACCACAAACGACGGTGATTTGGCTGAAATGAGGTTAGGTCTGGTCATCTAACAGGCATTAAGAGCTCAACGTGACGTCAACATGTCACAGAGAAGTCACCCTCATAAAGCCTGCGCGGAGAACAGGCACTCCTGCCGATTGGCGCAGGCCGGCTAAGGTCCTCGTGTCACGTCCTTTTTAACCACCACTCCTGTATCAATCACTTTTCACTTTGCTCTTTACACAGGATTTTCCATTTGTGTATATCGCATACCTATACACTGATATTTCAAACAGTTTATATGAACCCATGGACTCCTAATGGTCATTCTCATTGAAGCAAGCACCCATAAAAGCACAAACAATGACACACAGGTAGTTCTGCTTAATCAAATCAAATGCCACAGTACCAGTAAACCTGAAGTCCAAATGACTCCTCACCAAAAGACAAAGGTGGTCCAGTGTTGGGCGCTATCGGGCCGTGAGCATTGCATCAGCATGGAGCTTCTCGCTCCAGGCAGTGGGACTAGTGCTGCTGGCCCTCAGGCCATATAGGGTTTCAGACCAACTGGTGAGCTGACTCTCAGTCTGTGATGGGAGGCCAGGTGGATGGAGGTGGTTTTCATGGAGTGAGTGAGAGAAGAGTGGATGTATGTGAAGTGACCTCCTTCTGTTTGTTTGTGTGTTAGTGTGTGTGTGTGTGTTAGTGTGTGTGTGTGTGCGTGCGTGCGTGCGTGCGTGCGTGCGTGCGTGCGTGCGTGCGTGCGTGCGTGCGTGCGTACGTGCGTGCGTGCGTGCGTGCGTGCGTGCGTGCGTGCGTGCGTGCGTGCGTGCGTGCGTGCGTGCGTGCGTGCGTGCGTGCGTGCGTGCGTGCGTGCGTGCGTGCGTGGAGTTGCCCATAATCTACTGTTGTTTGTGGGAACAAGACAATCGATCTATAAAAGATATACAAAAATAAACATCTTCAATTCATTTATGCGATAAACATGAATCTATTCAGTAGTTTGAATTGGTTGCATATTATAAAATATATACACATTACTTACATTTAGACATCGATATTTCAAGAAGAAGGAATGGATATGTCCTACCAGTGTAATTATTTGTGATGATGTATGCCAATTGCTACACAATTAATTTGGTGGATGGATATATCCACCAAATGCATACATTTCATATCCCGCATGTCTTAAAAGAGCTTATGCCGTGCTCAACCAATTGCGCTAGGCAGGGCCACAGAAGATAAGGAAGTATATGAATGTTCTATGTTGTTGTCGGAGCCGGTCACCGGCGGAGCTCGACTAGATCATCCATAGCCCGCAGCGTCAATCATAGTCCCTCATTATCTCAGTGTCTCTCTTCCCCGCTCACTCCCATCACCACAACACTGCTTTATTCATTTGGGTTTTTCAGTGCTAATCCATCTGACATCACTTGCTTCTTGGCTGGATTTTAAATATTTTCCCATATCCCCACAGACAGTTCATTAACATTTCTCTGGTTTATCTTTATTGATCCCGCAACACAGAGAGTTTTTGCATTGCACAACTCAACATCGACTGTTGGCAGAAGGCTGCGTACAAGACGAACACAGACATCTACATTTGCCAGGGTGAGCCTTTGTCTTGCATCCCGACAGTACAACACGTACACATTGGCACACACAACAAACAGACACACACAACCCACCCACACACACACATACTGTGGATTCGGCCCACAAGGCGGTGCAATCACATTCTGTGTCGGATAGGAACACCCTCATTGATAAGACAGAATGCATTCTGGGAATTATGAGTCAGAATCTGCAAGTCACAGGTTTGCTCCGGTTTATACAGCGTTGCCTTATATGGGCAGACAGACAAACAGACAGACAGAAAGACAGCCAGATAGACACACACATACCGACACACTAAACGACACAGGCACTCAGGCAGGCAGGCTTACAGACAGAAAGACCAGAAAAACATGTAAGCAGACAGTCAAACTGGCATACATACAGACAAACAGGCAGACAGGCAGACAGACAGACAGACAGGAGGTGCTGCTCGCTGGCTATGTCATCATCTCTGTGTAACCCTGCTACTGAGGAGCGAGGAGTCAGTGCTCTCCTCTCTCTCCCTGGCTCCCCTCCTCTGCGTCGCGTCTCTTCCTCATTGTGTCACCGCCGCTGTCCGGCTAAGTATTGTGTTCCAGAGCGCCGGGCCGCTGGCTGTGTGTCTTGGGCTTTTGTTGGAACGCACCCACAGAAACAAATCGAGTTGACAGGCCAATTGAAGCCTGTGTACTCTGACCAATATGGACACTTCCAGAAGATAGAGTGAGATACCGAGAAGGGGGGCGCTGAGGACACGGGCAAAGTTTAGCACCGGGGGAACTTTGGCACGCGGAACGGGAGGGGAGAGTAGATCGCCGGCCTTATTTTGAGTGAAAGCAAATTTGATCCACTTAATCTGAAAAACGCAAGACGAAAAAAAGAAGTTAGGGTAGGTTAGGGTCAGCGTCCGCAAAAAGACACCATTAGAGGGGGAGACCGGTCGCTAACAGGACACCAACGTGTACCCTCTTACACACACGCTGAGCAATTAGCACAGAGTGCTTGGCTCCAGGAGGAAGTGCAGCGCCACAGCAGGTCGTTAGCAATGCGGGGAACCCAGCGCTGTTACAACGCAGACCGCCCCATGTCTGTCTGCTCTCGCCAGAAAAAATGAGCTAATATACTGCTCTTTTGGCGTCGTATTATATTGTACATCTGGCCACTAAGGTTAGCCAGCCCTCTCATCATCGATCTTCCTGTAGTAATGAAAGGCATTTGGATTATGTGGAATCATCTTTTTTCAGATGTCCATTTAAAGCAAGTGTCTTATGTGAGGTCTAGTGAATCATTTCTAGGGGGAAGTGGGTTTGTGAGTTTCTAAATATATACAATACTTACCTCTCATTCGCATTAGAAAATACGCTAGCCTTTGGTTCACTTGAATGTAGCTGTCCTGATCTGGTCAGTTCGATTGTGTATATCACGATATTCACATTCTGATTAAGAATTCATGGGGTTTTTATATCAAGCTCAGGGTTTGCTTTGGCCCAAACTCAATTGCATCCCGGTGATAAGGATCCACTTCGAGCCTCAATGTGCCATTCCATCCGAGTGTCTATTCATACCACCAAGTCACCCTATTTACATAGCACCATGGGGGGACACCACTGTGCCTGTACTTTCCCAGAATCCTCCCCTCCCCTTCCCCATCTGTTTCCCCTGGGCTGTAAGCTGCTCATTGGCTTGAGATGGCTGTGGGAGATAGATATAGCTCGGGTGGATATAGTTGGGGTCGCACAGGATGAAAAGGGAAGTGGGGGGGTAGAGGGGGAGAAATAGGGGGTTGTGGTGGATGAAGAGAGTCTGGTTAAAGGGGGGGGGGGGAGAGAGAGAGAGAGAGCAGGGGGCGAGGCAGAGAGACCGGGAAGTAGAGAAGGCAGGGTGGAAGGCTTTGATCAACACAAGCAGGAGAGAGTGAGGGAGCAGAGGAGGAGAGGGCAGGTGGGAGGGGAGGAACCGAGGCAGAGAAGGTCATCAACAGAGAGAGTGACAGTGGTATTAGGGGAGGGGGGGAGGGAGGGGGGGGGGGTGTCGCGGCGGAGGAAGAGAGCGGTAGCTCGCGGCTCACCAGATTCAGCCTGTGTGGGCGAGCAGGATCTCACAGTCATATGATGCTAGCATTCAGCGCTGATGATGACTAAGCTGTATTCTCACGGATTCACCCATTTCCCGGTACCCATAAGCCCCTGGCGGTGACACGGTGGGCTAACGCTAGTCCTCCGTCCCTCTGGCTGCCTCTCGGCGGTTTACATTAAAGAGAGCCCCCCGGAAGACCTAGCATGGCGGCGCACGCTGGGCGGGTTCAACGCTCACTTTGCATTTTGACTGAGGGGATTTGAGGTGACGGCTCGCGGTGGCGGTTGTGTCGGAGGATACTCAATCCCAGTGTCGTCTTTAAGTGGGCTGCGTTTGAGCTTTTGTTCCATTGGAGGGGATTAACTCATAACAGGCCCACTTTTCTTCCCTCATGTTTTTACAAACCAGGCCGTCGGTTTGTCTTCGACTGACACTTGACGAGGAAAAGAACTGCTGAATTCATTTTCTGGCATAATAGTGGCGGTTTGTCGCCTCTTACAGACTCTGCTCCTGCCTGTTTGTATTGACACGCTGTTAAGAGTATGAGGTGTCTTTGTTTGTGATTATGAACTCGGTTTACTCAATTTGTGCGCTGCGCTGCCAACATTTGGACATATCGATAACATCCCCCTGGGTCTTTATGGAAGCGCTGACCTATCGTTTGACCTAGGAAAGACACTCACTTTAACATAGAGTAGGATAATGTATTTTCAATACATGCTTATTGTATTATATGTATCCCCCCTCACTCATTGAACACTAACAATATATAACAAGAAGAAATGTCATTTTCAAACGACTAAAGCTTGCTTTCAAAAGAGCCATCCCTTTAGATAACTGAGTGCTCAGCCACTGACCTCTATTGACATCCACTCCAACTATGTGTTCCCTGTGGGTTTGGTGCCACTCTCCCAGGGGCCTACTGCTAATGTAACTCTGAACGTCAGTATGCAGACTCATCCCGCCTGTCTCGTCCTCCTTGAGTCGTTTTAATCGCCCATAGTGCCGTCTGCAGAGTGCGACCCAGCAGAGAGACACATTCTGATGTATCACAAGTTTAAAATGATGCGGATTACATCCTGACGATGTAAATCTCTGACCTAATGGGCAGTTGGCTGTCTTCCCTGCCCCATAAGCCCGTGCCACTTAACTACGACTTGATCCACTTTGTCAGATCAGCAGGGTTGTTTGCCCGCTTGGATGTTGATGTGGTGGACTGTTTCAGCATTCTGTTGGCAATGTGTTCAAATAGGGACGTCAACCAAAGGCCAAGAGAGAAGGAGAGGGAGCAGGTGTGAGTTTAAAAAGCACGTACTCCACTCTCCATGTCTCTGAAGGTTGTTACACGAAAAGCAATTTTTTTGGCATTCGATTTGTATTCATACAAGATTTATCTAGTCAAAGTATACAAATATGTTTTCTCAAAATTGGAAGCATTTCCAGAATTCAGCACGGGTTGCCTCTGCACTACAGCATATCTAAACAGAACCTCAAGGTTTATGACAACAGTTATTTGAAGCGTAACACCCTTTCAAACATCTTGCAGTGTCACGCGTGTTTGTGTGAGGATTTCCTTTTGTGGTGCAGATTCTGCGGAGGTTTAGTGAATAGAAATACTAATGGGGCGAGCACGGCTGAAACATGCGGCCGCCATTTTGATGCGGCCCTGAGGGTCGGGCCCAGCTGTGCCGTGAGAGATCCAGGGTAATCCCTAATTAAAGAGAGGAGAAATAATACCTGCTCATGAGAGTGCGGAATGTGCGGGAACATGAGGTGATCATGTGCCCGAATGCATACGTCATAAACACAGGGGGCGGCACGGCAAACTTCATCTTGACACACTTGTTTTGACATAATTTTACAAGGGGGGTTGGAATGGAACATTTAAGAATGGCTTTAATTATCCACCCATCCGAAGGAAAACTCTTAATTTAGGCAGGCAATTTACTTTTCTGTTTGAATATAAAAAAAACTGAAAATATACAGTGGGATGGCATGGTTCAAAGGCCCCCTGGAAAGTGAATGTCTGGTTATCAAGGGATTACCATGACAATATCACCTGCTTTCATTGTCATAACATTCAGTGTCACATTTGGTCAACTTTTTTCACATCTATCATATTTTATACCCTGTTCATCCAGATCATTTTGCAGAGATTTACTTGGGGCCATTTTACTTTTTAATCCTCCCCGAGTTCTGTGATTTCCATATAAAGTTGGTTTCCCCTTCTACGATGCAACCACCAGAAGGGCTTTGAAATAAGAAGTCGTTGTACTCCTGTCTATGATCACTTGCATTGTTTCATTAAAGAGTAGGCCAACGAAAAGCTAAAGAATCCCTGGTTCCTTATGTGAACCCACCTTTTTACCGTCTTTCCGCTGCATGCATGAGAAAAACCTCACTGTGTGATCTATGGTAGCTGGTAAAAACCCAATCCCTATTTGAGTGAATTGTTATTCAGTTCAGTAATGATACCACAGCTTTACATGTTTTCCTGGAGGAATAAGCTTTGCATGTTTTCGCTGATGAAATGGGGAGAAAGACAGAAGGGTGACACATCAACACTGTTGAGTTGCAAGTCTCGCAACTCACCCCTCTGGAGCGAAAAAAAAAGAAATACACTCAAAAGGAGAGAGGTCTTTGAAATTACATACGCTGCATATTTGAGCAGTTGAGCCGCTCTTCACCTTGAAAGTCTGCGCCCGGTCCTCAGAGGACCATTGAGTCCACATACTTGGTCCTAATTGATCCTGCGAGCGAGCGCGGCTTTAACAAGACCATTGTCCCATTACAGCGCGAAACACTCCATCTCTCAATCAACTATTCACAAGAAACAAATCGAGTGATTATGTCCATTTCCGACGTGGAGTATAATTAGGTCATTGCTGGCGGACCACCTGCGGAGCTACCCAAGCTCTTGGTGCAGCAGATGTCTCCGCCGGCCCTTAAGGACTGCTGTCCAGCTGCCCACATTCATGGACCGGAGTGCCTCTCCTTTCTGAGGACTGGAGCTGGAAGGGAAAACTCTGGCAGATGATTTAGAGACCTATTGTTGGCAGAATAAAAAGCCTCTTGTCCACTTATGTTTTGATCTTAACCTCAATCCCTCGTCGTGCCTCTTTTGTCCCGGCGTTTTGTCTTCGGTTTATGCAGTACAGTGTCTATATTTGGGCTAATTCCTCACACGTTCTTACATGAGTGAGATTATTGAATTGCATTGTTGTTCTTGTTGTTGGATTTTTGAGAGCTCCTAATGCAGACACTTTGGGACTGAATCGTTTGTATGAGGAAGGGCTTTATGAAAATGGGTTCATACGGAGGCTAAGAAAAAGTTGACAAACACACCTGGGAATGGATGCGAATACAAATGTGAATCTACAGTTGTAATAACCTTGTGGCTGTTGTGAGGAATTGTATGGCATTTTATTTAATCACATTATAGAGTTATATTTTTTCTCACCACCTGCATAATACTGACCAAGACATTTAAACATAATCTCCTAATATCTCCCGTGCCACCAATGTTTGTGGAACAAAGCATCCCATAAACAGCTTACTACACAACAATAGTGACGTTTTTATCAAAGGAGTCCCTGAGCTCCCACAATATTGCTCTACTTTGTAACGTGCCTGTCCTCCCTCCTCCTTCCTCCTCCCTCCTTCCTCCTTCATCTTTCCTCCTCCCTCCACCTCGCTGCCCTCTAATGTGTTCCCGCCCCATTCTCGCCGTCCTTCTTCCTGGTTGTCTGGTAAGTGGAGCAGGGGGGCTGGCGGTCCACTCTGCAACCTCCCATTGGTATTGCTCAGCCCAAGCCAGAAGAAGACCCGCCCCACCTCCCCCACCCTCATCTAGATTACATCTATCCATCTTCATGTCTCTAAAAAATCCAATTCCCACCCCCCCCCCTCTCTCTCTCTCTCTCTCTCTCTCTCTCTCTCTCTCTCTCTCTCTCTCTCTCTCTGGATGGCCGCTGACAACCATCCATCTTGCCCGACCCTGTTGATGTAGGCCGTCTGGTCAGGAGGAGGGGGGGGTTCGAGGGCTGGCGGAGGTTGGTGCTATGTCCTCCATCACAGCGGTCTCTCTCTCTCTCTCTCTCTCTCGCTCTCTCTCTCTCCTCCCTGTGTCCTCCACCACCTCCTCCAAAGAACCAGGCCAGGCTGCGGGGCCTAAGTGACACTACTGTTTAATGCTAACAACATCAAGGCAGCTGCACGCTCGGCTAGCTAGGACAGCTTTCCCGCCTCCCCCCCACTGCTGATCAATGAACAGGGTGTTAGCTCGAGTCGCGCTACTGCTACTGTAACCAACTGGTTGGCAGCTGGCCGTCACTCCAACAGCAACCGGACCGGAGTGATAATAGAGCTGCCGCTAATGTTTGAAAGGGACTTTTGAATGAATTTGAGTCTCACATGGAGGGTTCAGCGAGCCTACAAGGACAGCCCAGAAAGAAAGAAACCCACTGACATCCAGTCTGCCATGAAGGCAGCTGTAGATAATACAATTATGCTAACTCAGCTCGCTAATGGATGCGTCCTGCGAGGAGATTTACCCAAATCAGTGGCGTCGTGCGGTGCCTTTTTTCAGTCAAAACAGGGACCACGGTTGTGTTTACCCAACACACTCTGTTGGTTCGTAACACTCCCGCCCCTCCCAACCCCCACCACCACCACCACACACACACACACACACACACACACACACACACACACACACACACACACACACACACACACACACACACACACACACACACACACACACACACACACACACACACACACTCCTGGAAGCAACATATGCACAAAGGCATAGTACTAGTGCACATGCTCACACATGCTCACATATTCAATACAGACAAAGGCACTTAAACACACACAGAAGAAACTATGACAGACCCATGCGAACAGAAGCACAGACGCACACACACATACACAAACACACACATGGACATACTGTAGTCTTCGGTTCCTTAAATAGATGTTGGGATCAAATCATTTTCATGAAACACAATGACATAAAGACACGTACGGACACACGCATGCACATGCCTACACACTCATACCCCCCCCCCCCCCCCCACACACACACACACACACACACACACACACACACACACAAACACACTGGTAATGTTGCTGTGTGTTGAACCTCTGGCGATGTGGTGGTTTGCTCTAGGCGTGTTCTATGCTTACGTAACGTCTCACTGTGGCTGCTGCAGTTGTAGCAGCGCTGGCTACATCTCCCTATATTAAAATACTTCCTGGGACACCCAGGATGCACTCTGCACTAGGACACGACAACAACGTAGCTTTGACATCTCTGCAAGGTCAAGGTATGAACAAATGAATGAATGAAATGTGCGAGCGTAATATAAGACTATATTTGTGTGGATGTGTGTGTGTGTGCCTACTCTACGTGTGTGTCTTGGAGATCATATACAGTATGTAACCTGAGCTATAAAAGCTATAGTAGTGCATAATGGGCCTGTATCTCTGAGTGGTTCATTTAATTTGGGTGAAGCGAGGGTGGCAAGAGAGAGAGAAACGGAGAAAGAAAGAGATGGAGATACAGAGAGAGAGAAAGATCCATGTGGTGAGACAGATAGGGAGAGAGATATACAGACACAGCGAGAGAAAGATCAGTGTGGTGAGACAAATATAGAGAGAGAGGTATACAGACAGAGAGAGAAAGATCAGTGTGGTGAGACAGATATAGAGAGTGAGATATACAGACAGAGAGAGAAAGATCAGTGTGGTGAGACAGATATAGAGAGTGAGATATACAGACAGAGAGAGAAAGATCAGTGTTGTGAGACAGATAGAAAGAGAGATACAGACACAGCAAGAGAGAGTTCAGGTCAGAAACATGCATCAGCAATAACAGCCATGTTGAATGTTTGCCAGAATTTCATCTCATTCCGAGTGACCCTTCCAGCTCACTGCCTCTGTGTGTGATGATTGCCTTGAATGCAGTTTGCTCTGTCTGATTTATGCCGGTCTCTGGCTGCATAGAGGGTCTGTGTGTGTGTCTATATGTTTGTGTGTGTGTTTATGTGGGGGTGTTTGTGTTTGTGTGTGCATGCATATGTGTGTGTTTTTGTGTGAATATACAGTGTGTGTGTGTGTGTGTGTGTGTGTGTGTGTGTGTGTGTGTGTGTGTGTGTGTGTGTGTGTGTGTGTGTGTGTGTGTGTGTGTGTGTGTGTGTGTGTGTGTGTGTGTGTGTGGTGGTGGTGCTTGTGCAAGGGACTGTGTTAAAGTGTGCACATGTAACACGTGCACATGTGTGCACATGTTTGTGTCCACATGTATGGGCCATTCACCATGGCCCATACATTTGAGAGTTGCAGAGCTGGAATAATAGGTTAAATGTAAGCATCTTCCTCCAGGGACATGGGGAATCCTGGAAGTGTTTTGATGCTGTGCTTATTGATTTAAATATCTAATGCGGAAACAAAAGAAAAGAAATACATGCATGGATCCTTTTGCATTTCACAAATTCACAAACGCTCAGAACGCTCGCACAGACAGACAGACACACACAAACACACACCGCACACACACACACATACACACACACACACACACACACACACACACACACACACACACAATACTCACACACACACACTATTCACACATGTTTAACCAGAGTTAATTCCACGCCTGTTTCACTGATGAATTGAATGACACTTGAATCTTAATAGGTATTGGCCTGTATTTAGTTGGTCTTTATTTTTCTCTTCTCTTTGTACGGTTTTCGCGGTACAAAAGCAAGTGCCGTCTCAAGTACTATTCAGTCTGTGTTCCTGGCAGGAAAAATGGCCATCCTTCCCAATGTATGTCGTCTAGCTGTATTTGGGATGCCAGCTAAATAGTTAATGCCCACGCCACGTTAGAAAGCAACTCCGCAATAGAGATGAGGGGGGGTTTCCCTTTCAACCATGGTCTTGTTCAAATGTTTGCCGTTTGTTTTGACAGAGAATCTGTCTCTCTCTTTGCTGAACTAAAAAAAAAACATTATTTAAAAACAGCCTCTCATCCTACTCCTTCTCCTCCTCCCCCAGCACCTCCTGTGAGGCCTTCGGCTCGTTCAGCAGCAGGCAGCAGGGCCGTGTCTGCCAGGAGAACTGTGTTCGTCTGATGCTCAGATTAGCACCTTATTTTGAGAACTCTGCTGCAGATTATGGAGCGTGTTGAGGATAACTGTGTACTGGACTCTTTGTTTCGCTCTGTTTAATCAATCGATAGGGATGTGAAGAGGCTTTGGTTTTGTTCTCTTTGTGTTGCGGACATTCAGTGATGCAGCGTTGCCGGCACAAGTGGTGCCTTCGGGCTCAGCTCACCACTGTCAAACTCATCGTGAGAAAAAGTAGAGGGAGGGTAATAGAGAGCGAGAAATAGTACTTATTTGAGTGCCGACTGAATGCTAATTTCTAATATGGATTTATTTGATCGCCTTGCAGGCGAAGAGTGGCTCATAATAAGTTTTGAAAGCTGTTCTTCAAAATGTACCTCCTCTAAGGCTTTTGCTGTTCAACACAATAAAATACAGCACTACATATTTCAATGGGATAGTTTGATGAGTTAGCTATGTCTTTATTTTGGGTTATGTTTCATTAGATTCCCTGAACTTTTTTGAATTGTCATTGGGTTTTTCTCTCAAAATCATTCTGTCGAATATGCCATAAGGTTAGAGACTTGTTTAGCCCATGGTCCATCGACAATCAAGTATTCACCCAGTGAGCTGTACTTAATTAATATTCTCAAAAACAAACACAAACGTTGGAGCGTCCCGTTCTGTCCAGCACAGACGGGGAAAGGGCTGCAGACATCTGATATGTGGGGAGTGTGACTCCCAAAGGTAGAGTCCCACAGAGCGCCCGCCTGGTGGTGTTCTTAGAGATAAACTGGTGGCACATATCCACCAGCTTGTTGCTCTCTTGGAGCTCTGAGCCGCGCGGTACATGTCGTTCAGCACGTTGCTTTTTCCCACGTCTCCATAGTGATTGATATTTGACCAGGTTTTATTCATTTAGCACCCAATCTCTGTATGCCATGTCATGTCGGGACAGCCATTGGAGGGTGTTCAATTTCGAATGCTCTCGGTTTTGAAGTGTGTGTGCTTGTGTGTGTGTGTGTGTGTGTGTGCGGGGCATGTGTATGTCTTTATGTGTATTTGTGTGTTTGTTTCTGTGCGCATATGTGTGATTGTGTGTGCTAGCGAGCGTGTGTATGTCTTTATGTGTGTGTGTGTGTGAGTATATGCGTGTGTGTGTGCTAGCGAGTGTGTGTTTGTCTTTATGTGTGTGTGTGTGTGTGTGTGGGGGTGTTTGTGTTTGTGTGCGCGTGTGTGTGTGTGTGTGTGTGTGTGTGTGTGTGTGTGTGTGTGCGGGCGGGCGAGAGTGTGTATGACTTTATGTATGTGTGTGTGTGCGTTTCTGAGAATCTTTTTCGACGGCCTGTTTACGTAACGTATTAAAGGATTATTTATTCAGAAATAATTGTCCCTTTCCTCTTATACATGGAACGCCTGGGAAGCTGATGGGCTGGGTGAGCGCAGACGACTCCAAAGCTCCAAAACACCGATTGAAGTAGCTTCAGAGAGCAGGAAACCGGGATCATTGGAACCTATGCATCCATCGCTCGGGCGACCTGTTCTTTGCATTCCCCGCGTTTCAAACTCCCCGGCAGGCACCCCCCACATGCAATAATGGCACCATTACTCAGTGTCAATGAATCATTTATTGGATATGAATATGGAGACGTTCTTTCCACCTCGGCTTGCACTGTTGGTGGAAATGAATAGCCGTCACGCACGGCGGCGTTCAGCACCGTCTGTTCACCACCCAAACGCCTGTGAGTTTTATGTATTTGCGGAAGAAAAACCTGCCTTGTTTACATCCATTACCGAGTGGCATTTTCCACTGAGATGCGCGGACGGACCCCCCGTTTCAGGTGCTGATGTGAAAAGAGCAACACATCTTCAATCACGGCTGGCGTTTTACTCTCTGTGGGAAAAAAAGGCGGATGCATCCAACCTCGCCGTCACCGTTTCTTGACAGAGTAATTTGCGTCGGGACACTTAGTCCACGTGCGTTCCATCGGTATGGGAGAAATGTTGTTTATTAAGAGACCCAATCAACAACCCCCCCCCAGTGGAAAACAAATACAATATGGAGATGAGCTCGCCGCTAGGAATCTTTACCGAACAGAGAACAAAGAGATTTGCTTTGTATTATGAGAATTAAATCTAATTTCTCCCACTGACTTATAACTGCGTGTTAGCTGCTTCCTCCAGGGCTTCACAAACAATTTGTTTGTTCCTGCAGGGTTAGGGGAGGCTGCAGCTTCAGGTCACACTTCTAGCACAGTACTTTCTTATGGTGAACCCATCAAATGTCAAGTCAAGCCAAATCAAGTTTATTTTTCTGGGATTCCGTTGGATGAAGTTGGTTGGATGGTTATGTTTAAGCATAAGGTAAGAGATAGTAAGCGTCTTAGAGTACCAGATTAAGCGCTATATACATTTCATTTATTATTATTATTATTATAGTTATCTTGAGCTGTTAGGTTAGAAATGTTTAGGTCTCAAATTAGGGTAAGTTTAGGTATTTGGTTAAAGATGGTTAGGTTAAGGGTTTAGCTTTGGTTAAGTTAAGGTATCTTATGAAATAGTTTAGGTATTCGGTTAGCCAGTGTTGCGTTCCATCACATTTTCCTGACCTTTACCTAAGTAAGGCTACTCATGAAATCCCTCGCCTTCCTAGGAAAAACTATGCGTTCCTAGAAATGCGGTCCAAGAAATGCCATCCTCAAATAGCCTCCTCGACTGCATGCGACTCTCACAAACAGGCAGTCATGGCTCCAGCTTGTTCCTATTGCATCTTACTCTGTCCCGGCGAAAACCTGCCACGGTAAATGATGGTTTGACATTAGCCCCTTCAAAACGGGAGCAAGCGTAGTGGATTGAACAGTGAGTGCCTTGGCATGGCTCCCTGCTCCAATCCAATTCCTAAAAGTGCCCCTCATTTGTCTCCTGCTTCTATTCATCTAAGTCCATCTGCTGTGTTAATGGATTTATCACTGTATGAGCCACCCTTTTCCCGGATAGAGGCTGAGGGAGAGAGGTAGTGGAAGAGGGAGAGGAAAGGACGGAAAAGTGTGAGTGGTAGGGAGTTGAAAGAGAGAGAGGGAGAGAGAGAGAGAGAGAGAGAGAGAGAGAGAGAGAGAGAGAGAGAGAGAGAGAGAGAGAGAGAGAGAGAGAGAGAGAAAGAGTGAGAGCACCCTAATGGCTAACCTGAATTAACCTTTCGTGTGCACTGCAATTGAATGTGAATATGTCAGCAGAAACACGCACGCCCACACACACACATGTACACACAAAGGGTTAAAGTGAGTCGTTTTTAGGTCTTTCACCATGACATTTTCATTAAAAACTAATCCTGTCAATATTGTTCGCTTTTATTAAAAACTTGTTTGTGATCTGTATCGGATCAATCATGTTTGAGCTCATTCTGTTCAACTGTGACAAACTAAATAATTGTTTGATGATATCATTTTAAGTCGAAGACAATGTAGTAGGACAATACGACCTTATACAGGATTTACATTCTGCGCTGTGTATTTTAGTGGGTTATGAGTTACAGTTCTTAACACTGACCGTGTCTGTGTCAAAATAGATGTAATGTTTCTGTTTCAGTTGCAAGTCTGTAACTTACAGACTTGCGTGCTATTTTGTTGTAAAACTATCCTCACAAAACCTAGTTCACCAATCAAGATGAGGTGGCCTGAAATGTTACATTAATAACAAAAAATAATTGTGTATTTTAAGTCCCTCACTACATCAAATTATCCATTAAAGGGTTTTTTTTATATAGACAGCAAATTAAAAAAGGAGTTTTAGTAATGGTGAAAAGCGCATCAAAATAATCATTGTTTTGTTCGATGTGCTTTTTAACACTACTAAAAGCTAATTTTCTGCTCTAATATTGAATTACTTGATGAATGTGTGTGTGTGTGTGTGTGTGTGTGTGTGTGTGTGTGTGTGTGTGTGTGTGTGTGTGTGTGTGTGTGTGTGTGTGTGTGTGTGTGTGTGTGTGTGTGTGTGTGTGTGTGTTTGGCATGTGCATGTGCATGTTCATGTGCGTGTGTGTGCATGCACGCTTTCATGTATGCGTGGGTGTTTGCATCTCACCATGTATTTGCACCTTATGTTGGATCCATCCCTCTTTAATTAGCTATTCTGGTGCACATGTCCTTGTACGCATGCCAGAATACAAGACCATCTTCTCCCAGAAATCTACTTTCAAGATTCGAGATTAACTTTATTGTCCCACATAGACGAAGTGTTTGCTTGGTCTTTCACCCACCCTGTAGCCGTAAATGACAGCCATTCCAAATCACCAAAACATACAACGAGGTTAATGAACATACGGCATCCTAAAAGCACCTTGACACAAACAGAAAACAAATCTGCACAAATCTCTTTGATAAAAACACACTCCTAAGGTGTTGATCCTGTCTCTTTCTTGACACAGGGATCAAATTATTCCTAAATGTATTTAATCTGCAACCAGAGAACCGGAACACCCTCTTAGAGGGAGGAGCTGCACTCCAGCTGCACTCTATGAGACACAAGGACGGAGAGCAGCACCTGAATGGTGAAGCATAGAGACACTACCATTCAGCCTAGATCCGGTTCAAGGACAAAGGCTTCCTGTGAATGTTGGGGTGAAGGATATAACATTGTGCTTCATAAGGTTTCAGACACGTCTTTTCAGACTCAGTCTTTGGTTGAGGGAAAGAAGCCTCATATTGTGAAAGGCTGAGGGAAGGTGACATGTGGACTTTCTTAATTTGTTAATACATTGAGGGCACAGGAAGTGGAGTGTGTGTGTGTGTGTGTGTGTGTGCGTGTGCGTGTGCGTGTGCGTGTGTTTGTGTGTTTTGGTCTGTTGACCTTTAGAGGTTGAAACACTTGACAAAAAACTCGACAAAAGCCTACAAAAGCGCTGTTCTCTGTGCTAAGTGCTCATGTCAATGTACACACTTTATACATTATGTTGGACATCTCCAAGCAAATCGGTATAGCTAAACATAAAAAATCCTTTGCACCGCTCGCCTGAAACTGATGTCCTTGTTGGGAATGAAACAAGGCTGGTGACCGAACCACCAACACTGAGAGCTGAAAGGTGAGATGTATGGGTGAGATGGGTGGTGGTTCATGGTAAATGTTCAGGCCAATGTTCCCATGATTGCATTAAAGATAACACGCGTGGGTTGTGTTCGCTGCTACTATCCCTGCCAGAACGAATGCAAAAGCCCACATCGCAGTAATCAGTCACACAGCTCTAGTGAGAGGATGTGTGCTTCACACACAGAGAGAGAGGGAGAATAAGCTGGAGAAGTTTACACAGAAGATGTTCCATTAATCACAAACCAACAGACCCTCTAAATACCAAATCACTTCAGGCAATATTTATTTGTAAAGAATTCTACAATGAGAAAAACAACATAAGTGTTGGAGAATAATGTACGTCATTACCACCACCCCCTAACCTACCATCACCGCATCTCAACCACCGCATTACCACCGCTGCGTCACCACCGCAAGATCACCCCCCACCATATCACCACACCACTGCATCATCACCTCCACAGTACCACCACCACCTCATCACCACCATCACATCCTCACCAAAGCATTCGCTACCACCACGTCAACACCACCCATCGCACAACCGCATCCCCACACCATCGCCTCATCACCACCACAACCCCACCACCACGCCACCACCACCCCCGCACCAACAACACACTACATCACCAACACCAAATCACCCCCATCACATCACCACCACCAGATCACTACTCTGGCACACCACCACCGTATCACCACCATCACATCACTACCACACAACCCCATCACCACATCAACACGACCGCCGCACCACTACTGCATCAGTACCACCACCAAGTACATTATTATCCATAACAGGACACCCAGAGTGGTTTATTCCACTCATAAAACAGCTTCCAACAGAGTTTAGACATTCATTACTTTCCTCTGTAATGCTAGTGTTTTTTAATTGACTTAATCAGCTGAAATAAAAAGATTGTCCTGCAGCGCTTTGAGCATATCTTCTTTTGCATTGTGAAGGAAACATCTGGTTGATAGTTGGATTTGACTGTTTTTATGCAGGCTTTGTAGTGCATTGATTCGTAACTGTGGAAGAAACTGAGGTTTCATGTTATTTAAAGTAATTGCACGCCGTTTTAATTTTTTTGCCCGATCTCGATGAAGAATTTAACAATGCTTTGGAATAACAGCACGTAGGCATCGTACCAAGACATGCAGAAACAGTTTTTGCATTGTAAATCTCTGCAAAGTTGCCAGAAGAGAGGGACTGTAAAGCAGACAGCAGGTGAGGCTCTTTGGGGCTGACAGAAATGTTCCTCCAGGCTTCCCCCGCACACCACTGCTGGTGCTGTGTGGAAGAAAATGGAATATGGATGAGGAGAAGATCTCCTGATTGAGATGTTATCAAGTGTCTGCGTTTGAGTTGGTACCTCTCTCTCTCGCTTTCTCTCACCCTCTCGCGCTCTCTCTCCTCTCTCTCTCTCTCGCTCTCTCGCTCTCTCTCTCGCTCTCTCTCTCTCTCCTCTCTCTCTCGCTCTCTCTCACTCTCGCTCTCTCTCTCTCTCTCTCTCTCTCTCTCTCTCTCTCGCTCTCTCTCTCTCTTTCTCTCTCTCTCCATCTCTCTCTCTCTCTCTCCATCTCTCCCTCTCTCTTACTCTCACTACCACTCTCACCCTCGTTGGGGCAGGAGAGAGAGAGAAAAGATGGGGGGGTGAGAGAAAAAGTGTATGTGGGTTGGGGTGGAGAGAGAGAATGATACGGGAGGGGAGTGAGAGAAAGAGACAGAACACTGGAGAAGTTGCAAGGGAGAAAGCGGAAGAGGGGGCAAGGAGGGGTTGAGGGAGAGTGCACAAAAGAGGGAAACTAGGGCAGAAATGTAGAGCGATGTACAGAACAAGGTGGAGCAAGATGTGCTTTAGCTTTGGTTTGGAACAGGTTGCTTAAAGCGCCTGTACTGGATCATGATTATTATTCAGCAGTGCTCCATAAAGCCTTTGGATCCCCTGTGTGTGTGTGTGTGTGTGTGTGTGTGTGTGTGTGTGTGTGTGTGTGTGTGTGTGTGTGTGTGTGTGTGTGTGTGTGTGTGTGTGTGTGTGTGTGTGTGTGTGTGTGTGTGTGTGTGTGTGTGCATGAATTTACATGTCTGACCGGGAAACCACAATCTTACTGTGGTTGTGTCCCCAAGCCGATGCTATCGTACAACGAGTCCCATTGTGCAGAAGAGCTTACGTTTGTGTGTGTGTGTGTTTGTGTGTGTGTGTGTGTGTTTCTTCCAGGAGAGCTCCCTCCGCAGGCATCCCGGCTTCCCCCACAATGAGCTGCCAATGTTGTGAGTCCTGCGCCTTACCTCAGCACCCACCTCATTACGCTCCAAATGAACTGAACCACCCGCGTGGTGATCCTGTAGGGAGCTGGAACACACACACACGGACCCAGACATGCCCACTCAAAAGTACACACATTCACCCATGCACACATATACTCACACACACACACACACACGCACACACACCGATGGATAGACTTGCCCACGCACACAGATAGACAAACACACAAGCACACATACACACACATGCATACATACACACACACACACACACACACATGCCAAAGCTTGTTCTTCAAAGTCAAATAAGTCACATCGGCTTCAAAAACGACACACTCCCCTCCCTCGGAACCATTAAAGAATAGATTTTTTTGCATGATATCGTTTATTAACAGCTGATTGCTATTCCCTGCCAACAAACTGACCGCGTCCCCAGACTCCATCCTCCGTCCTCCACTCTTAGTGAAAGTCAAATTTCAACAGGAACATTTGTCTCATCTAGAGAGAGCTGCTCCGCACGAAGGCTGCGTCCATTATGGACACGAGGTTCCGGAAGCTGCAGATAGATGATAGACCTCAGGGGGCGAGAGAAAGCACAGTGTGCTGCTGTCGCAGCATCAAATATAGACCTCTTTATGCTTCAGCTCTAGCTCAGCCTCCTTCGTACCTTCCGAGCTGTATTCTTAAAATACACAGACAGGTGAACGGAACCGCGTCGAAGATCTGTGTGGATCATAGAGGGAGAGCAACAGGACACAAATGTAACCTGGAAAGACGGGACTTGATGATAGACCATGAACGACCTCTGATTCCATCCGATCAACAGTATAGGGCTGGCTGTTAGATTACAACCAGAGTTCTAGATCCAATGAGAGTCCAAAAAGGGTAGAAACAAGAAACTAGATGGCAATGTCACACCAATGTCATCCGCATGCAGACAGAGAATAACTCCATTCACACAGTCCTCCCACTCACTGCCCCGGCGCTGGCCATGGTGCTGAACCCAGAGCCTGCTGAATTTAATTACCTTTCTATATTGCTACGAATCTCATTTCTCATTTCTAGGAGGTAAGCCACCTCATCACCCCCCCCCCCCCTCGCCGTACAATATTTTCTGAAAACAAAACACAATTTGATTCCGCTTATACCACAGTTACCAACAAGGATAAAATTGTCTTATTTATAGCCTTATTGTTTTTCAGCTGAAATTATTATAATTTTCTGTGGCTCTTTTAGCATGTTGATTTTATGTGTCAGGGCAACACCTGGTCTACAGTTGTATTGGAACATTGTGGATAGGATTTGGATTTTTAAATCCAACATACTAAAAAATAAATACAGGTGGATGAACATTGTTGATGACTTGTATATTTCCCATAGAACTATTGAAAGACAGAGTCAGTCCTGTAATTGAAATATAATGCACAACCTTGGAATGTTTTCGTCCAATCAGAATCAAGTATTCAATACTTGATTCTGTATTCAAATCTGTGTATATTTTTACACAGTTTGATGAATCCTATATATATTTGGTTGATTATGGCATTTGGCTATATCTAAATAGCAGACCGCTATTCAGGGATATTCACCACTCCTCCGCTTCTCTTCAGGAATAACCATCGGCTCTCTGTACATGCTCCCTTACATCAAATCAATTCTAGCCTTCTGTTTGGTGACTAACATAGCGATTGACCATGATTTTGATACATGCATCTTGAATTAGCTTGAACAGTCTTATCCGTACATTCTCATTCCACATTCATAACACCTTTGAATGCAGTCAGGTCTTCTCCAATCCTGCCTACTCTATTCCATGGCAGCAACATGGATTTCCATCTAGTATGTGAAGTTGGTGGATCACTCAAGGGCAGATCAATGGTCCCTGTAGGTCTTCCTCTGAAGATTAGGGCTTTACATGAGCTCTGCTCTCCACTTACGCATGTAACACCTCTCGCCTTCCTGCCTCAAGAATCCCAGCTCAACACACACATCAAAGGGCTTGGAGACATATGATACCATGAATGTACTCACCAAAAAGGGAGCTGAAGTTCAACAAGAATAGCAATGGCCTACAAATGCACCGACACCGACGAAGGTACAAATATAAGATACGTTTATATAAACCTTTATCGATCCAGGAGGGCAACTCTGGGGAAATAACCGCAACAATGATGAGAATGAAACACAGCAGAGGTACAGGTAAGATGCAGAGTACAAAACCAAACCTGGCCCTAGTTATCTGCGCTTATAATATGCACACAATACGCAAGAATGAATGCAACTGACTCTTGAGACACATGCGTAGAGTACACACACACACACACACACGCGCGCGCACGCACACACACACACACACACACACACACACACACACACACACACACACACACACACACACACACACACACACACACACACACACACACACACACACACATACACACACAGGGGTTGTGCCAGCCATGTTGCTGTGTAAAGGAGATAAGGAAAAGCTTGAAGCACAGGCCCTATCCAAGCCCAGTAAGGCCCCTTGGAGAGGACTTCCCCCAGCAGTGGTGGTGGTGGTGGTGATAATGGTTGTGGTGATGATGTTGGTGCTGATAAATGTGTTGGTGGGGGTGTTGGTGTGTTGGTGGTGGGGGTGGTGGTGTTGAATACAATAGTTCCGTATACAGTCCACTGTGTGAATCTATACAGATGTACAATGAGTAGAAACTGAAGTACCAAAGGCAAGCTGTGTGAATTGTTTTAAAGATGCCCATCGGGGATCTGGTGTAACGTTGTTTCAAGGTTTACTGTGACCCAATTAGTTCTGTTGTTTTGTAGTCTCTGTTTTTTGGCCGACACTCACTGATTCAACTTTGCAGTCGCTTAGTCACACTTTGTTCAAATCAGAATCTCTCTTCTCCTTATCCCACTGCCCATAAGGCTGACACGGTGGCTCCTTCTAAACGTCTGATAGGATCGCTCTAAAGCTCTGCCTTGATGTGCATCGCTGATAGCACTTTATTTCTAAATTCACCTTGGAGCAAACTATATCCCTTTATTCAGTTCCTCCGCTCCTTGCCTTGGCATTAATAAACCTCACTAAGGCAGGTCCGGTCCCTGGCATGCTGCACTGCATCTTTTATCGCCGATGATCCGTACCAGGTTCTGTTTGGCCCCATGGCGTGATGCTCCCCAATGCAGCAACAACATATCATTTTGATTCGAAGACGGATTGATTTGTCTCATACACGGTACACACCGACAATGCAGTGACACAGCCGGTGGTTACGTGACACACACACACACATAGAGTGGAGCTCACACAGTCAAGTGAGAGAGTGAGGGAGTGAAAGAGAGAGTGAGTGTGACTGAGTGAGAGCGCTTCAGTGAGGACCTCATGGGGGACAGGTCCCGGGCTGAACGGCGGTGTGATTGATGCATTTCCCCGGCTCTGTCTTGGGAGAAAAAACACTGAAGCAATTGCTATGATTCACATGCACTGTTCCGTGTTTCTCACGCAACACCCCCATTCCAGGCCTCCTGTACGTTCCTCATCTCGACACGTCCCACCCTCCATGCCTCCCCCCCCCCCCCCCCCCACTCTCTCTCTCCCTTCCCTCCCACAGACCCTCACTCGCATTATAAAGGGAGCATCCTCTGCGTACGAAAAGCCTCTTACAGCCTCTTATATTAAACCGCAGCAAACAGGCATAAAAACAGCAGTTAATCTGACCGGTGTGTGTCTGTGTGCCTGTGTGTCTCCCTCTGTAATCCTATATCCTGAAACGTCATTATCAGTTTCCAAGAAATGGCCGCCATTTGGTCCCATTTACACTTTACGCTTTTATGCATGTGTGTGTGTGCGTGTTCCCAAAAAAGTACTCGACACTGTGTGGGGATTTGCATGCATTTGCGTGCATTTGTGTGTGTGTGTGTGTGTGTGTGTGTGTGTGTGTGTGTGTGTGTGTGTGTGTGTGTGTGTGTGTGTCTGTGTCCGTGTCTGTGTGTGTATTTTAAAGAGTGTTCACAACCCAGTTGCCTCTGTGGATGCCCACCTGGGTTATCTGGAGTCTGCTGAGTGAACATGAGGATTTGCTGAATTCACAGAGCTTCCCCCCGGGGAGGACAGATAATATACTCTGTTTCTGTGTGAATTTTCATTAGCGCTGGGCAAAGAAAAATACGACGTTTGCTAAGTGTGTGTATTACAGGGCCAGCTGGGGTGTAAACACACTGATTTCCGTGGCATCCCTTCTCTTTCAAGTCCATTTCGGTGTCCTCGTTGTCCATTCAGTCTCATTTTAATTCGTCTTTGCCCCGGACTCGAGTGTGGGGTGAAGTAGTCCTCATCCCTATTCCCTAGGCCCCATATAGTCTCAGCGGAAGCACCTTTAATATTGTATCAATTATTCAAGCTCTAATCTTTGAATCATTCTTTGGGACCATTGTGACAAATTGCCAGTGGGAAATTGGAAATAGAGTAAGATGTTCCAATGTTTGATTTTTAGTGATTAAAGCCCATGTTTGATTGTGTATTCCTTAATTCCCCAGCCACCATTAGTATTAGGGTATTACATTTGGCCGCCCAGCAGCTCACACACACTGTAACCTCCCAAAGGTTCATCCTACCTTTATATGCGGTGTCTCCTACCTATGCTGCTGTCTACATGACTGCTACCATGTCCCCTGCTCATCCTCTCGGGAGTTGATGGCTTGACAGACGGCCATTAGGGTATTATTATAGCGTCACGTGCGTGTGTGTGGGTGGGGGGGTGGGGGGTTGGGGGGGATTGTGACGGGAGGGATGTCTGGTTGACCCACTTGACCATAGAAACAGGGCCCAATTCCCCCACACTCAAAGATCCACGCCTGGTTGAGCAGAGTGCCAAGCTGGGAGGAGCCTATTTTTACATCATCCAGAGTCGTCCCCCCCCCCCCCTTTATACACTAAGGGAGTGACCTTTAGCCATCCCTATGGGTTGTTTGTGTGGTAGCGGGCAGTGCAGTGGTAGTGGTAGTGGTGGCTGCTGCAAGGCCACTTTGGAACACATGATGTGCGACACTTTATGGGTCGTTGTATGTTGAGCGTTCATGCCAGGGTGTGGCCGGTGAGCTCTGTGCTATCAAGGTCATTATCAGTCATACAACACTACCCTTCGCAATGTTTCCTTTCAGTCCCTCCTCTCGTTTACACACTTACCTTGATCACACACTACCTCATCATCATACATCACTCCCAATGATATATACGGTGTGTTCTTTTGTGTTGTTGAATTAAGCCTAGCTCATCAAAAGTGTATACCAAGCTCATCAAATGTTTGATGTTGTTGTTTATCACAAGTGATGAACAGCTGACACACATTTGAGCATCAATCTGATGATAATCAAGTGATTGTGGGATTTGGTCATAATAGGTGTGTGTGTGTGTGTGTGTGTGTGTGTGTGTGTGTGTGTGTGTGTGTGTGTGTGTGTGTGTGTGTGTGTGTGTGTGTGTGTGTGTGTGTGTGTGTGTGTGTGTGTGTGTGTGTGTGTGTGTGTGCACATGTGTGTGTGTGTGTGTGGGTGCAATTGTCTATGTGCATGCATGTGTGTGTGTTTCTGCGTATGTATGTCTGAGAGAGAACTAGGACTAACTCATGTATGCGTGCCAATTAGAAGATGTGTTTGCATTCAATATATAGCAGGGTCTTTAATAGTCTGCATGTGCCCTGCAAGTGTTATTTATGCATGTACGAGTGTGACTATGTTTGTTATGGGGAAGGGTGTGTGTGTGTGTGTGTGTGTGTGTGTGTGTGTGTGTGTGTGTGTGTGTGTGTGTGTGTGTGTGTGTGTGTGTGTGTGTGTGTGTGTGTGTGTGTTGCCTGACGTCTGTTTGAATTAGCTCTCCATATTTGCCCTGAATCTAGAGATCGCAGCCACAGCTGTAGCCCCCCGACACAGCCGACTCCCCCCGCTCCTCTCTCAGCCTCCCCCTCCCGCTCCTCCCCCCGCTCCTCTCTCAGCCTCCCCCTCTCTCTCTGCTAGGCCTCTCGCTCGGCACCCAGGGAGCGTTGCTCAGTGCTGCTTCAGTCCCAGCTTTCAGAACAACACTCTCGGAAATCCAGGCCCCTTTACTGAGAGCTGTTTCCCTATTGGCTGAATTTGGGATTTATATCTGTTGCCCTATTGGCGGAATGTCCGACTCAGATCGGTTGATCTATTGGCTGAATGTGAGAGTTATATCTGTTGCTCTGTTGGCTGAATGTAAGAGATAGAGGCCCTGTTGGCTGAATGTGAGAGATAGATCTCTTGCCCGATTGGCTGAATGTGAGAGATAGATTGAGTTTGGTATAGTTTGAACCTGTCAAAGGCGAGTCCCGTTCTGAAGCACCTCTCTCACATGGCTTTGTTTAGTTTTGACCAAGTGGCCAATGCCGTGGAAAATGAGACAGAGGTTTTATTCCAAATGTTCCGTCCTTCCTCAACTCAATTGAACCTTAATACCAGCCCAAATCCCCCCCTAAACCCTCCTCAGCTCAACTCAACTTTAATCCCAGTCCCAATCAACAGTACCAACCCTCCCAACTCAACTCAACTCAACTCAACTCATCCCCAATTTAAACCAAGTCCCAATCCATAGTCTTAACCCCCCTCAACTCAAACTTAATCCCAGTCCCAATCCACAGTCCTAACCCACCTCAATTCTGCTCAACCTTAAACCCAGCCCCAATTAACAGTACCAACCCTTCTCAACTCAACTCATCCTTAAACCCAGCCCCGTCCACAGTCCTAAACCCTCCTCAACTCTACTCAACCTTAAACCCAGCCCCAATCCACATCCCTAACCCTCCTTACCGTATATATCCTGTCACATAAGCAGTCGATTGATGTTGATGCTGATGATAGGGGTAAGGGGCTGTGCAAACAGAGATGCATGCTGGGAAATGCTGCTGCCTGAAGCCTGCAATTTTATAGTATGGCCCCCTGAAGTGACGTTAAGGCTCCTAACGACAGTCACACAAACCGGAATGCCCTTCATGATGACGCTGGGGATCTCCTTGGGGTAGTTTTAAGAACAACAAGTCGTGATGGCTTGTCTTCTTAGCTATTGGAACGTAACCCTGAGCGAAAGTTTAATTTAAGCCATTATATTATCATTATTATTTCAATCAAGCAGCCTCGGTCAATGTTCTGTGCTGATCTTATGAGGCTGTGTTGCTGCCTGGTAAATCAAAGAGCAGAAACATTCAGCTGCAGACAACTTAGTGGGGAAACTGTTATGTGTCTGGAGTGCTGAACGAATCGTTTTGTTCCCTGACTCTACCAGATGTTTCCCTTTCCCAGAGATTTCACACAGTCACTTCAAAACCGACAGCTCTTTGGGCCAGATGTGGTCGTGACCACCACTGCCTTCTGAAAAATGAGGGTTGAAGGCCAGACGTAGGGTAATCCACGTTTAAATATGCACATTTTACTGACCTGTTTTGAATTCAACTTCAGATAACGCTAAGCTTATGCTCAAGATAATGATGACATTTAGATTGCTGATCTGAAATCAGACATATACATGTTTCAATGACGGATACATTACTAGGAGATTTATGGCCGGTATCAGGAGGATTGACAATATATTATCAATCATCAATTCTATAGAATTTATGCAAATTCTTCCAATATCACTCCCTTTTTCTATTACAAGAACTCTGTTAGTGTAGTCTGTTCTGCAGGTCTTTCCATTCCTAGTTCTATATTAATATAAATGTAAACACTACTACTCCTATATCTTGTATTTTTCCTCTGCTGATATGTGGGTTATTGTTCTTATTGTTCTTAGTGCTGTAGATACTGGTGGGAGCTTTACTTGTTTCTAACCCTGAATCGTACAATTCACACTTTTGCTTTCCTTTCCATTTTATTACCCTCGCTTGTAAGGAATCGGACAGAAATGTTATACTGCGACATATATCTAGCTTTTACTTCTCCTTAATTACATACAACAAATATGTATTTACTATAATACAAAATCAATTCTTTGATGTTTATTTTAATTTTTTTATTTTCTTATAAAGATCTAATGCTGGTTTTACGAAGATTCACGCAATCACAATGGTTGTTGCTTTTGCTTTTCTGATCTCCCCCCCCCCACCATGATGGGTTGTGTGATCTGGAAATACATTCACAGCGTGCATGATGAGGTTTTTCTTGAGGGAATGACAGAATGTCCTTATGTTTGCACCCCGATGAGCTCCAAGGTCATATCCAAGGACACAATAAACACACAGGGCCCACAATGGGCCCTCATTAGTAACACAAAGCCAATGGTTTCAAAAAGCATGATGCATTTCTATAAAAAATAAAGTATGACCTTCATTTAACCTGTTCTATCCCGACCCGACAGAATTGTGTTTTCACTGCAGTCAGTGGTTTTGCCATAAGCTCATCCGAAGTATCGGAATCGCAGCAAACCGAACAGCGGGTATCAGATGACTTTCCCCACAGTGTCACGTTATGTCGCACAGCGCGGAAGGTTCTCGTCCGAAATATCCGTCCCTCTATGTGTCTGCAGCGCGAGTGTCTCTCCTAGCGTGACTTCCTATCTAGCTCACGGGGGCTTCATGGATGGCCTAAAATGAGTGGGTCATCCATCAGACATGAGTGGTAAATTTATAGCATTGAAAGTAGGCCAGGGCGCTGCACCGATGGAATAAATAGAGTGTAATTAGGGCAAGGTTAGATGTCTGCGTCACATGTAACGTATACGGACCAGCCACCACGGAGACACCCAGATGTGTGCACTGCACACGCACCAGCACTTGCACTTTCAATACCCAGGTATTTAAACCAAAGTAATCAGTTGTTGAGCATCCACTTATGACTATGAGCCCTGTTTACAGGCGCTCCCATTCAAAGTCTAGGGTGATCAATTATTGATTGACTTGCATAACAAGAAAACAATAAAAAAGCCTCAACAAAGACCAAAGCCACCTTGAAGACTTGAACATAGTCCTCTAACAATCTTTGTGTTCATCCTTGTAATTTCTCCCCCCCCCCCCCCCCCCCCCCCCCCCACAGCTCCCGGTACCGGAACAATCCTCATATTGGGGATGTATCTTTGAGAGAATCTTTAGCCCAAAATTACAATCTTTCCTTCAGAAAAGAACTCTTTGTACTGTTCATTGAGAATCCTTTGTTGTCAAATGAACTCTTTCTGTCTCTCTATCTTGCTCGCTTTCCCCATCCTCTCTCTCTCTCTCTCTCTCTCTCTCTCTCTCTCTCTCTCTCTCTCTCTCTCTCTCTCTCTCTCTCTCTCTCTCCCTGAAGCCCTTTCCTTGTGTTTAATCCCTCCATCTCCGCCTCCTCCTCCTCCTCCTGGATCTTCTCTTCCCTCTTCCCTCTACCCACGAGCTTCAGTTCACAGCACATTTGCACAATATTTACACCCTGTGCTCCCCCAACCCCCAACCCCACTTTCCAACAGGGAATGTGAAGTTCTGTCATGCTAGGAGACGGAACCAACAGGCCGAAAGAGGCAGAAACCTCTAAACATGGAGCATTCGCCATGGCGTTGAACGTAGTGTGACGTCAACTCTCCCCCTTCCCTCCTGTGCTCTCTTTCTTTAAATAGATCATGTTATCCTTTTTTTTTCTCTCTCTCTCTCTCTCTCTCTCTCCTCTCTCTCTTCTCTCTCTCTCTCTCTCTCCTCTCTCTCCTCTCTCTCTCCTCTCTGTCTCTCTCTCTCTCTCTCTCTCTCTCTCTCTCTCTCTCTCTCTGTCTCTCTCTCTCTCTCTCTCTCTCTCTCTCTCTCTCTCTCTCTCTCTCTCTCTCTCTCTCTCTCTCTCTCTCTCTCTCTCTCTCTCTCTCTCTCTCTCTCTCAACTTCTGTTTTTGCAGGAGCGCACACTGTCTGCCTTTCATTTTCCGATGTCCCTCAGAACACACGTCTCCCACGTGTGATCTACAGCTGCAGATCAACTGTGTGTTGTTGTGTGTTGCACAGCTGTAGGTACACACTCAAAGGGGCGTGGTGGATGGAACAGGGGAGCGTAGGTCCTTGGATTCCGTAGATCACTATATTTGTTAGGATATAGCTTCGCTCTGAACCAAGCGAGTTGGTTTATTGGTTCACATAAATAATCATGGCTCAATAAATGCACCAAATTCCAATTAACTCTCACATAACTTTCGTTCCCCCAGAATGGTAACCTCCCTGCCAACTCTCTGGCTCGTCTTTTTGGAATGATCTCTGTTCATGTCACGATCGAAAGTCTTGTTGAAATGGGTTGAATGAATGAGTAGACTAAATAGAGTATTTCAGCAAATGCTCACACATGCAAACACATTACTCCCTCTCTCTCTCTCTTTCACATGAACATACACACGCACGCAAGCAAGCACACACACACACACACATACACACACACGCACACGCACGCACATACGCACACATAAACAGGGCAGTGCTTTAAGCCTATGAAGCAGATGGAATCTGGGCCTAACAGACTGTGCTACGTTTGACTAACTGCCCTGCATTTATGTTGTGCTACTGCATGGGTGGTCCAGGCAACCAAGATTCTTGCTAATGCAGTGTCAATGCATTGAGTTATAGCACAGCTTTTTGTTTGGAAACCTTTAGTGTCGAGTATTGGGGGCAATGATACCCATGTATGGGTTTGGGCGGCCATACTTTTAGGATATTTGGAAGTGTAAATCCTGAATTGGATTATGAACATGAAATTCATATGGTTTTCATAATTAATCATGTACAGAGTGTTTTGATGTTCCCACTTTTGTGTTATGTTGTGTTCATGGTGCTCGCACAGGTTTTATACGTTGTTGGTGACAGACTGGAAGACTTGATTGATTCTGCATGTATTTGAATGTATAACGCTGTGCAATGAATGCTGCAACACAGCACTTGGTAATTAACTATATGCACATGTGTCTCCCTCTGGAGAATGTGTGTGCAGTGCACATCAATGTCCCTTAAAACCTGACGTCAATAGAACTGGGTGTGGTCGCCCTCTTTTGGTGAACAGGGTGTACTGCTGCTGCTTGTGACCCTGACGGCCGGGGCAGAGAGAGAGAGAGAGAACATGGTAATCTTTGAGTTGGTGGCGTGGTGACGGTAAAGGGACTAAGGTCATGAGTTGGACTGTGTTCCAAACTCCCCAGGAGACCCAGATGGCAGCTCTCCAGTCACCAGAAGCCCCTAGCTAGGTGTAAACCAAACACATGCGCACAAACGCAGGATTAGAAGCATGCACAAACGCACACACATGCATGAACAGACAGACAGAGACACACAAGCACACACACACACACACACACACACACACACACACACACACACACACACACACACACACACACACACACACACACACACACACACACACACACACACACACACACACACACATATGCACATACACATACGCATACACAAACACCATGTTTCTTGCTGCATATCAGCAGGCAAAGTAGTTTGTATACATGTGAGTATGATAAGAGAACACACACGTCTAGCTACTGCTACCGCTTTTCGGAATTTCAGAACATCTTAACACCCTGTAACACCCAGCAGGAGTTTTGGCCCCACATAACCACTATTATATTCAATATGACCACTAGGAGTCAATTTCACATCCATAAGATCCAGCCCCTTTTGTGGTCTGGGAAGGCCTCTGTGGCGACATTCAGCTTCTATGAGAGTGGCAGCGTTGTCAGTCCCTTCCCCGGGACAACCAACAAGCCCTGGTTCACTGACTAGTGAACGAGAGATCCGGGTGTCAGTCCAGAGGGGAAGAGGGTGTAGGGGGTAGGAGGTAGGAAGTCGGCTAGGGACAGTGTCAAGGAGGGAGAGAATGGAGAGAGGCATGCCAAAGCTGAGTAAATGCTGGGCTTGGATTTTGGGAACAGGTTATTGGACTCAGAGTGCAAAGAACGTTTCAACAGTATTCACAGTCAATGACAGTGCTCCCACTTGGCGACTACCATTGACTCGGATCCATAACGTCCAGCACTGTTCAGTGCCACTCAGTGCCAGCCATTATCTTTTTTCCAATAAAAATACCTGGAAATCGATGGCTCTGATGCACGGGGAGGGGGACATTCTCTCCCATGCTGTGAAGCCAGCAGGAGATTTTGGACTCCCTACCTCCATCCCATTCACACTTCTGCAGTGCAGAAGTTCAGCACTGTGGGCTGACCACGAGGAGGGGTCTAGACCTAGTTGATAACCTCTTACGTTACCGTGGCTCACAAGAATTTGCAAGACTTGGTTTCCAGGTTTCTGTAACACTACACTATGTATACTGGGCACATGCAATTCCTACCACTTCCCTTGGGGATTAATAAAGCATTAGCCTATCTTCAACATTTCTAAAGCCGTAGCAGCACAGTGTTTTGTTCAAAAACATTGAAATGCTTCAGTATTTTTGCGTTCAGAAAGTGGAATTCCAAGGTTGCCTCTGTGGTATTAATATGCAGTTTTCTGTCTGGCGGTTTGAGCCAGACTGGTTGACACATTAAGAAGGCTATGTTAAGCCTAAGTGGCGTGTCACAGAGAAGATGAGACAGCTAATATGCTGTTAAAGGATTTAGAGGATTCGACCCTATCAGAGGAGATGGCACTCAGAGAGCCTCTGTTAATGACATTGGTCCGTGCCTTCAGCTAGCTTGCAGCGGGGGGGGTTATCCTTGCTGGCCTGTAATTTACACTGATGCATTTGTCTCATGGCTTACTATCATGTCATACAGGTGTACTGGTTAATGAATAGGTTTGTGTACGTGTATGTGTGCCTCATTTTAGACACGTATTCATCAAAATAAACCCAAAATATGGCATTGAAACCTTCATAACGCCATATTGTACACCGATGTGTTTCATTACGCTTTCGGTTTTAATGAAATGACGACACAGAGCGGTAGTTCTGATCATTCTTTGGGTGCATGTGTGTGGACACTCATTCCCTCCTGTTCTCCTGCATCACCCTCAGCCAGCAGAAGAAGGCTGTCGGATTTGCGTCGGTAAACAACTCCTGGAGGGGGAACCGACCCGGAGGCCCTAGCGTAATGTTACGGGTTAACCCTTAGCGAGTTTACCATCCATCCTGTTCCATGGCGAGAAAGCAGCATCGCAGCTGACGCCTCGCCAAGCCGGGCCCTGGCGTGGACAGCCTCAGTGGGGGCCCAGCCATTGGTGGCTGCCCACACCTGCCACCCACTGTTCCAATCTTGTTCAGTGGCTTCACTCTAAAAAACCTGGGCTAGTTAAGACAGGACAGGAGAGTGGAGCCCAGTGCCAGCAATGACCACTGAGAGAGAGAGAGAGAGAGAGAGAGAGAGAGAGAGAGAGAGAGAGAGAGAGAGAGAGAGAGAGAGAGAGAGAGAGAGAGAGAGAGAGAGAGAGAGAGAGAGAGAGAGAGAGAGAGAGAGAGAGAGAGAGGGGGAGAGAGAGAGAGAATGGGGAAAGAGATACATTTGAGGGAGAGAGATAGAGCATGAGGATAGAGAGAAGGGGGATAGAGAGAGTATAGATACTAGAGAGAGACAGATGGGCAGAGAGAGAATGCTACCGGTCGGACATAAGCTAACCTGCGGGAACCCATAAGACCCAGGCAGTCTTCTATTGAGTGCCGGGCTATCAGCTAGCAGCAGACGTGGGGCGGAGGCTCCTTTGATGTGGAGCCTGAGAATAGATGGAGCTCTCACTGACTTGCAGGCAGATTACAAGGATGTATGATATCACTCCCTTACACATTCAATGCATAACACCTCTCTGACAAATCCCACTGAGTTTGAGCCGGCCAGGAAGATATTCTCAAATCTGTCTCTTCGGGCTCAGTAGGATACCTGTTATGTTTTACCAAAGATCTATTCAACCGCTAATTACCCAGGGTTAGCTTCAACCTGCTTACCAAGGGTAAACTGTAGTTATCGCAAATGTTTATCTTTAAGTCGATGAAACAGAAAATACGACAAAAGGCCTTTCGTCCTCGGGCATAATAGTTTGCCCTGACTAGTTTATCCTTAAGAAAAACATAGGCAAAAACATGTGTTTTCTGTATGAGAAACAGTTTCAATGTATCCCTCTGTAACCTCTGTACCTCTGGAGCTACAGTCCAGCAATAGTTCATTCAACATGATGCTCAGCCCACCTTCAGCATTGCTGCATTGTGTGTGTGTGTGTGTGTGTGTGTGTGTGTGTGTGTGTGTGTGTGTGTGTGTGTGTGTGTGTGTGTGTGTGTGTGTGTGTGTGTGTGTGTGTGTGTGTGTGTGTGTGTGTGTGTGTGTGTGTGTGTGTCAGCTGTAAGTCCTTTCTGATTATTCTATTCTGGTGTGCATGTCCTTGTACTCATGCCAGAGTCAGAGACCATCTTCTTCATGAAATATCAGCCACTTCCATCCAGATTCACTCCACGAGTCACTGGAGTTAGCAGTAAAGCACCGTATCAAGACAGCCCCTGAATGTCAATGCAGACAGACTTTACCATTCAGGTCACGTTCGGTGGAAGAAAGACCAAGGCATCCTATGAAGGAGAATTTCTGATAAGAAGATATTTGATGTGCATGCATATGTGTGTGTGTCTGTGTGTCTGCGTGTACGACTCATCTAATGCTTGTGTGTTTTCTCCTCCCTCCTAGGACTCACCGCCAAACCCACTGTCTTTCTCTCCCGGGTCCGGGGATCTTCTAGAGGGCCGGGCCCCTCCCGACTACCATGAGAGGGTTGGGGGCCAACCGCCACCGGCACCTGTCCGACTCCTGCGATCCGGCACTGGGGCACCCGGAAGCCATGTACCCCCAATCCCACCAGACCAGCACCCTGCCGCGCAGCCCCTACCTCCTCAGCCCCGCCACCATGGACCACTACGGCACCATGGACCCCCACCACTACACCGCGGGCAACCCCGTCTCCCTGCCCTCGGACCTCATGCTGCCACTCAACAACCAGCTGTCCAACAGCAGCACCTTCCCCCGCATCCACTACAACTCGTACGACCAGTCCGACTTCTCCCCGCCCGGGGGGGACAACATCGGCGGGATCAGCACGGGCACCCTGGGCACCTCCATGTCCATGGGCATGGGGATGGCCAGCATGGCGGGCATGGGCGGACGGACGGCCCTGATCAACAGCGGCTCGGCCACCATCTCGCACCACCACCACGCGTCCAAGAACCAGGCGCCGACCGCCAACATGCTGGAGCAGTTTGAGAACCAGCTGCCGGGTGGCCGCGACGGCTTCAGCACGCTGCAGTACCACCGGGCGTCCGCCGCCGCCGTCGCCGCCGACGCCAAACAGCGCACCGACAGCCCCGGGCGCATCCGCTACATGCTGCACTCGGTGCAGAAGCTCTTCGCCAAGTCCCAGTCGCTGGAGGGCCAGCACATGAAGGGCAACGTCAACGGACGCTCGGGCGGCAGCGGGGGCACCTCCTCGGGCACGGAGGACGGCAGCAAGCAGGGCCGGCGCTCCAAGAGCAAAGACCGGGGCACCAAGTCGGAGGGCCAGGCCAAGCGGCGGCCGCGCTCCAACATGTCGGGCTACTGGAGCTCCGACGACCTGGACAGCAGCGACCTGAGCAACTACCGCAACCCCGTGGCCATGATGACGGTGGGCCGCGCCTCGGGCCACGACAGCCAGCCGGCCCAAAACCGGTACATCCACAGCGGCTACAACACCATCAGCTCCTCCAAGAGCACCCAGGAGATGCGCTACCCGGCCCTCTCCGTGGCCGTGGGCGGAGGTGGTGGTGGAGGAGGAGGAGGAGGGGGTGGGGGCGGAGGCGGAGGGGGGGGAGGTGGATCGCTGGGGATACACGACAGTGACTTCATGAAAGGGAACTCCTGGTCCACGATGACCATGGGCCAGCCCAGGCAGGTCCTCCCTCCCTCCTCCAAGATCTCGGCCACCCTTGACCGATCCATGCTCAAGTCCAAGTCCTGCCAGCCAGAGCTTACGGGAAACTATCTGCAGGTGGGTCGAAGGGTGAGTACCGCTCAAGTTCTGGTGTCATATTTACATGGACGAAAGGCGTATGATCGGACCACGCTCTATGATCCAGTAGGACAGACGCAATTCAGTGGGATGATGGGGCAGGTAGGGGGATAGCCATCTTGGTCATTGATGTTTACAGGTGGCTTGCATTAATTGGGGATCGAACACAGTAGTAAAGTAAGGGTTAGGTATAAGGTACAATCAAAAAGATACACCAGTCAGCCACTCTCCCGACTCCAAATGGGGAAAAGACTGCCCACTTTCCTGCCCGCTGTTCGATCACATTGCCTTTACCACAGTCACTGAAGCAGGGGTGTTACCAGTGCTGCGGCCTGTCTTGGTGGTGAACGACCTATATTTCCATGTCCTGCCCAGCAGGGAGACTGGAGCAGCACCCTGGGCCGGGTGGGCGGGGCCCAGGAGATCCCGTGTCGACGCATGCGCAGCGGCAGCTACGTGAAGGCCATGGGCGACATGGAGGAAAGCGACGACTCAGACGGAAGCCCCAAACCGTCGCCCAAAGCCACCGCCCGCCGCCAGAGTTACCTCAGGGCCACCCAGCAGTCTCTGAGTGACCAACATCCTCCGCGCAAGTAAGACCCCCACCCAAACACACCCCCTCGACCTGACACTGAAGTGGGGGACTCGACGGGAAAAGCACCATTTAATATAAGAGATAACCTTCACACGGCAACAAACTGACAGCAAGGGACTGGGAGTACGTGTTAGGGCATAAACATGTTACAAAAAGTACCCACACCGATCCACAATATGTTACATAGTTAACAAGCGACATACCCCCATTGACATTTGCGCAGATAGAGAACGAGGACAAAAGCACCGCACAGATACAGGGACACACACACCCACAAAGGACCTTACTTAAAGATGTGTGCCATGCGGCAAAGAACCCATCATGATCTTGACATACTTATTTACATGACCTACTTACTGTGCACACAGATTCACCTGGGGACACACACACACTTCAACACTCACTCACACACACGCGCACTGAGACAAACAAACGCATACGCACACACACTGAGACAAACTAAACACATACAAAAGCACTTGCACACAAACAAACACACACACGCACGCACTCAGGCAGGCACTGAGACAAAAGTACACGTGCACTCAGACTAACAGACACAAACAAACACATATAAACACACACACACATACAGATCACATCAGACACTCACACATGCACACACTCCGTCAAACACACACTTACACGCACACATACACAGATACTCAGACACACTCAGACACACAGCACTCACACACTCACACACTCACTCACTGAGACAAACACACACATTCGCACACTTACACAGACACACACACACACACACACAACACACACAACACACACGCTGAGACCAACACACCCTCCACCCACACAGAGAGCAGCTCAGCAGCCGACCAGGCTGTGCTTACTCACGCGTAGTATTCGGCCGCGTCAAGCTCCCTGCCAACCTCCACATGCCTGGGTCATCATCCCTACTACGGCTGAGCGGCGGTGGGCCCAGAGTGAGCCTAGAGTGGGCCGACTGGCCCCGAGTTCCACCGTCTGTGGCTGCATGAGAGGACACGCGCGCGCACACACACACACACACACACACACACACACACACACACACACACACACACACACACACACACACACACACACACACACACACACACACACACACACACACACACACACACACACACACACAGATATCTGCTGTTCACTGATTCTCTGACTCAATGGACTTCATGGATCACATGCTCCCTGAAGCACACACACACACACACACACACACACACACACACACACACACACACACACACACACACACACACACACACACACACACACACACACACACACACACACACACACACACACACACACACACAGGGAGTCGACGCACAGCAGGTCGTAGAGGAATAGGCTTTTATTCCTTTTTACTGTTGTTCTGTTGTTGCTTTGTTGTTGTATATTAAAAATAAACAGCAATGCTGAGTCGATCGTGACCCTGGAGATGATGCGGGGGACGTTACAGTCTATTGTTTTCTACCTTTGCTTCTGCACTCAAATCGCTGATGGATTAGCTATTCGATTCCGCAATTGCAACCTAAAGACACAACTGTAATTTTCTCATAGAATTGTTCAATTTATCGGCAAGAGCATTTCTATTTAAGTGTGCATCGATTGTTTAACCTTGCTCCAACTGCCGACCCCTGACTTGCCTACACCCCCGCACCCTCTCTGTGGTCCGCTCCGCCCTGACTCAAATGAGCAGCCGAACCTTGGATTACAGCATGTTGCAGGGGGAGCTGGACGCCCTGTGGTCTCCCCTCCACAGTGTGTCCTCTCGCCACCATCTGGCCAGGTCAATGAGCAGGTCAGTGATTGGCCCGTCAGCTGCTCCCTCCAGGAGGGGGAGGGGGAGGGGGGGGGGGCTGCGGTGCACACCTCGTCCTCTTTGGTCACAGGACGTCCCATCCGTCACCCCCACGCCCAACGCCCCACGCTGCACCAGATGCAAATTGAGATGTAAATTTCGGAAGTCACCGCGGTGTGAAATGCCATCCTCATATGCCGTCAGGACGCCCCCGAGCTTCTCAGTACCATCTGCTGGGGAGGTTTTCAAGGTGGACAAAGACAGTGTCCTGCGTCCTGTGCCTCGTTGACTCCCTCCTTCCACTAGCAAAGTGTCAAGGAGGATAACCTGCAAAGCCAACATGCGTCATGTCGCTGTCACTGTATGCCAACAAAGAATGAGAAAGCAAAAAGAAGTGTTGCGGATTGGTTTGGTGAAGGAGTTTGATCCGAACTTTCTTTGACTTTGGCAACATGATGGAAGCTGGTAGAAAATGCATTCATTTAGCGCAAATGTAACTAGCTTGCCGCGAACGCTTCGACGCTGAAGTGGTAAACCGTCAAATCTAGATTGGAGAATGGGGTCTGGTTGTTCCACATTCAGTGCAGTGATTAATTGTGAGTTGCAATGAAAGTACTGACACAGAGGATGACCCATTTTTCCTCTCTTTATTTGCCTTGTTTTCAGAAGTTTTGATTTCTGGCTCCGCTGGTCATTTCATACTTAGGTCTTTGTACCTTTTTTCTTTCCTCGTTTTGGCTTTTAGTTTCCACGTCTGTTCGACGGACACATGTAACATGCATCGGGTGACATGCCTGTCTTGCTCTACCTCACACGCTTCCCTCTGTCTTTCCCCCCCGGTGGTCTGTCTGTCTTTCCTTCCTTCCAGCTGTCTTCCGTCTCTCAGCGAGCTCTCCAACAACCGCAGCCTGGACAACCTGGACTGCATCGGGGGCCCGGGCTCCTCCTTCCCCCGGTGGGATGACGACGACTTCAGCCAGGCCTGCAGCACCCTGGGCCGGGGCAGCTGCCTGGGACAGGTCAGCCCCCTCCACGCACACCGCGGTACAGGAGGGCGAGGAGCCGGGGGAGTTGAATCTATGCTCTCGGCCGATCTCCTTTGAATTCCTTTGCTTACTTGATTTATATCGCACATAAATCTTGCCAAGAAATATATATATTTAGAGACATGCTTTAATGCCACCGCGATGAGTTTACTGCGTCGTTGTTGTTATGCCCCTTTGCCCTTTTGCTTTTTGTATCTTTTCTGCACTAGTTATTTTTACTCGGGTTCAGACTGCGTTCATTCTTTTTTGACTCCCTTGCGAGTAAAGCTGTAAACCTTTTCACAGATATCAGCGTGAATGGCATCATTAAAAGTTGCTCCAATTCGACAAAAAGAACCATCCTCCCATCTGCAGATCTCTTTTTAATGGACTGCGCCCGAAGCTGAGTGACTGATGCTTTCAGATCTAATTTGTCCACTTATACCAGAGCAATTAGCCTTCCACTGACATGGTTACCATAACGATCAACTAATGTTCTCAATGGTCTATGATCTCATTCAATGGGGCTATCACAGGCTTCGGAAGCTATCAGTTACATAAAACATTTGGACATGAGCATTGACGAATCTTTGAACATAAAAAATTCAAAGATAACTTTTGAATTCATATGCTTCTATATATATTTGGATTATTGCACATAAATATTATGTGTAATCATAAATACCAAACCAAAACCTAGATAAGTTCACTGCAACCCTCATCTTTAAAAAAAATGTTAACACTCCTTCTTTCCTTCTTCCTTTCTTCTTTAATTTCTTACTTTCTTTAAAAAATACTTTACCATAGTTTAAACGCTGTATTAAGAGTCAAGAGTCGAGACAAAGAAAAAGTCCCTCAGGGCTGTGTCTCTGACTCTAAAGACAGCAGCCCTTCCCCTTCATCTTCCCCTACCAGCCTCACCAACAACGCTGCATCGTCCTGTTTTGATTTGCATGCATTCGAACATCCTCTCCCCGATTCTCTAACCTCCAACTTCTCTTGGAAGTCTTTGCTGTCTGTCAGGTGTGAGCCTGAAAGAACAGGGTGAGCGATGTCGGCGTTTTTTGCTTTCTAGTCGAGACATCACACCTCTTCATAGCACAGCTTGAAGTGTGAGGTTGGCAGTTTGAAGGTAGACCTGAGCAGCAGCATGATAGGTTTCAGTGGGACCACCTAAAGGTGAAACCCAGGTCGACACTAATGGAGCGCTGCACTTCTTCTCATCCACCGGGGTTTTAAGGTGCTATAAAACCACACTCCTCTTGAAGTTTATTGCACTTTGACATATGTGCTTCACAGGTTGAGATCCTTTTTTTTTTTAAAGAAGAGACAAGTCTGCTGGTATGACGGCAAAGGTTTTATACTTGTAAACCGCAGTGGTGTAGTAGACCGTGTGAACGTAGTCGCACAACATGATAATAACCCCAACGGGAGCCCGGTGTTACTTCAGTGTTCCACATCTCACACACACACACACACACACACACGCACACACACACACACACACACACACACACACACACACACACACACACACACACACACACACACACACACACACACACACTGCGGCCCCTTTAGTAACACACACCCCCTCTCGCCCCCTCCCCCCCCCCCCCCCTCAGCTACGGGACCTGGAGATGAGCCCGCGCTACGAGGACCGCAGCTCCGACTCCACGTACCGGGACTCGCGCCCGCCCTCTCAGGACCAGCCGGAGCCCCCCGACCTGCCCATGCCCACGTGCTTCCGCTCGCGCAGCCACAGCTACCTGAGGGCCATCCAGGCCGGCTGCTCCCAGGACGACGACACGGCGTCGCTGGACTCGGGGTCGCCGCCGCCCACCGCCACCACAGTCCACACCTACAGCACCAGCACTGGTGAGGCAGCACCACCCCACCCCCACCCCCCACACTAACAAAATGGGTTCAGACGGGGGATCCCCGTGAATCCCCATTCGTCTCTTTCTGACCTGGCGAGTTGTAATCACAAACAAGACGAAGAAACACGGCTCAATTAAGAAGAAAAGTAATTAGAATTACTTTGATTTCCACACATTCTAAATTCTTCATTCGCTAATGATTGCTCAAACAAGCAACAATGGCCCCAGCTGTAAAGAACATGCACTCATAACTAATCCTATTCCTCTCTTTGCTGAGGACTGCTTAAGTGTTTGTGCTGAAGGTGTTATTGAAGAACATGTGCGCTGTACAATGGCTTTGACTATCCATGACTCATGTTTATTTGAAGTGGCTCTGATGAAAAGGCTCTTTGTTGAGTTAATCAGAGTCTATGTGTCTCGGGCAAGATAGTAATAACAATAAGACATGCACAAGCTGAAGGAAAAAAAACAGCCGTAGGAATATATAATGAAGTTGAAAATAAATTGTGATTGATAATCTGAACGTGACAAACTTTTCGATTATGAACGAAAATAATCATTGAAATGTCATGATCAATTATACAATAAAAAAACATAAAAACATTGAATAATCCACTGCTGCTACCTTAGTCACCGTAGTTATCATAGTTTCCCCGATGCTAGAGTCAGTCCTTCTCTAGACACACACACACACATACAAACACAATCACACACACACACACACGCACACTCACACACACAAACACATTTTGGGCTTGGTTGCGGCCTGCCCTTACTCACATCAGATGACCTGGAAAGAGCAGTGGTTCTCTGCGCTGATAGCCAGGGGCTTGGACAGAGGCCCCAAGGAGAAACAGCTTTTACTACTCCTTCAGCGTCTGTGGGCGGACAGACTACTAAGCGTCCCCTCACTGCCTGGAAACCAAGTGGGGTCCACCCGCTTTTCTTCTCCCCCCTCAAAGGGACTACTCAAAAGGATTTGAATTGCATAAGTCACATAAAATATTGAAGTGATTGTCGGACATTCCCCGACTGTCTTCGTTGAATAGAACAGCCTGTAGGCTCATTTCCATTATGTTTGAAACGGGACAGTTTTTGCCAGGAAAAAATTAAGGAAGTGACAGCCCGCCCTAGAATAAAAAGAAGAGCTAGCTTTAGCCAGTCTATATTATTATGTAGTTAGCTGCTGAGAAACTGATACTTCATAAATCAACCAACCGGCTCCGATCACAACCTGCAAAAAAAAGACAGTGTTTTGCTTACTTTGACTGTTGTAACCTTTATTTCTGTGTTTGGAAATTGTATTTGGTTACATTATTGACATTTGTGTGAAGAAGGTTATAACTGAATTGTTAAATAAATGCTGGCTGTTGTTTCTAAAACATTGGTCCTAGCAGTTTCTCCTCCTTGTAAATCCGAGTCTAGACAGGTGTGCTATAAAGTACAACCATTCATTGGAAGTATGAGGGCATTACAGGGCTCTTCATGGGCCACAGAGACATAACCTACATCGGGTCAGGGATGAGAATTCATTTTTGATTCTTACTGGTGTAATTTAAAATCTAATCTGGCAGGTAAAAAAAGTATTCATGAAATTACTAGTAACCAGAATCGAATTATGTTCATCAGTTTAAAAAAGACTTATATTTTAGTAAATCTAAATATGTTGCAGGAGATAGTCTCTCCCGACTAAATCATTTTGGATTGAAACCCCAAGTTTCGGTAGTCTACCTGAAGGCGACGCATGAGCAAGGTACCAACCTAACACCTAACTGACATTTAAACGGCCACTTTGGATTAAAAAAACGCTGCAGAATGACCAAATTGATAAGCTCTATGTGTATATTTTGACATATATTTTTGGGATTGGGTTGAATATCCTGTGGTGGGTGATACAATAAATAGATACATATGTAGGCTATGGTAATGGGCTTTTTTAAACAGCACAACGTTTCAGGGATTTCAATGTGTCACATGCACATCTCTGGCTGTAGCAGAAGAGAGAAACTGTGGAGGTCCAAGAGGAATAGTCCTCGTTGCAACTAGAACATATGGGCAAAAAATTTTGGAGTTCATAAAGCAGCAGGATTATAAAACAGCCAATAATATGATTGGATAATTAGATGTTTCTCTCACTCAATTGCTCAATATTAGATGAGGTTTTTTTTTTATTGGACGTCGAATGGTCGTCGAATGGATTCGAGAATCATATAGTTCGACCAATTACAATTACAAAATCGGTGATCTTTGTGGTGGCCCCCTATGGTTGGATCTTCGACTCGAGTTCGTTTTGTTGTACGGAATGTCAACCACCAGACGGCGCTAACGAACAGATATCCTCTGTACGGGAGCCGATCCGCCACGCCTCCCTGTGAGGAAACAGTAGTCCAAACACACACACCGCACCACGCAGTGCACTCCGGCTATTCTTCTATGCTGAGTAACAGAAATCCTGTTGACCCCGGCTTGCCAATTGTCTGCAATATTTGTATATTTGACATTGCTATAAAAATTGGCCGGAGTTGTTTTGAAGTGCGTCTGTCTGCAGGGTAAGTGTCTCCACTGTTGATTATGTATGTGATGATTATACTCGGGAGTTTCATGATGAACAAAATAGTGTTTTCGTTTTAATATCAGCTGACTGCACACGCACCTCACGCTTGGACGCTCTTCATGTCGCCCGCAAGGCCGTTTATATCTGCGTCTAGTGAAGAAGACTTTTAAACCTTTGGCACTATGCCTACGTCAAACTCAGAAATAATTATGGAAACAAAAAATAACTTGTGTATCCTCTTAATGTGGATTAAAAAGAGGATAACGTCAAGTCTCGTTCAAATGTGTCAGGGTGTTCCTGAGTGAAGCTCGGTTGCTGTTAATGTTTTTCGAAAAAGCAAAATGCATCATTTATAATTAATCTTATTTTTAATTTTTGTTTCTAATGATTTCGCGTGTGTTTGTGTTACGTAGGTGTTTATTTAAGAATATATACTATGTAGGCCTACAATGCATTGGACTTTCACTGAATTAAGTGGCTGATTTAAAGGCTTTAAAGGCGTTTGGTGAACCAGAGCGCATGTTTCTTTAACTAGATAATCATCAAAATAAGCTGGTATATTTGGTAAGAAATAACAAACAAGCAAGGCATGCTTTAAATATCTTAATAATTTCCAATTACATATTGTTTTGACTGTTTTCGCAACCTCTGTTTGTTGTTTAACATGTACTTGCTATATACTTTATAGATGATTCGTCTTCTATAAAGCTGCCAGTGCTGACCTCTCCTGGTGGCGCTTCCTCTTGTCATGAGTACATGACAAGCGGTTTTGGCCTGAGAAAACGTATTTAGCAATGATGACATCTCTAGGATTAATTCCACGACTTTATCCGTCTCTCTCACACGCTAAAATATGAAACGTGTTCCCAGTTTGTTGCTCATAGCTGTTATTAGACAAAAAAACAAGGAGCTAACTGTTCACTTTGGCAACTCTGTCATAATGGTTAACAATGGCCCACCGAGTGCAATAATGATAAGGCAGGAACAAACTGAACCAAAGCTGTGTTTTGGCAGTCCGATGCGAGGCTATGCACAATAACATAATTTCCCTGAGCTGTTGAGTAATGATGCACTGTTTGGAATGGTCTCTGGGCCTACATGGAACAATGGACACAGTCATTGTGTTCAAAGACTGTAAATTGCTCAGCGAGGGAATTAACTCATATAAACTGGTCAGATAAACTTCTGACCACTGTGTTCTGTACTGGCTAAGGCCTGCATCCACATTGATCCAATAAATCATTGATGCTTTCACTGGTCCAAAACCAAGCGCAGATTTTCCTTAAGTAGTCCTATGTGCTCATAGTGTAGCCCAAACTTTTATTTCTCACAGATCTGTATAGAATCCATATCCAACTGCTTTGGATTGTTAAATATCCTGCCAAATCAGTT
The DNA here is from genome assembly GCF_026213295.1 of Gadus chalcogrammus. Lineage (NCBI taxonomy): Eukaryota > Metazoa > Chordata > Actinopteri > Gadiformes > Gadidae > Gadus > Gadus chalcogrammus. Next base: position 9,817,597 of record NC_079424.1, read on the forward strand.
AAACAACAGCAACATATTGAAAAGCAAAGACAACTTTAGCTTGGCTGTATGTGTTTGTTTGCCTCTTGTTTTTATCTTCTAACACAATTATCTGTTATATTTAAGTATATGCCTGTGTCAACATAAAGCTCCATTGAAATAGTTTTCTAAACAGTTTGCATTGTCATTGTCAATGATGGATGGATTTCCCTTTCCACAGCCATATGTAATGTTGAGACCTTGACTGCAGAACATCATTTACATGTGCTGATGTTAGTATATACAGTCATGCAATCCTGCTAAGTGTCCTTTATTTGCGCACTCTTGACCTCGTTTGCTTAAAAAGGTTGGTTTATTTTTACTCGCACTGATCTGGCAAGAAGCAAAAGGGTACAGCTTGTCAAGGGTTCAAATCCCGGACAACCCGGTTATGTTGAAGATGACGCCGATATCTTTGTACTTTATTATTTTGCAACCAAGCAACAACCTGTTGCAGACTAGCTCATCAATTTCAGTTAAACATATTGTTTTTGGCTTTCGACAGACTTTTCTTCTAATTGAAGGCAGAATGCCATATCCAGTTAGCTCATCGGCCCATTCCAGTCCTCAATTCCCCAACATTTCCATATGATTGCTCTGACATTCCGATTTGACTGTGACCTATATGGGACAGAGGGAGTGAACTGCAGCACATTTTCTCGCTGATTAGTCCCTACATGTTCCTGTAGAAATACCTGTCCCTCTCCCATCATGATTACCAAGAGTGTCACACATCAACTAGATTCAGTTTCTGGTTTCCTAGTTGTAGTCGCCAGATAAATCAGCGGAAAGCCGACACGCATGCAGCATCGACCCGGGCCAGAAAAGCAGCTGTTTAGTGGGATCCTTGTTAGGAGCAGGGTTGTGTGTGTGTGTGTGTGTGTGTGTGTGTGTGTGTGTGTGTGTGTGTGTGTGTGTGTGTGTGTGTGTGTGTGTGTGTGTGTGTGTGTGTGTGTTTAACCCATGTAGGAAACCGCCTTTGAAAACCGGGTGTGGAGAAAGTTTGACTTTGAAAATAGTTAATTAAATGCATCCATGGACCAGGGAAAAATCATACTGCTGCAGACCTAATCTGATGGAAGAGCCTGCCTTAAATCTGTATTCCTTCTGACTTGTGGTGTGCTGTCAATAATAAGTTCCCAATGCTTCAGTATTAAAAATGAGTGAACGGGTCAACCAGAGATCCCCCAGACTGTTTGTCCTGCTATTAAATGTGGTTCTCCTGCCCTGAAAACGCATGATGGTAAAAGGCCTGCGGTGCACAGCTCTGCCACTGTGGTCTAAAGTACCATCACAACAGCGAAGCCCACTCAAGATTCACTGGAACCATTTGGCAGTACATGGCGACTTGTTGCTTCTGTCAAAAATGCTCAACCCGTTGCACAAAAACAACAAGTCAGAACAACTCGGCCATTGTCTTGGATCAGGCTGGAAAACTCCCTGGTCTAAACAGTCTTCAGGTCTGTTTAGAAGATATGTCGTGAGCTTGAGTGGCTGGCATGTATACCTGTTTACAGTTGGGCTTCAAGGCAGATAAATGACAACATGATTCAAATCCGCTCCTCGCTTATTGCAGTCTATTAATTTTTTGGGCATGAAATGTCAGCATCGCTGTCATGGCTCATCCGTGTCAACTGTCAAGTGATGTGTGTACATCTCACAAAGAACATTGCAGGAACAGACTGTTCACGCTCTTCATTTCCCAAGTTACCCCGGCAGAGTCGATACTTAATCTCCCATGCAACGTCATATGTCAGTTAGGAACCCTTTTCTATGTAATGTATTCAGTCGAGTTCACTTGTTTGTGCCTGTGTGTCTGTGTGTGTGTGTGTGTGTGTGTGTGTGTCTGTGTTTGTACTGTTCCACCCCAAGGGGTTGAATCCTGTGCAGAAGGATGAACTTGCACACCTGGAGTGACACACACGCACACATTGCCCTGGTGGCTAGCGCACACACACCCACACACACACACCCAAAGCCTACAAAGTCACACAGAGGAGCAGGTGTGCTGTGTAGTGATAAGGATCGAAAGCGTTTGATGACAGCCCCAGTCGTTCCCACGTTCCTGACTCAGGGTTTGTCTGTGCAGACCCTGGCTGTCTGTCAGTAGTTGTTCCCTAGTGTGATGTCCCACGCTGTACGTTGCCACAGGCTAGCAGCAGGTTGAGGTTTTAGACTGAGGGCCTGAGACGGGGAGCTTGAGATCATGAAAGATGTGGTTATAGAAGCTCTAAGGGCCCATTTGGGGATCTGGTAGGTCTGATGGAATAAATTGCAGGGGTGTTGTTCTGCCGTTTCTTTCAGCCAACAAGGCTTTTCTTGAGCTCTCTGTTTGTGCAAAAACAACAAGGGTGCTTAGTGTCTGTAGGATAACAGTTTAAATGTGTTGGAGATCTAATCAATTTTGACAACAACAAAGTCCTCATTGTGGAATATATGTTAAAAAGGCTTAGTGCTGAGGGAGATACAATATATGCGTTTATTCAGAAGCAGTCACGTTTACCTCACTTGCATTTAACATAGCCAAGCTGAGCTTGGCTATGTTAAATGCAAGATGAATGCCATCAGATGAACCTATGGAAATATACAGGATTTCCACTTCCATTTCAAAACACAGCATGTGGTTCAACCAACTACACTACAAACAGTGAAGATTGGTTTTCTGACAAGATTCTACAGTCAAAGACAGACAAGCCTTTCAGTCTGGAAGGTCACATTAGTTTTTCCAACATATAAAACGAGTATATCAGTACAAAGATGTTTGCTATTTGTGTTTTTAAATGGGATTTGGTTTCGTTCTCAGATCACTTTGAAGCATCTCTTGTTGATGTTGACAATAACCCCTTCTGCTCACCTTTAGGTGTATCCCACTATACTCTTATATCATGGCTCCAGAAGGGCCTGTCTAGCCCAGGTGCCAGAATTCATGCTGAACAGGAGTCAGTTTGCTTGGCCTGCAACACAGCCTCCCTCTCACCTTGTATGGTGGTTCAAATCAACAGCAGAGTTTAACCACCAAGTCTTTTGAATAAAATTTGAATTATCAATTGACGCGATCAAATGATGAATATCACTGATACCTTGAGCATGTATTGTGATATTATGCGTATGTCATGCCAACGAATATGAAGCACTATGCTTAAACCTGTTCCACTGGGCTGTCACAGTGGTTTACTGTGCAGGGGAGGGGACGTCAACTCACAATTTCCCAAAGCTTTTTTTTAATAGATAGGACATTTGGTTCCCCAGTTTGTGTGACTGTCTCATTGGCCCTGCAGATAAGTTGCAAATCACAGTGATTGAGTGGCCTCACTGACCCGCATTATACCTAATATCTTGAGTCTGGCACAACGCGGCCAGATATAATGGACCCCGGCCAGCACACAGGGGAGAGGATAACAAGGAGCTCGGCTGGAGCTTTTTCCAAGCTCTAATCGACTGGCTTCTCTCTGTCTCTGTCGCTGTCTCTCTGTCTCTTTCTCCCTCTCGCTCTTTTCCGGCCTACTCACTCACTCCCACTACCCCTGTCCCTGGGTTTTTTGGCAAGATGCTGTCTGCAGGACTTTTATGGGCTGTATGTAAGCCTACATGAAGGTCTCCATTGTGGAGACTATTGGCATACACATTTTAAGCTTGTAGATCTGCCCACATGGGACAATTGTATATTTAAGAGAGAGAGCTATGAGGTATATAAGTGCATGAAAAACATTCATATTGATCGAGCAATGGAGGTCATGTTTTGTAACTTTGGATTTCATCTGGTCGACCTTGGAAAGTGTGTGTGTGTAATTAAGCAAGCTGCATTCAGTTACTTCATGTTGGAAAGCTTATTCAATGATCTACTTTACAGTATCCTCCTGACTCATTAATTACCCATTAATAAACATTACTTTATGCCGTAATAAGCATTAACTAACATTAATACAACAGTTAACTAATGGTCTAATCATTTACTAATTTTGTTTATATTTACTAATGATGATTGTGATTTGATTGTGACAAATGAACTAATGATGTTCATGTTCACTAAGATGATGGTGTTTATGTTATGATAAATAGTACAGTTTTTCTCAGTCGCTTTGGTACATTTCTCGAATCATCCTCAACATTTGCAAAACAGTAAATGCATTTCTCAAAATAATTCTTACAAATAGCAAAACACCATGGATTACCTGCAAAAGACAGTCTCTTGCTCAAAATCCTTAGTTCATCTATCAAAAGTAAATATTTGTGTCAATGAACATGTCAGTGCCATCAGAATGACAGGTCCTTGTGGCATTGTGTACGGATAAGACAGTCAAATTGCTTAGTCATGTTGTCAATATAACAGTGTAGAAAGAAAGAAATTGTATTCTGGAGGGATGACTTAGTTATGACTTACTATGGCTAAAGTTTTTAAGACAATTATTGTAAATTGTAAGTTACACCTTAGTGTATGTGGGAGATTGATTGTAAGAGACTGGACAAGATTCACATTTACGCTTTTGCTGTTGGTACTGTAATTTGTTGACAGACCATGTCATTACTAGAAATGTGAACATAGGACAATCTCTTTAGGGTACATGCATTGCTGTAGGAATTACAGTGCAGTCTTCCTACACCTCCTGACATTCCTGTCTGTTGGGCCACAAATTCTCCTTCTCACGCAGACTCACTCCTCTACCTCTTCTTCTTCTCTCTGGCTGTTGACCCCTTCCAATTCCTTGTCCTTCCATTGTCAGACAATGTAACATTGTGTTGTGCTCCAGCTGCTTGTCAGTTCATGGTTCATGAGATGCACCTTTGAGCTATTTCAGTAAACTGGTTGATCGTTGGTCGATCTAACTTCACACTTTTCCCTTCTTTAGAGAAAGTCATGATTCACATGGTAGCAATTTACAAATACAGGTTTAGACAGATTTAGAAAGAAAGTCTAATGGAAATGTATAGAAATATGCTTGACACATTATGACAACTTGTTCAACCATATTGCATGTAAGGCTTATGCAATGAATTAATGCATAAATGTTGTGGGGGTGAAACTATTCAATAGAGACCATTACAATAAATTGTGATCAACATGACATTAGCAATTGATAATGTAAGAAAGAGCAGAGAATTGTACATAATCATTTGCATGAATGTACCAAAGCATTTGCAACTTGTTCAAAGACATGAGAAACTACCTTTTTGATGTGCACAAGTAACACAATGATGTGAAGATTGAACAGGTAGTTTTGAGAATTTCAATTCTGATCTGAGAAATCTACTAAAGTAACTGAAAAACTCATCGAGAAAAACTGTCATTTGGATTAGGGTTAACTCTAACCCTAACCCCTATGCTAATGATATTTAATAATGCTAATTGGTTAGTGAACCCCTTAGTGTATACCATTAGCATTGAACAGCAGTACATTGAAAGCAAGGATAAAGACATGAAGCGTAGAACAGCAAGTCTTAAGGGAACCTGGGAGACTACAAGGTGTGTATGTGGTTGGGTCCTAACGGGTTTAACCACTGACCCTCCGTTAGTGCCGGCCTATGTGTTTGGTTTTATTCAGGACAATGGCACTGCATCGGAGAGCCATGGGCCATTCTGTTCCCAAGGTCACAAAAAGTCAAACATCCCATCGTCCTGTATATGTGTTTTGTTAATTCAGCTGTTGTTTTAACATCCGGCAACTTTTTACCCTTTTACCCTTACCCTCTCTCCAACCTCTTCCAATATGCCTCTGTCTCTCTCTCCCCCTCTGTCTCTCTCTCCCCCTCTGTCGCTCTTTCCCTTCTGTCTCTCTGCCCTCCCTCTTTTTCTCTCTTTCTTTCTTTTTCTCTTTCTTTCTTTCTTTTTCTTTCTTTCTTTCTTTCTTTCTTTCTTTCTTTCTTTCTTTCTTTCTTTCTTTCTTTCTTTCTCTCTCCTTTCATTCTTTCTATCTCTGTCTGTGTGTGTCAATATTTCTGTGTGTGTGACTCTCTCTTGCTCTCGCTCTCTCTCTCTCTCTCTCTCTCTCGCGCGCTCTCGCTCTCGCTCTCGCTCTCTCTCTCTCTCTCTCTGCGTCTCTTTCTCCTCCGTCTATCTGATCCTCTGTATCCGTCTCTCTCTTGTATCTGCCTGTATCCGTCTCTCTCTGTCTGTGTGTGTCTCTCTATCACACTCTGTCTCTCTTTCCTCCTGCTGCCCCCCTCTCCTCCAGTCTCCACGTGTATCACCACCAGTAAGCGGACGGCCCCACCGCCGGTGCCCCCCCGCACCACCTCCAAGCCCTACAGCTCGGTGACGGTGCAGAGCAGCACCGAGTCGGCGCAGGAGGACACCTACCTGCAGGACCTGCAGGACCGGCGCTCGGAGGCCACCAGCCAGTCCAGCCACGCCCACAGCAACTCGTCCGACAGCCTGGACAGCAGCCACGCCAACAGCCTGGCCCGCGGCATCCCGCGGCCCCTGCAGACCATCACCGCCGTCCCCGTGGCCCTCGCCCGCGAGCCCTACGCCTCGGCCATCCTCGGAGCCATCGGCGTCGCCGCCGCCGCCGCCACCGCCAACGCGTGCACCGACACCAACGACGCGCGGTCGCACTCGCACGCACACTCGCACGCGCGCGCCCACTCGCACGCCTCCACCGCCGTGCAGCACGACCTCCCTCCCCTGCGGACGGGAGGCGGAGGCGGCGGCGGCGGCGGTAAGGGAGGACTGCTGGGGGAGGAGCCTCTGGTGGCGCCGATGCCCAGGAGGAAGCTGTCCTCCATAGGGATACAGGTAGGGGACACGGCCCGCCCGCCTAGGTGGCTGTTGGTGCTTTGAGTTGAATGCTGGTGGGTGGGGTTCAGCTGGGGTTGACGACAGCAGTTTGTTTATTGGTTTACTTAGCTGGGACAATGCACAGCTCATTGAAACAGAGGATAACATCTCTGTCAAAAGGGAAACCTAACAGTGAAGTTGGTGTTGTTCTTAGCAGTGTATTTTCTCTCTGCCTTAAAACGTTTGGTCAGGAATAAACCCAGACTGTGGTGTATTTCGCTCTTACCACAGTCGGCAACAATGATTAGATATGTTACCGTCCTCTATAACGTATTTTTAATGGACTTGGATCAGCTGAAATACAATTGATATATCGGCTGTGCTTGGAGCATAATGGTTTTACGTGTCACGGAAACATCTGTAATGGACGGTCATTTGAAATGTCGAGTATGTAGTGCATTGATTCTGACCTGTTAAGAGCCAGAGTATGGAAGCATATATGTAGCAAAATTCAAATGGCAATGCAATTTGGAATTCCATTATGCATTTGACAATGCATTATGCAATTGTATAATGTAATTTGTAAATACGTTATTCAAAGTGTATTTTAAAATGCAAAGTGACAATGCAATCCTCAATTAAATTTGCAAAAGTTATAACAATAAAAATACAATAACATTTTGTCAAATTCTTTGAGTTCCTTTATTGAAATTGAAAAGCTATAGCGTCCCCGTGATTGCAATCCACTTCGCCACGCTCCGTGTGTTGCGATATTCAAATGACATTTCAATCCGCAAAACGGAATCCAAAACGGAATCCAAAGAGGAATCCAAAAAGTCAATATGCAAAGTGGCAAACGTATCAGCCAATCAGCGTCTGGGCGGGAACTACGTCACTTGCTCGTAATTTCCTTGTTCACTTCTAGTTCGTATGTGTCAGGTCCATGGTCACCAATGGTGATTATTGATACGCTCCGAAGTTTGGCCGATGATGTGGAGAACAATCGTGTTGAAGACACAGATGCAGTAGATAGAGTGCGTGTTCTGGGAGATAGGATAGACGACTTATCCTCACGGGTACGTTTTGACGCCAGTGTGGTAAACACAAAGATTTCCAAAGTGCTACAGGCACTGGGTGCGAAACATAGGGTCGGGAGACCCACCGTCTCCACCCACTCCTCACCTACAAAGCTCTCCACAACCTAGCCCCCAGTTACCTCTGCGACCTCCTCCAAGAATACACTCCCTCCCGCTCCCTCCGCTCAACCTCTGCTGGACTACTATGTATCCCCACATCACGACTCATTACGAATGGGTGCCCGGTCATTCAGCTGTTCAGCACCCAGGCTCTGGAACTCCCTCCCCCCCACACATAAAACAGTCTGACACAATAGAAAGTGACGTAGTTCCCGCTGGTGGCTGATACGTTTGCCACTTTGCATATTGACTTTTTGGATTCCTCTTTGGATTCCGTTTTGGATTCCGTTTTGCGGATTGAAATGTCATTTGAATATCGCAACACACGGAGCGTGGCGAAGTGGATTGCAATCACGGGGACGCTATAGCTTTTCAATTTCAATAAAGGAACTCAAAGAATTTGACAAAATGTTATTGTATTTTTATTGTTATAACTTTTGCAAATTTAATTGAGGATTGCATTGTCACTTTGCATTTTAAAATACACTTTGAATAACGTATTTACAAATTACATTATGAAATTGCATAATGCATTGTCAATTGCATAACGTAATTACTTATTGAATTGCAAATTGCAAATTGCATTGCCATTTGAATTTTGCTACATATATGCTTCCATACCAGAGGTCTCATGTTGTTGTAATATAATGCATACCATTGGAATGTCACTGACCAACCAAAGTTCAACAGTGCCATGGTATAATCCTCCATAAATATATGGGTATATATGAGTCTCAAGTGAGCTAACTACACTACAGTGTCTGTAAATGGTCAATAATTCTTAACTGAACATGCAACCTCCATCGCCTGAAAGGCTGGGCATGTGTATATTTATCATTCCCTTTGGACCGCAATTTTCCACTCTATCTTCTGTAATAACAGTGGTCTCCATTTTCCAAATCATTTGCATAAACAAAACCGTCTCCTAAGGCCATTAGACATTTACCATTAATTATGATATTGAGAACGGTTTCTGGGAATATTTGTCCATTTGATGGAACCGATTTTCTTAATGCTTCCCCTAATAGTCTTCAGACCTCACCACTAAGGTTAGTGTTGTCATTATACAAGACCAGTCATTTGTAACTGAAAGGGGACGTGATAGTGTACTGAATGTGTTGTTCGACTCCCAGCAAAAGATACTACAAGCTAAAGAGAGGTGAAGGCCTGCCCCTTTACCTCATCCGTGGGTTTCGGAATTCCCTGTAGCTCACATACGCTTAAAGCCTCTGATGAAAGACAGTAAATGGGTATTCATTTGCAGGGCACAACGGTTTGGTATAGCACTGGTATTTGACCAATGGCTATAATATAGATGATGCCTTTTATGGGGTTAAAAGGTTATATTTGTGTGTGTGTTTACCTCTCAGGTGGACTGTATTCAGGAGGTCCAGCGAGAGGACTCTCCGCAGCTGGCCCGGTTTCAGTCCATCGGTGTACAGGTGGAGGACGGCTGGCAGTAAGTCCACTTCCTGTTGCCGTCATTACACCTCCTCTTCCTCCTCGCACCCTCGTTGTGAGGCCGCCATATTTAAGCTTCTCTCGACCTCTCCCCTGGTCTGGTAACCGGGGAGCCCGTTTTCCTCAGAACAGATCTCGAAGGCGTTGATCACCTTGGTGCAGTTCATCACTTCTCTTTAAGGGAGGGCCAGCTGTTCAGTGTTTCTACTGGTCTCCTGGGTCTTCTGTTGAATGTATCACGCTTTGAAGTCTTTGCGTGTCCCGCTGCCCCATGTTTGTAGCAGGGTCGTTGCAATTACACCACGCAGATGGACATTTGCTCGGCACTTCCTCCCGATTTTTCCTGTCTTTGCATGATAGACCTGGTTTTGTGTAAATAGTAACTGCTTTGAGTATATTTACATTTCTCCTGACTGAACTTTGCTCAAACCAGTTCCTGTAAAAATAATATTTTTTTTACGGAATATATGAATGCCTACTGTTTTATTTATATTTGCCCATTTTTGTTCTGTTTGTTTTGCATATATGCTTTGACAATGCCCTTTTTTGTTGTGGCTTAGCGAACCCCTAACCTGCCACTCCGTGCTCCTATACTTGTTATAATCTTTTTTTCTGTTTGTATTTATAATATTTTTACCTCTGTGTCTACCTACTGTATCTCACCTGTGTAGATGTCCCTGCGTGTCAGTAGGGAGACACCTTTATCAAGGTCCCGGAAGCCAGTCAATGGTTAGCTCTAGTTCTCATTAAAGCCCGTAACTCGAGCCCTTCTACCCAGCTGTTGGTGTGTGTGTGTGTGTGTGTATATATATATTTATAGTCCAAATCTTTTACAGAGCGAAATAATTGCTTGGTTTGTTGCTAAACACAATTACCAAGTCTTTACTGAGAATTAACAGCGATTATGTTGGTATTATGGTATATGAATTGCGTGTGGAATATGTTCTGGTGAGGATCCAAAAAGAACAGACAGGAAGTCAACAGACGACAGCAAGTCCACCGCCTAACGTGAAAGAAACCGATCCATCCGCTTGCAAAGTATACATGAATCTCTGTATCCACTATCAGGTCTGGTGAAGAGTCTTGTTCCCGTAGTTAACCCACTAACCCATAAACTTGACAGCTGTATCCACTCGGATAGACTCAATATTTACGCGCCACAGGACCCAAACCCAGGAAAAAGAGCTCCCAAGAAGACAGAATAGTAGATTACAGGAAAAAACATCAATTCGCTTGGGCTGGGGAATAATCCAGAAATCTCCTTACTTGTGATGAAACACTGCAGCGCCCTCTTAAGCCGGGCCATTACTTGGTTCATAAAAAATACTGATTGAAACCGAAAAGGAATGTCAGCTGATTACCGATTACGGTTTCTACAAACTGCATTACATCCATGAAGGGTGGGGTTTCACTCAGAGAATAACCTGAACACCATCTTGCTTTTCGTTTATTCATGAAAAAAGAAGCGGCAAACTAGCACAGCCAGAGAGAAGCTAAAGAATAGGCCAGACCATTTCAAGAGAGGGAGAAAAGCATACTGTGGACTAAACAAGGGACTATATCCCCCATGATGGATTATTGAAGGATCGCCAAGTCCTCATTGGAAATACTGGATTCAGTAGATGGTGGGGGTTAGGGGAGGCGGAGCCATACCAACTATCCGTCATACCCTCTCTTACTTACACAGTCGGGCCACACCCCCACCCCCCCCAACCCCACCCCCAACCCCCCCCCCCCCGGCAAGACAGGCTTATACTCACCTGGCTGCCAACCACACCTCACACCCTTGACATCTTGTAACATCTCCCGAGGAAGGCTGTAGAGTACACGCCCAAACGGTGGAAGGTAATCAACTTTTTCCTTAGTCTTGTTCTTCTTCTACTCAGAATCTGATTGCAACTTTCAATGACCCAGCCAAAACATTTTGCCTGCATTCATTCATGAGGATGAAACAGACTGCAATGTAACGTGATAGACTATACTGATATACTTTGTGGGCATGCCATACCATGGCCTAGCAAACAATATTAACCACATTCTCTGGTGGATGGCTTTCCTCTGTGATTATATTGTTTGCATTGTTGTATTAGGTCAATGTTTACCATTAAAGATAAGGCGATACGGATGAGTGTTTTGTTGTGTAGTCGTAATAGATTTAATATGCTTTAGTAGTTTTCTCCTTGACTTATCTCTCCTTGCTTTGCTGGTTGCCCTTATCTTTGGTGTTGCCGTGGTTCATTTGGACAGAAAATGCATTAAAACCAGCATCTTCTACTGAAGTGCCCCGCTGAGACCCCGACCGACACTGAGCCCCGCCGTGGTTCTCTTGTCTTCCAGGGTCGGCCACTCCGGCAGCATGGCCTCCAAGCAGGACTCTGACACCACGCCGGACCTGCCCTCGGCCGCCGCCGCCACCTCGCACATCCTGGCCTCCAGCAACGGCCGGGCCGCCGAGAGGAAGGTCATGGTGAACAGCGCCAGCCAGTCCACCGACTCCCAACGCGGGGGGAGCACCTCGCTGGACAACGGCGAGGGCCTCGGAGACACCGCCACCACCGCCGCCGCCGCCACCGCCGCCGCCACCACCTCCTGCTCCACCTCGCCTCCGCCCCCGCCGCGGCAGATCCTGAACCGCTCCACCACGCGCAGCAGCTCGGACTCGTTCTCCGAGAGCATGGACCCCGCCCTGGACCCCTCGTCCCTGCCGCCGCCGGACCCCTGGCTGGAGAGTGTGAGCGTTGGGGTCGGAGGAGGAGGAGGAGGAGGAGGAGGAGGTGCTGGTGGCGGTTCCGGTGGTGGGGGGACACTGTGCAGGAGAGACGGCCACTGGTTCCTGAAGCTGCTGCAGGCGGAGTCGGGCCGCATGGAGGGCTGGTGCCAGCAGATGGAGCTGGAGACCAAAGAGAACCAGATCTCAGAGGAAGGTATGACCCCCCCTACACACACACACACACACACACACACACACACACACACACACACACCCGTACTTACCATTCTGCAGGCTGAGTCGGGTTGGAGCCGATAACAGGGCCGTGTCGTCTAGAGGTACGGTTATGACTTTTAGCTGGAGGCAGCTAAGCGTGTGTCTGCCTGCAGAACCTCCGGGGAAAGTGTATGCGAAATCAAAATCACAAGAGTCGCTTTGTATACAGGCAAATGCTAAATGTCAAAATACTAAACAGTATGGTGGTATATATTAGATCTAGTCGTAATGTATTTACAAAACGGTGAAAGAGCAGAAAAAGAGTGGCCCATTTCTAACACGACGTCAAGCCAATTAGACTTCATTCCCATTACGACTTCCGAGTCCGAAGGATGAATATCATTATTCAAAAAATGAGGCCATATCCAAAGTTACTTGGCCCAGAAATGCTGCACGTCCAGCCATATCATTTGCAAATCCAAAACACCATTGTGTCCTCTTAACAAGCAGCAAAATGCTGGGGCTACACCCAGACCCCAATGGGGGTCTGTCTGTCAATTCCGCACTCCCCACCCCTGATCCACAGCTCCGTCCGGGGGATGAGGGGTGGGGGATGAGACGGTAATACCTGGGGTTGCCACACAAGCAAGCCTGTAATCCCTCAGAATTACACTAATCTTGCCTGGAACTGATTAAACCTCCAGATTAGATTAGTGATTCAACATCAGTCTGGGAGATTCAACATGTCCATGCACAGATACAGAAAACAACAACACCTTTCTGCATGCATGAGTTCATATAATCAAACTAAAAGCTTGGTTTTGTATAAACTGTTGACGGTAGTCTGTGTGTGGGCGATGGTTATGGAAAAATCCTCCATTGTAGTTTAAAGCACTGGCATAGAGGTAACATTACGATACCATTAATTCAACGATTATTGGTAAGCTGGGACCAATGTTTTTTTCCAGTTTTGAGGGGTGCCTAGTGACTGACTGCAAGAAAAGAGATGGGCACAGACACTAGGCTCTACAGGCCTTGATGACTTTAAAGAGGACACCACCATCCAAAACACTGTAATCTGCCCCCACCATGTTCCTGGCAGCCTATGGAGGTTTTAAAAATACTAATGTCGTAGCTAAACCAGTGTTGCACTAAGCGCTCTATATATGTATATATTAATGTATGTCACTGCTCTTCCTAAATCCTGTCGATGACTCCTCATGCTTTATACTTTTAAAGGCAACCGACTATTGGTGTAAATGATGATATTCTCTCACATTACCGTCTGTAGCTTTGTGCTAAAGCTATAGGGGGGCTCCATTTTCTCTCGTTTGGTAGGATCCAAGGTCCAGGTTTCAAAAGATATTGGATGGACAAATTTGAAATCAAAGAAAGGTGTGATTTCTTGTGTGATCCGGGTTTCTAGTGTGATCTGTGTTCTGGTGTAATCTGTGTTCTGTGTTATCTGTCCTCTGCAGTGCTGGGGAAGGTCCGTAGCGCGGTGGGGAGTGCCCAGCTCCTCATGACCCAGAAGTTCCAACAGTTCCGGGGGCTGTGTGACCAGAACTTGGTGAGTAGCAGCCACACAAGCACACGCACCAAATCACACAACACAAGGATTGAAGCAACACCATAGGTCACCAAGTTACCACGGCAACCATTTCATCATTACAGTTGGCTACTACTACTAGACCATCGTTCACACGTATATTGGTAATTAGAAGAATATGTACATATTTTCTCTGCATTTTGGCCTCCCGTCCATTCCGAAACTGCTGTTCAGGTCACTGAAAACAAATGTATATATTTTTTGCTGTCTATATGTATGGACCGGTGAAACAGTGCATTCGCTAAACAATGATATCAAGACCTCGCTTTACAGAAGGCAGTTGTTTCTCACACATCGAGCATGCGCCAGAAACCTTTGAACAATGGTGGAATTCAGGGTTGTTGACGTTTGGTTAGTTCGGTTCAGTTTAATTAAATCAACTGTAGTGTGTTACTATCAGCCTGGCATGCTTACTCAAGAGTTTTAAATAATTTTGGTGTATTTTCTATTACACCGTTGGTGTATTTCTTTGAAAATGGAGGCGGAAAAAATATGTTTTCAGAGGCCTTGACTAGATACTTTAATATTCAAAGCATTGCTCTGGGCCTTTCATCTCGGGACAAAAACGATCCACATTTTTGACCCTACTGAAAGCATACAGGAGTCCCTAAGACTCCTTCTAAAAAGTCTTGCCATCACTGCCTCATCTTCATCCAATCCAGTAGTAGTGCAGTGTGAGCAGGGAGTCCGGCAGCTGTCTCGCTAACACTAGTCACAGGACCAGCTCCTACAGTCCGACACACTGATCTATTGATCGGGCTGACACCATGCTATTAACAGTCATTTGTGTGGAGCTTAATTCGTCTCGCTGGGGCGCTGCCTATCATCGTTTAAATGATTTCCCGTTGCTCTAAATGAGTCACTGTATCATCTTATTTAAGCCTTTCTGGTGCTTTAACAAATAAGCAGCGTTGGTCACAGACAGCCTTACACAGCATATCGGCTGCTTATGAAAGGCGTCCAAAGGCTGTGTGATGTCTAAAATTAGAAGCTGCGGAAAGAAATTGTGTCGTATCGGTTTTTGCTGACTTTCCATATCGATCGCAGCTCTTTTTCTGAAGGAATAATTGCGAGCTTTTAATGTCTTATTTGTTGTTGTATTTGCCTTGATGTTGAGTTTAGTGCCTGCTTCACTTGATTTTATTGATCAACCCTTGTAGTGAACCGGTATCTCCTAACAGCTGCGGTGCCACAGTGCCATCTAGTGGTAGTTAAGGGGAGATTATTTCCTCTTTTTTTTATCTTTGTCTTTATCCAAACATGACTCACCATAGTTAAACGGTGTATATTTATAGTTTGTTTCTGACTTAAATGGGTGGGTTTAAAAATATTTTTAGACTTGGGTAATATGGCCAACATCTACTTCTAATATCATTATTATATAATGCGCCCTTTTTTACCCATTCATAATAGATTAATTTAACTCCAACTGTAAATATGACAACGTGACACATACAAACCTACTTGACCTAACGTGATGGCGCGTGTCCCGGGTGGGGGGCAGAATGTGAGCGCCAACCCGCGGCCCAGCCCCCAGGACCTGGCAGGCTTCTGGGACCTGCTCCAGCTCTCCATCGAGGACATCAGCCTCAAGTTCGACGAGCTTTACCACCTCAAGTCCAACGACTGGCAGCCGGCGCCCAGCTCCGCCTCCTCCACCGCCGCCGCCGCCTCCGCCGCCGCTGCTGCCACCACATCCGCCCTCTCGTCCCCTGAGCGGAAGGTACTTCCCACCCCTGCTGCCCTGTACCCTGGCTGGGGTAGGAAAGCCGTCGAGACCGGCCTCACTCCTCCCGCCACCACCACCACCACCACCACCACCACCTCTCAACCTCCACCTCCACTGTCTCTCTCCCCTCCCCTGTTTCTCTTTCTCTCTCTCCCTCTATCTCTCTCTCCCTCTCTCCCCCACTCTTACCCCTGTTCCCCCCGCTGAGGGCGAGCCCCTGATCAGGGCCAACCCCAGCCAGACATGATGGGTCAGAGAGGCCTCGCCCCCTCTTCACATGCATGGGAAATATATTTGAAAGGGGGCCGTTGGTGTGGAATGGTTCGTCTGTTGTGGTTTGTTGAGTTGTCTTGCATGTTGCAGTAAATTGGGTTGGAATTTTACTTGAGCATGGCTAAAATCATCCAGTAGAATCCAGCCCTATCTCTTTTGTGTGTGTGTGTGTGTGTGTGTGTGTGTGTGTGTGTGTGTGTGTGTGTGTGTGTGTGTGTGTGTGTGTGTGTGTGTGTGTGTGTGTGTGTGTGTGTGTGTGTGTGTGTGTGTTTTGAGTGTTTTGAGTGTGAAACCTGAATTTGTCTGCCTATTTTTATATGCCTTGATTGTTCTTTCTTGATGTTGCTATGGCAATGTCGATGCCATGTCTTGTGTGCCGTGTGTGTTCATTGTTCATGTCTCACCAATACCATTGACGTCTCCAAGAAGGCCTTTCCCATAATAAAGAATTGATTGATTTCAATTCTGCAGCCGTGTTTATTGTGTATACCGTGAATGTCACTGTTTTAATAATTCTCCCGTCGTAAATAATGCCCTTTCTTCAACGTCTTTACAAGACTGAAGGAACACTAAATGACTGTCCACGTTGCATTTCCTCGCATCACTAATTCTTTCCCCTTTTTACTCTGTTCCTCCCTCCCCTACCATCCCTCCTCCCACCCCAGGACCAGGAGACGGGCAAGAAGCCCGCTAAGGGGCGACCGGTACTGGGCCGCGAGAAGAGCGTGGACTCGTCGTCCGCCTCGTCAGTGGAGAAGCAGCGGCAGGAGGCCCGCAAGCGCCTGCTGGCCGCCAAGAAGGCTGCATCGTTCCGCCAGAACTCGGCCACCGAGAGCGCCGACAGCATAGAGATCTACGTCCCGGAGGCCCAGACCAGACTATGAGGGAACCCCCCCAGGGAGAGGGAGAAGGGTGAGGAGGAGGCCGTCATCCATGGTGATGCTCTTATCTCAGAAGTTAAGAGGATTGTCAATGTAAGTTCTTCCCGACGCCTGGAGAAGAAACCAAACGGGAAAAAAAGATGGAGAGAAAAAAAATTAACAGAAAACAAAACGCTGCAGGGATATTGAGTTTGGGGGTCTGGGGGTCCAAGTGTGTTTAAAATGTGGACACCCACACAGTTGAGCCCTGATGACTATGGGAACTCCCTAGATCTAACACCTAAATGACTGATGACTCACGTTGTTACTTGATGATGAACACTTATTGTTACTACTATTGAATATCAACGATGATGAATAGCGCTGGTATTATTATCTCTCCTAAAGAAACTCTATTAAGACTGTTTATAAATATTTTATCTTGGCCATAAGATCTACTACTAATCAGACAGGGGTCAAATATGTGTGCTTTTCTGTTTCTCCTCTTCCTGTCTTTCCAAGGCCTTGGCTATCCTGTAGCTTTGCACAACACCACCTTCTGGCCATCACATGAATTACATACACAACAGATACACTAAGCTCAGTCTACTTTGTCTACCGTGTCTTTCTTTGTTAATTTTCTCACATTTGGCACGTTTCTATGTGAAGAACCATAATTATAACTCTGCTTTGCAATATGGAACTAAATTAGTGTTCAGAATCACGAAATAGATTAATGCTAGGTTTTTTTAAAGGGTGTATCCTTTCAAAATATTTCGATCCATGGTTTAAAATACTATGGAGGATACTAGGGCAGAAGATGTAGGTATATATTGAACAAAAGCATATCCTGCTGAAAATGTGATGACCAAGCCCAGCGATCCTATCAGAATCTCTGGCTGTAGCCATGCTTGCGAGTCCTGAGATTTCCTGGCACTATGGAAATAAGCTCCTTCACACCCTCTTGGATTCCTTTTCAAGTCTTCCTTTTAAAGCATTCTTTCTTCTCTGTGTGGAGATGTATGTTTTGGTGACTTGGATATTCAGTAGCAGCACCTTTCCATCTTTTTGTGAAGCATACAATGAGTAAATGCTTCAAATCGCTTCACCTTAAGATTCATATTTCAACTGAACCATATCACTCAATCCAATGCAAAAGTGTGTTGAGATTGTTTTTCATTATATTACTTTTTATAAATGCCAACCCCTAGTGGAATATATATTGATATATCATCAATATAACAGTATTCTTATCACTCTTCAGCAAGATTATCAATTTGCAGTTAAAGTTACTTTTTTGTTATTATTTCTGCCAAACCGTTCAGTGAAAGCATGGCCTGTCTTGGTCATTGCGCTTTGCCATCATTCATTCATATAAGCTTGTTTGTGAATGGGAAAATGCCGTAAAGCCAAAGACAAATTGACATCTTAAAATCAATATCATCAACACCATTATTAACTTCAGGCTTCATTGTTAAGGGTGTGTGTGTGTGTGTGTGTGTGTGTGTGTGTGTGTGTGTGTGTGTGTGTGTGTGTGTGTGTGTGTGTGTGTGTGTGTGTGTGTGTGTGTGTGTGTGTGTGTGTGTGTGTGTGTGTGTGTGTGTGTGTGTGTATTCTTCATTCATGAGTTGAGGCCAACAAGGGCGTATCCCACTCTGTCCCAGGTTTGGGTGGCAGCGTTGTAGCGCGTTCTTTCCTCAAGCCCCAGCTCTCCAGTGACACTTCCCCCTCCCTCTATTTAGATGGCATTAACATATTCTAAATCTTGATTGCAGTCTCCCATCCCAAGGGGGGCTGCCGTTGTCAATGCAGCCCCAGACTAAACCTTTGTTGTTGTTTTTTGTTTTGTAACAAACACGGATTATGTCTCACACTGGACATACACTATCCCACATAAAACACAAAACAAGTTTAGAGGGTCTTGAGTATGGGTGAAACGTCTTCCTCTCCATCTCAAATGGGCCCATCCGCACAGTCTGTCAGACATCAAACTACTACCACTAGCCCCCAGTGTCATTGTTGGTGTTGAATAAGTGCAATGCGACCCGGTTGGCCCTACGGCTGCTCTAATGCTCTGCCTCTCACCCACTGTGATCCAGAAATGTTGGGCTGGGCTTTGAATGAGAAAGAGCCAACAACAAGCTGGCTGGCTGTTTCACTCTCTCCTGGTCAGAGCTTTCAGTTGATGGCCGGTCTTTGTGTGCTGTTGCATTTGACGGGGATGACTCACTAAGGTAAATGGCTCGGGGGTGTGAAAATCCTAGCGTCGTTAGCACCTTCAAGATCTTTTGTCCCGTTTGTCCTCTGTGGTCAGCTCCAATGGAATTCCAGAGAAAGCCATGTCTGTCTGTGTCTGACAAGTTTAACTCCAATCACTTTAGGTGAGGTGAATTATAGTTGTCTGTTTTCTTCACAAAGGCCACATCAACTGCACAATGGTGTGATTTGGGTACATTGAGTATATGAGGTTCATTTAATTTTAACCTGAGAAATAACTTCTTGTAGTTTTGTTGGTTGAAAAATGGATAATCATGGTCCATCCTTTGAATGCAAGTTGAATATGTATCATGTGTTCATTGTAAGAATGCAAACGTTTGTGTTTTTTTTGGTTTCTATCTTCTGCAAATGCATCTATTATAGTGCACACTGATCTGAACTATCACAACATGGATGACAAGCATTGCTGCTCCTAGCCTAAGAAGACTTGAGTGTGAATGTGAATGGCAGCCAAGTGACGGAGGCATATCTATTCCTTTATACAAGGATCGCATTGCAATACACACTTGTCAGCCACAGTAATGTATGGGACACACCTGGTCCACTTCCTGGAGAGGTTTATCCATGATCCAAAGGGTTCCATTGTGTGCTTGTGTTATTTTCCCAGTGGCTCATTTGAAGTTGATAATGGTCCCGTGATAGCTCCTTCCGCCTTCGTCCTTTGCTTTCTTTTGTTGGGCATTTGCTTGCGTTTAAATTGAAGATAAGTAATACTCTATGTAAAACCAACTGTGTATCATGCACATGGCAGAAACTAATGTGCACAAAAAATGTTTTGGGGTCATGTGTTCTTATGTAGGGCTCATTGATAAGGATGCAGATGTACAAATCCTAATAATGACCAATGGGATGTAAGCGTAACTTTGGACAACAGAAATTCTAATTCAAATAATACAGACGAAAAGGCCCCGTGGACACTTTCATTACCCTTTACAGTTCAGTACTACCGGTCACCCTTTGGGTGTCCAAGCTTTTTTGTCAAGGGGCCCCATTGTCAACTCCCTGTCCCTATCCCCCAAGTCCTAAATTGCTTGCCTTTTATTTGTATTTAAATATATCACTTTTCACCAAAAGTGAGCAGAACCCGTTGTCTCTTTTCAGCATCCATGCAAGGTCTTGTATTTATATTTCCCCACTTCTGGTGTGTGTGCGTGTGCGTGTGCGTGTGCGTGCGTGTGTGTGTGTGTGGTCACCGAGTCTCTGTTGATTATGATAGGCAACAAGCAAAGCAACGTCAGAGACGGACGGGCACACCTAGCTGGAGAGAGTGATCTAGGTTGGAGTACAACATAATATGCTGCCTTGTAGAAAAGCCAACTAGGAAAAAAAAAAAGAAATTGAAACTACCGCCAATAATTCTGCTGACTGCCACTGGGTGGGATATGAAAACTTGGAGGCATACGAATCTATGCTCAATCAGCAGGAGATAAGATGTAGCATTACAAACCCTAGAGGAAATATTTTATAAAACAAGCACATATTTTAAAGAATAGGATTTGTTTGGTATCGATAAAGCTATATGTAGAGACTGTGTTTGCCAAGGTTTTAGGGGGTTTGGTATAAACGTGTTATGAGGTGAACATGTTGCTGAATGAGTTGTTTATATAAAAATTATAGATTTATTAAATTTGTTCTCGCTATTCTCTGTTAACATTAAACGTATATGTGCAATACTAAAGATAAGTACATGGGTTCTTTGATAATAAATACATTCTAATAATGTTATCCCATGCCTGTTACAAATCACTCTGTATATAAGAGACACAGTTTGAAAAGCTTCATCTTTTGCAATGCTAGATGTATTTATACTATTTTAAAGGGTGGTCCCATGTATAACGGTGAGAGGTCAAATTAAATAAAATGCACACAATACTTTCTCAAAAGTTTCACTTGTGGGTATGTTGTTGACTCTTGGTGACTCGTTTGTTGATACTTGTGTTGTGTCTCCTTTATTTAGTAACTGGTGGATGTACTCAACATATCTCCAGGTTCCGAGGTTATTAAATAACAAAGCGACCAGTGAACTACATTTGTTTACAAACACATTCCTGCGAAGACCTAATTGTAACTGGATATTGCTTGACAATCCCTACCCGCTGAGAGGCAAGGCCCCAGCAATCATCGTGTCAGGGGTGAAGTACCCATGTCATTTATTATTAATGTTCTCAAATACTCGATCAATCCAATAGCTTTTTTCTTGGATTGCTTTTGAAAGACTGCATATTTTATCTTTCAATGTAAGGGCATTCATTTACAATTGACAATGTAATTAAAAGGTCTCCAAATAGAAGCATGACGCAAAATAGTCCAGAGACCGTCGTCAAACTTCATAGCTCCCCATGTTTGAAATGGTTTATGTGACGTTTCTATTAACGTTACGTAAAATGCCTTCCGTGTGATGCAGCCATGGTAGCAAACTACCAGATGCAGATAATCATTATTTAAATTCAATCGAATACATTGGGCAATGCTGTTGCGTAACATCAAAATTAAATGTCAGTGAAAGAAGAATAAAAATGACAGCCCTCCACTGCTCCACGATAACTGCAGGCTACTGAATTTTGAATGAAATGGTTTGTCCATCAGTCATCGGGGACTGATGACACAGTCTGTCTGATAGAAACTGCGAGCCGTGATTGGATCACGTTCGCCTAGGAGGAGGGATTAGTTCGGCTCCGGCTGTCAAGATTGGCAAAGAGCTGGCGCTGCTGCGCGCAGGTAAAGGGAACAAGCGACAAATCAAAAAAAACATTTGTTCTGGCAGTAAGAGGAATGCAATGGAAGGACTCTTCTGTGAACCGTACATGGCATAGAATCGACCCATACGTTCACGTTTCCTAAAACGCGCGGCATCCTGAGCGCCTCGCAAGAAAACCCCCCTTCTGTGTCAACGTCTGGCGGCGGACGAGCATTGTACGAGGAACTTCGACAGCTGCGTGTTTTCAAGCAAGCCATCAACAAAGAATGAAACCGTTCAAACGAGGTAAGGGGGGGATTTCATCGTGTTTTCAGCTCTGTGTTTAAACTCGAACCCCTCGAAACTGTACTACTTGTTCGAGCCCTTTGTGTTTGGCGTGGGGTTTTAAACGGAATGTTTTTTTTTGTTTGGAGCAAATGCAGCGTGTGTGTTTGTGTTTGAATTTGGAGGGACGGCTAACTAGCTAGTTATCTCAAGCATGGTGTCCATCTGGCGGCGCGTCAGAGAAGTGGCGTGCACGCAGCGGGAGCGTGTGCGTTTCTTCGCTTTCTTTGTGCGCTTTGGCGATATTTATACACGACTCGTTTAAAAGCCCATCCAATATTTTATTTCCTAAAAAAGCTCACGTTAATCTTCGCCAATGCCTCTTACGATCAAATGTCATCCCCGCTGTTCCCTCCAGACATCACGGCTGGTTAATCAAGTCTTGGCTCGACCGTGATTCAGAACATCAAAATTCAAACTTCGTCAGTCGTGTATTCAATCTCCACTGACACGCCGTCGACTCGTATACGACGTTTTATTTTGAACCGGTACGCTGGGTTTAATCATCTACTATGTGATGCATATTCTGTGGAAATCCCCTGAAATACTTGCTCGTGTTTCATAGGATCACCGCTTTCTTTGTTACCAACGTGTTGGTATGTCGATGGAGGGACATTTTGTAAACAATGCCCCTACATAAGGTTGACTGGTTTGACAGTAGGGATCCAGTGAAACAGCCTCGCTACACTAAGCTAGCCGATGTAAATATTAGTTAGTTTTTACTTTCCCAGTGCTAGTTCCCCTGGCAGAAAACCGAAACAATCAATGGTACATTTTGTACTTTTTCACTTTGTCGGAGTTGTTCTGGTTGGTGGCTTTTTGACTGGTTTTGCATCCATCTTGCTGCATGACTGCCTTAACTGAAGCTGTCTTCTTAGTGAAACCCTGTCTGGGGGAAAATAATGGATAGATCCTAAAACTAAGACTTTAATGACCTTTTGTTAATGTCAACAAGCCTAACGAAGCAGAGTTTTAACGCATGGCCAACTTGGCTTGATTTGAGACAATCACGTCTTAAAAATGGCACAATAAATGAATACATAAAGTAAATTATGTAGTTTTAGCTGATTTCTTTTTATTGGCGTATTGAGGTGTATTGCATTTATTTAGACATTGATGGAAGTTAGGCTACCAATTGGATTATTCGCGCATATGTTTTACTCAGGACCGCTATAACGTCAGTCGCAGTTGATGTTCAATCTGAGGCACTGATATCCCACTACATGTTGCACTGACGTTTGTCGAAAATACTGCAATACAAATGCCCTTTACATCTCACCAGCCTAGCCATTCAAATTCCAACATTTACCCAGCCGCACATTCCTCGATTCGTGTAAATTTGCTGCTTATACATGGGCTGTGGAAAAATATTTTTGTTTACGGAAAAGGGAATCTTGAATTTGAAACATGGTCAACTATTCTGGTAGTCAGAGCTACACTGATAGTTCTGGAGGTGAAGACGGCCCCCTTTTGCATGGTCAATGGATTCCTAGGCTACTGACCACTGTGATGTTGATATGCACACAATCTCCTTTGTGAAGACAGGCACTGCCCCAGGGGTCAGGTTTCACCAAAGCCCAGAGAAAGACATTTGCTGCATTCTAACCCCCCCCCCCAATGGTATAAGGCATGCTCCATTTGAAGGGATTCCCTCCAATGGCCACTGGCCAGCCATAGTTTGAAAATGTCTCATCACAATCTATAATAAAAGCAGCTTATTTAGGACTTGGCCTTTTTGTAGATACAAAACCATACTCAAACTAATGTCAAAAACGAAAAGGATTTTAATAGTTAATTTTTTTATGCAATGGAATTCAGCTAATGTATCTATTTTTTACTTTATAGATGTATAACAGGCATATGCTACCACAATTAACTTGCACTATAAGATAATGTAATCTACAAGAATTTAGCATCTGTTTCTCCCTAGAGTTTTCTGCTATGAAAACTTTTCATTGAGCCACTTTTTACACAAATATGGTATTTGAGTAATGGGACTACGGGCCTATAAACTGACGGATGGCACTCACTCAACAGCTCTGGAAGAGGAGCGCCTCAGGGAGCACGAGCTCTCGTCGGCCATGTCGGACAGCGATGACTCCTCGCCCCTCGACCTGTCGGGCGGAGGGCTGTCGGGGAAGCGCCGTCGCCGTGGCAACCTGCCCAAAGAGGCGGTGCAGGTTCTCAGAAGTTGGCTCTACGATCATCGTTTCAACGCCTATCCCTCTGAGCAAGAGAAGCTGAGCCTCTCGAGTCAGACCAACCTGTCTGTGTTGCAGGTAAGGCCACTGGCAAAATCCTTGTTCATCCTTATCACGTCAGTGACCTAAATGCTCCAGACTGTGATGTGTTTATTCTCATGAAGTTCTTGTTTTCTGATTAATGTTTTTTTTTCTCTTCTAAAACGTACAGGTTTTTTTAAAATAAAGTTCAGAAGGCCGGGTATCATTTGCATGTTTTTACAAATTTTCAGAATATGTACAAATTTGAATTGTACTATTAGAAGGGGTGCAAGCAAGTCCTAGTCCAGATTGAGAAAGAAAATGTGTGTGTGTGTGGAATTCTGCAACTCCAAATAACAGGCCTCAAGTTTTTTGATCTTGACATAAATGCCTTTGTTAATTTGTGGATCCAGCCGTCAACTCGGCCTCTCTCGACACATCACAACATTTATGAAACAGGCCTGCAACAAAAGCACAATTTTTAAAGGCCTGCACAGTGGGAAATTGGGAATGGATACACTGGGGCTTTTTACTGATCATTTCTGAAATGTTACAATTTACCTTATTTTCTTCCTATTTTTGCCCCTCTTAGATCTGCAATTGGTTCATCAATGCACGCCGGCGCCTACTCCCCGACCTGCTCCGCAAGGACGGTAAAGACCCAACCCAGTTCACCATCTCCCGCCGAGTCGGCTGGAAGTCCGAAGGCCGCTCGCCGACCTCCCTGGGCGCGGCGATGTCCCCGGGGAGTCCCTCGGCCCCGGCCCAACCTCGGCCGTCCGTGATCCGTTCCGCCCCCACATTAGACCTCAGCCTTCTGGGGAACACGGCGACCGCCATCCTGACTGGCGGCGGCTACCCCGGGCGGGAAGGAGCGGTGCAGGCCCTGATGAGGCTGGACACCCAGAGTTTGCTGAAGGAGGCGGAGGAGCGGGGACTCTGCGCCACGGTCATCACCAGCACGGGGTCTGCCTCGAGCCCCCACAGCGGGCTCTTCAACACGCCTCCCCCCACGCCGCCGGAGCTGTTCCCCACCCAGGACTTCAGTGACCTGCGGCTTCTGGTGGACGCAGCCCTGCAGAGGGCAGCGGAGCAGGAGAACATGAAGCGGCTCATAGAGGGCCAGATTAGGTCCGCTGTGAAGACGGAGCCCCTGGAGGCGCCGTGCGCCGACGGCGCCATCGAGATGAGCCCCACCCCTCCGCCAGAGGACCGCCATCAAGTGATGGAAGCCTCCCGAGTGCAGAGTCTCATGGAGAAGGCCATGGTCCTGACGGTCTCCTCTCCCGTCTCTGACCCCATGAGGGCTGCAGTACCGGTGTCTGTAGTGGCAGCTCAATGTCTAGATTCTATCCATGTCTCTTCGCCATGGCAGTCTCCTCTCTCGATGGCCAAGGTCCCGTACAGCTCTGTGCAGATGTCCATAGTAGGATCCACAAGCCCTCGTCAATCTCCAATTTCGCCCGCCCACCAAGGCATCTCGATGCCAGTGTCCACTCCCGTTTCAGAACAACCTCATTCACAGAACCCCACCTCTACCCACTCTGTGGCCCCAGCTTCTGAGCCACTTACGACCTCAAACTCCAGTTTGGCTCCGGTCTCCACAACATTTACTTATAGTCCATCTGGCCCCGCAGCTCGTAGTTCACCTTCTGGTGCTGAGCAAGTGCTTCACCAAGTCTCCATCGGTTCTAGCCAGGCTTCCAGCCCAACTATGGGTCTCATTGGAGTCTCTCCTTCCTGCTCCCCCATCCCGGCCTCCAAGAAAGTCCATAACTCGTCGTTCCACCAATCCCCATTAATCCAGGTCAGGGTTCCAAGCCCCTCACCCGGCAGAACCCTGTCCTCGCCTGCGTCTCCCGGCCACACCCCAGTGTCTGCCTCAGGCCAAGCCCCCATGCGTCCGCCCTCCTCCTCCACCCCGGCCTCCTCACCCACCCAAGCTGTTACCCCAGCCCTGGGTCAGGTTCCCCATCTCCCCACGACCTCCCAGGCCGCGCCCTACACTCTGACCAGCAGCACCCAGAGGAGTGCTGCGGCGGGGCCCAGTGTGTGGGGCGTCGTCCACGGTGACGCCAGGCAGCCCTCGCCCCACCCTGTGGTCAAGAGTGCCATCCCCACCGTGTGGAACCCGCAGCACGGGCTGCGTGCAGTGAGTGAACCAGTGAACTGAATAGGGAGACTGTTCTGTGGGTGGACGCGTGTGTGTACCTTACACAAGGACAGGGGCCCGAACTGTCAAAGACTGGCCAACGATGTATATAGGAGAATGTAACCACATCATTTGTTAGATTAAGTATTAGCTTGTAGGAGGAGAAGAACTGGATTACATTCTTGCAATCTTGGATGAAGAGAAGGGCGGTGCAAAATAGTCATGTTTTAAAGACTCTTTCCCGAGCAACATTTTTTAGCATTTTAAATAGAACTCCTGATGTAGGCATTTGCTGTTTGGTGAAAACATTTTAACGGCAGCCTTCCAAACCAACATTCCAGAAAGCAAAATGTATTCATTCAGTATGCCATTTTCCCGTTCTGTCTTCGCCCTTTCCATGTTGTTTGAGTAAAGGGTTAAAGAGCTCTAAAAACCGTTAAAAATGTAAATGGGTTTAACTGCCAGCATAGCCAGCCTCTTCAGGAGCAGTGCTGGACTGAATTGAATGTATTATGAAATAGTATTTGATAACCTGCCAGGAGGCCTTTTTTTATCATTCCCCACCAGTCTTAAAGAAGAAAAGGCAGATGTGAGTTTATTCCATGGGTCACAAAAGCATCATGCTCCACTATAGCTGTGCACTTTAGATATTGTGTTTTTCATTCGATTTTTGGGGGGGGGGGCAGGCCCAATTGTTCTGATCATTCCACCCAGCCCACCCTTCACCCTGTGAGAGCGGACGGGGAAGAGGAGACATTGATTGTACTGCAGTGGGTCTGGCTGCATGAGATGCCTCCGCTGCGCCTGTCCCCGTCTCGCTCTCTCTCCCCTCCTGCCATCCTCTGATGTCTTCCTAAGGCGGAACAGCGGCTGTCCGTTTGATCCCAGGCCTACCGATCCTCGCCCCTTACTCTCAGAAATACCCCCCCCTTTATGGAGGGCCCGGATCAGAGCGTATTCTGTGATTTCATTTTTAGCATGATGTCTTGGCAAACAGAATTCTGAAAGATGTACAAACATACATTTATATATATATATATATATATATATATATATATATATATATATATATATATATATATATATATATATATATATATATATATATATATATATATATATATATGTGTGTGTGTGTGTGTATATATATATATATATATATATATATATATATTAGGGGTGTAACGGTACACAACAGTCACGGTTCGGTACGTACCTCGGTTTTGAAGTCACGGTACGGTACAGGACGGTTCGGTTCATAGTTATGGTGAAAAAACGGATTGCTTGACAGAACGAACATAAGTTTAATTAGTAACGAATTAAACACAACCGTTTTAGCTGTCAGTATGAAACATACAAATAAAATGTGTAACAAATATAAAAAAAATACTGCAGCAATTCTCCAATAACCCTAACATAAAATTTATGAAAAATCCAGTGTTAATGCTCAGTCTAGGCTCTTTAAGCTGGTATGTAAACAAAGAGTATGTAAACTTTAAGGGTTTAAAGAAAATATTCCTGCAGCTCTCTAAAGCTCTGAAGTTCTCATAAATATCAATCATTAAATAAAAGTGCAACTGCAGCCTTAACTTAAATCACATCTTATGTATTTGATAATCTATTGGTGTTTTCATTGCCTCTCGTAGGTCAGAGGCAATGAAAACACCAATAGACCTGGTGATGGCATTTGCCCGTTCTGAATTCCCAGACAGGTGTAGGGGTTGATTAAATAGTGTAGGGAGCTGGGTTTGAACGGTTTGAACAACTTTTTTTCATTTCGCAGCGGTGACAGTAACACCTGGATGGTGCTGTCACGTTAAAATTGTACCGGGGGCGAAAATGTTGTGCATGTTCGATGTGTTTTTCCATTTGCATAGACGATCGCTGTTGAACAATGTCTGCACACAGCTTTCGACTTGTCCACTCGTCTTTCCCCATTGTGATAATTAACCTGGAATCCAAAGTTCTCCCACACTTGGGATTTAAATGACAGGGGGGCATCTTCAAGCTCCGGTTTTCTGTTGTCGCTCGCCATGCAGTTCGCTCTCAGTTCGCTAGTAGACATCAATCCACACACAGTCGCGATCGCGCTCTGCTACTGCTACTACGCGGAGGTCGCGCACGTGCGATCCGAGCATAATAAGCCTAAACGGTCCGGGGGGAACTCCGACTTCAAGTTTTAAGTTCCGCACCGCAAAACAAGCCTTTACATTCGCCATATTAACGCTATGCACGCCACATTTACGGACCGCGGTACACCTCTGTAACCGCACCGAAGTGCCTGTACCGTGACGGTTCGGTTCAAATACGTGTACCGTTACACCCCTAATATATATATATATATATATATGTATATGAGGATGGAATGTATGTTCATGTCTCTGTTACGGAAAGTAAGAAGGTGTGTTTGAGGTTCCTCTGAACGTTTTCCTTCTTTTTGGGCACACTTATGTGTGAATGGAGGGGGGTTGCACCACATTGGTCCAGTTACAGAAATCAATGTTTTGTGGTAATGCGAGATGCCCAACGACATGATGTCATCAGGCTCTTATCTCTGCAGATGTGGAAATGAAACTCAAACCATGCTGTGAGATTTACCACCTATTCGCTCATCATTTTTATTTTTTATTTTATTGCTACTTCCATGAATTACATGTGGCATACAAATATTTCAGGCTCAATAGAAGAGATTGTATTATCGTTCCGGAATTTCCAGTTTGGTTTTTCCTGGGTTTTTGGTCAAAGTGTTTCAAACCAGTGTGTCTTCAATCATGTAAAGTGTCTTGGCAAAGCAAATGTAGCAGACGCAGCTTTAACTGAACACCTGATTGCTTTTGTTTTGTTTTCAACTTTTTTGTTCAGCGGTACTGGGAGACAAATCATGCGTTCTCGACAGTGCTCCCACTCTGTTTGTAGTGACACGGGTTCTATAGAATTGTTTATCATTGCATCTAAGGTCGTAGTTTCCATGAAACTGTCTTTTAGTAAAGAATCACTATGTATCTGAAAACTAGAGCTGTATTAACAGTTGTAAGTAAGCTGGGTTCCTATGTGAATTTACTGTAGCAACATTAAGTGAACTGTCGTTTTGGGTCTTTTCATTCCTCTGTATTTTTTTCTTTATTTTTTTTGCTTTGCGATGCCTTTTTTACTTTAAACCTCTGCATGTAGATGACAGGAACATGATCTGTAATTGATAGAATACTGCTGAGCACAATCCCCCAAGTTATTTCTTTTGTTCATTTTGACTTTCCCAAATAACGGTTCGCCCCACCCTTCCTACCGCTCAGTGGTCGCATCATGAATTATATTAAATGCATGCGAGTACATGATGGAGAGTTGTTCATAGGAGAATGTTTAATACCTCAAATTACACAGGTTATGGTCAGGCTGAGGACTTAAACAGACTTTATATATATATCTATATATTTAATACTAACTAGATAGTGATGACTCATAACACTACATCATGCCACTGTGACAACCCATTGCTGGTGATTTATACTGGAATTGGCTTATTAGAGTACTATGGATATGGCAGACGATGTTCTTTTTATATAGCTTCTATTGCCAGTTATACGATGCAAAATGACACTTTGAGGATAGACGGTGTGATAAAGCATGTAAATACGTGGTTCGATTTTCTTTTCTTTTTTCTGGCATGATTTAAGTAGCTTTGATACAACCAAATGAATTCTTAAAGATGTTTTCAAGTTCATTTTATGAATTGTGAACTACCATGGGCAGTATAACTGGCTACTGTGCCTTACACCTAGGATCGAGGGAACATGTCCTCTTCAACATAACTTTACTATAGTCTGTGCAATATATGCCTTAAACTCTAATTATGTCTTTTCTATGAGCATTTCAGAGAAATAAACGTCATTTTTTTGGTAAGTGTGACTTCTAGCCTCTTTAATGTCGTGTCGTTGTGCAGCATATTGACGTGCAATGTCATTTTCTGCAGACCTAATACTGATGGATTAGATATTGTGCCAGCTGAGCCAAGCAATATTTATTTTAAGGATGGGAACAATTTTTATTTCCATAGAAAAGCACAAATTGGCACTGAATTTATAACATTGACATAAAACATATTTTGATAGAATAAAGAATCTGGCAAAGGCTGATACTGATGCATTTAAGTCTTCAAATGAATCTTGACATCCTACTGTTCACGGCTGAATCCCTTCTTAATGTAGACCTACTCTCCCTCTCAGCCAAACACAATATGTGGGCATGATGCTTTAGATGAGTAACCATACACTTGGGGAAATGACACTATAGAGTGAAACATCTCTAATCATCATCCTTCAAACTTAAAAACTTGCATATTTTGTTTTTAAAGGTGACCTAAAACCAGGTGTGATTTTGATAAGCCATTACAAGCCGTTTGAAAATCTGCCTCATCTGAAATCACAAGTGGGCATGTCCACCTAGTGCTAGATAGATCAGTCTACCAGCCTACCCAGTGGACAGTAGCAAACGTTGCTCATCTATCCGTCATGCAACTAAGTGGACATGCCCACTTGTGATGTCAGAAGAGGCAGATTTTCAAAACTGTTTGTAATGGCTAATCACACTCACACCTGGTAGGATAATGTCATCTTTAAGGTACACCAGCCTGTGGTGGAATGTCTTATGGGTTATCAGCCCACATACACATTTGGAGAGACTAAGAATAAAAAAATAAAATAGAAGTATACCCTGTATTGCTAGTAGTTAAAGCATTGTGGCCATTTCCTTTTTGGATAAACAATTTACCTATCCAGGTGAGGTGAAGAGCAAGAAGGCATAATAAGCTGTTATCGACCTGTTGAGATTTGCACATTTTAAAGTTGTGTTTTAGAACAACCTGGATTCCAAATTTAACTCAACACTCAGTTTTTTCTTTGTATCAAATGGACGTGGAACGTTTACAGTCATTGTCTCACTGCTCTACTCGTCATCTTTGTCTTTGGCGCCGTGTTTCAGTATGCGAGTGAACTCTGCGTAGTTGAAATTGCCCTTTTTGTCGATGGGCGCTTCCCTGAACAGCTCGTCCACATCCTCGTCCGTGAAGCGATCGCCCATTGTCGTCAGAAGCTCCCTGAGGTGGTCTTCATGGATCACACCTGAAATCACAGTTACCGTCCCCCTGTTAGACTCAATGCATATCATCCCCCTGTTAGACTCAATGCATATCATGCCCCACCCAAATCCCAATAGCTGTGGCAAAGTCAACATCAACCAAATGGATTTTTTTCCAAAACCGAAAGCTCAGCATGGTCCCTTAAAGTTCAATAGACCACGCTATGCTTTTGACAGTTGTAATGCCAACATGTGTTGATACTTTTCTTTTGCAACAGCTTTCATGCTGGCTCTATTAATGCCATGACCAACCCATTTAAACGTTATGAGGTGTTTCTATGGTCTCACCAGATCCCTCCTCGTCAAAGCATGCAAAGGCGTTGCGTATGACGTCCTCTGGGTCTGTGCCGTTGAGTCTCTCTCCGAACATGGTGAGGAACATGGTGAAGTTGATGGGTCCCGGAGCCTCGCTCATCATGCCCTCAAGGTACTCATCAGAGGGGTTTTTACCTGAGGGGAAGGAGAAGCAGCAGGAGATACCAGCTCAAAATTGTTCTGTTCAGGTGGCGGTTCTACCACTGGCTTTATTATTACAAGTGTCACAATGCTATACAACCCTTATCCCAGCGACTTCTTCCCAGAGCCAAACGAGGTCAGTGGTATTGGATGGAGAGTGATGTGGAGGACCCATACCCAGAGAGGCCAGCATGTCGTGGAGGTCCTCCTTGTCGATGAAGCCATCCCTGTTCTGGTCAATCATGTTGAAGGCCTCCTTGAACTCCTGGATCTGGGACTGGTCAAACATGGCAAACACGTTGGACGTGGCCCTCTGGGGGCGTTTCTTGGTGGTCTTGCTCTTGGTGCGCTTGCTTGACATGATGGCGGCTGGAGGAGTGCCTGTGGAAGGACCAAAGTAGGTAGGGTGTATTATGCAACTGCACGTAAATGGTCTGCTTAGAATTTATATAATCCTGCACAGTTTCAGATTTGATATCATAGAGCGAGAGCAGGGTTCGCTCACAATTGCCTTCCCCCTCAGCGGTTGTATTGCTTATATTGACTGGGAAAATGGCAGCAGAGGCAGGCAGAATTAAACCTGTCAGTCCCGTTTATTTATATGCACGGTAGACATGTTTGCGTCTGTCAGCCTCTGTGTGTGCGTGTGTGTGTGGGCGTGCTCGGTGATATCGTCATGTCTGATGCACGGTATCAGCCGTCTGGTTAGCTTAGAAACGAGCAGGTGAGATGCCAGATGAGTCAAACACCTCAGACCTCAGAAAGCCAAGGTGAGAAATGACATCATGCAGAAAGAGGCAACAACATTTTAAAAATGTTATGTGCCACAGAACCACTGAAAAAAACACAGCTTTAAAATGTCAATGTTAATTGTACATTGTGATCCTCTATTTGTGCTAATTTAAGGGAAAACGGCACGGTAAATTGTGCATCGCGTTTCCTAATCTACATGCGGTCTGACTCACTGCATAATAATCTGTTTGATTAACAATTCTCAGGAAATGGTATCAAGGCTGTTTTAAAGTCCATTTTACATTGTTCAGTCACACAAAACAGCTCCGTCCAAGTAGACTGTTGTATGAAATTCTCGTTAATATGACACGCTTGGTACTGTAGCAAGAGAATGTATCAGTGGTTCTATTGTACTTGCAAAAGGCCATAACCAGTGACTTATCGCAGAACATACAATCCTGCTAGATAAGTAAGAAAATACTTCATGAATGACAAGATAACAGCTGATTATCTACTACTTTACATATAAAGTATAACATCACATTGAATTACACTACCTACATCTGAATAGGTAGTTACACTTACAATGTGATTAGTTTCTAATAAGTAAGAGTTATTTCAAAGCACCTTTGTTGTGAGGTAATGGGCTATTCTGGACAGAGTCATGACATAGTACACTTGAAAAGTTACATTGTCCCTCTATAACTATGTGCTTCAAGTCAATTTGATTATTTATTATTTCACTGCATCCTGTTCCTCCTTTCCGATCAAAAGATAGAAAGATTTGAAAGGTTTCTGAGCTGCTATCCAAATTCCCACCCATTATCCTAGATGCTATGAACCACAGCGAAAGCACTCAACCACCCTTTTACGTTGTTTTCAGGAACAGTGGAATGTTAAATTATTTTCTTTTCTCTCAACCACCCTGTTGGTTGAGGCCACTAATGAGCCATTAAGCTGAACATGCCGTGGCTTGGTTTAATGCTAGCAAATTAGGTTTTTAAGTGGTAATTTGGTTGAAGTGACTAAAGTAAGCATTCTTTGCTGTCAAGGTATTGGAATTTGGGAATCTGGCCCTTATCTGTATCTTTTCTCCGGAGAGAGAAGATTGCAGTCTGCTAAGAAGGGCTGATTAGTAAATTTATCAAGATATCAGATGAGTAGGTTTACCTTAACATGTACAGCATTTGTAAAACCCTGTGAACAGGTTCAGGATTCTAATATTTCACAGCTTGGGCTATGAAATTTTAAGAAAAAATACCAACTCATGGACCAATTGGATATCTCTTACTTATATTTAAATTCATATCTAAATACAGGCTGATGTACAACATTTTGATCCCACTAATGCAAGCATATTTTGTGTCTTGAATTGAAATGTGCTTTTCCCTCGCTATCTTTCGTTGTGACACAGCCCCACGGTTAAGACACACATACGACACACTCCATGAAATCAACAAGCAGTCAATCTTCAACCTAACCTACGACCTGAGGTCACTAGTGTTAACAGGGACTTCTGACTAAGGGGCCAACAGCCAGGAATTCTAGATGCAAACAAAGTCACGCTGCATGCGAGCCCTCTCACCATCTATAAAAAGAGTATCCTGACAGCTGCTCTGTGTGTGTCCCTGTCTCTACGTAGGCTTGTATGTGTCTGGGTCAGTGAACTAGACTAATAGAGGGAAAGGAATCAAAATGGGTCAGGGGTGTAGTGAAATTCCTTTGTAAAATCCTTCATAATTACTTAATTAACACAAAAAAACACACACACACACACACACACACACACACACACACACACACACACACACACACACACACACACACACACACACACACACAAACAGGTTGATGATGACCTCCATCAAAAGATGATCCCATATATCAGCATCAACCCTCTCACACTAAGGTCCTCTCAGTAGTTCTCTGTAGCTTTACATCCCCTTCAGGACCATCTCTATTCTGACAGTGAACCACAAACACTGTACCACTACGACCAGATATTCAGAAATCTTAAACGGCCCGGACCCTGTTGTTGATCTTCAATCATAATATAAAGACAACAAAGAGGTAGAAGTGGAGATCTGTCTCACCTTGACTTCAGGAAATGATTTATCAGAGTCTGTCGGCCCCCTTCAGTCTCAGTCTGACACAGCGGTGGTAAGGGAAACAGGCAGAGCTCCTGAAGAGTTTGTTTAAAGCAGCACACTCCTTGTCCGCCCCTCCCCCTTCTGCACCAGCCAATGGCGTGGTCAGGCCATCCCAAACAGAGGCGTCCCAGTTCGGGCCATTTCTCCATACATGGGAAAAGAATGCACAAGCTCCAGCTTGCTAATGCAACAAGCTCGACTAGAGGATGTTTGGGAACATGGTTGAAATGACAGGAACTACGATACGGCTGCCTTATTTAGAAGGAGAAAAAAAGGAGGCTGCCTGTGGTGGTGGTGTAGGAGGGGTATCTGGAAAGACTGCAGAGAGTGAAGAGAATGGTGGAGCTTTACGAACCATACACTCTATTGTTTGTTAGGTCCAAGCCCTGCAGGTCTCCTTAAATAGGCAGGCCACCACTAAACCCCAGCACACCATGGGATGGTTTGTGTCATGTCAGGGTTGGAACATCTGTTTGGGTTACTCTATCTTTCCCCCAACATGCATCTAAAGTATCTGGTGGACTCTTGCATGCTTTTGAGTCAACCTATAGTTGTTTCAAACATTAAGCATAGTAGGGCCTACCCTATAACTGTTTTAGGTTTGCCTTGAGAATGATGTTTTCAGGGTACCTCATCATGGTTTTCCCTGTTATGGGCCTCCGCCCTCCAGTCATCCATATGTTTGTGGTTGTGGCGGTTTTTTTTATGTAAATCGTTAATCTACTCAATAAAGCACTGCATTTTTGGTGCTGCACTCGGTGTGTAATTGGTATTAGACTAATTTAACTAGCATGACTTGTTTAATGATTAAACACAATAAAAACTGTTTTTTTTGTTTTCAATTATAATTTTTAATGATAAATTATAGATAGTAACAGATCATACATATACAAATACGATACAGTTTATGCAAAACAGTCAAAAAGGTTTGCTGTTAGAACACAGAAACAAATCTATAGCAGACACATCAAACAATGCTAATTAAAAATTTAATAAAATATGACAGTGATAACAAAGGTCAGAAACTTGTATAATGCTTCTGTTGAATTAAGTTCAACAAAGTGGGTAAATAACGCTGTGGAGAACACTCTTCTAAACACACTCTTCTTATATTGGGGCCTTGCACATGGGCGCCCTCTGCTGGTCAATACCAGGTGTTGTGTGCTGATGGTAAGCTACTGCTTGGACAGCAGGTTACATTGCTGAAAAAGTAGGCTTGTAGCATACATCTTGCCGCTTATATCATGCTTTGGTAATCGGTTCTTGGCGAAAGTTATCGATATGTATTTATATGGTCAGGGATGTATTTCTTGTGTATTTATGCAGGACAAATAATGGAATGACATCGCATTTTTACTTTTTTTTTTCTATGTGCAAAAACGTGTTCAAGTTAGAATGTACAAATATATATTTTCAGAAACCGGATTGGTGCTTAAGGCTGTACACGGTAACATTTTAGTTTTGAAGTTGTGACAGTGATAACAGAGGTCAGAGGTTATGCATAACACGTTTTGATGGCAAAATAAACACAAGAGGCGGGATTTTATCATTGTCTGTCTGATGGTTGGCTTTTCCAATGATTGATGGAATCCGTCTTTCATGAGCATGTAGGTTTTGGGAGTTTTCTGAATTGTAGCGTTACACCGGTCTACCGCAACGACACTTCCGGTCTTTTTATTCCAATGAGCTGTCTACGCCAGTTAACAGTCCAAAGGGCGAGAAGAATACGATGCAAAGAAAAGTAACAACCACACAGTATCGTAGATGTCAAATGGTCGTTTTGAAGAATGATTTAACAATAGCCGAAACATGTAACGGAAATAAGAGGGATAATGCTTTATCAAAAGTCCCGCCCTCTCTCTGGCCTCTCCCCGCCATGCAACTGTAAATCCCGCCATCTCCTTCTATCGCCGATAACGCTCATCTGGAGTATCTCTTCCCAGGCGTCCCTTCGTGAGACGAGAACGCCTGGGAAGTAGGTTATTGGTCCTCCCAGTAACCGCACACATACAAGGAAGTGTTTTGGATTGAGGTTAATCTTCTATACATCTCAAAGGCTGCATAAAAGGTAAGAAAGTTAAAATATTTAAATGAATATTGACAACAGTATCATACAGCCCACACTACAAAGAAACAAGTGGGAGACCCTGTATTTTCTTGTGTCTTGAAGGTGAACGTGTACAATACTTCGTGGCGTTCTTTAGAGGGGAACTCAAAGTACTGTTTTCAAATGCGTGCTGTCTCTCAAAACGGGCTGAAGATATTATCAACATTAACGCTTTCTTTAGTTTTCAAATCGATCAATGCTCGTCCCGCGGCCGATCGGGTTTGCAGTCCGTACAGTATTTATAATGTTTATTTTGACAGTTCGCTGTCAAAAGACAAAAGGAATATTGCCTTGGAGTCTAACAATTGCATTTCGGGAATATCGTCTGAAGTCATGGAAACAATTCGGTTTAACTTGAGCCAAACCTCCCCCCAAACTAAAAAAACATAGTAAAAATACTTTATTCCGACGCTGACCAAGCCTTAGCAAAGCCGTTGAAATACTTGCACCATAATGTTCCACACTTGCATAGTGTTGCCACTGTTTGACAAAAAACCACAATGGTTAACCTAGCCAATCGCCAAACGTATTCGTCATCAGAATACAGAAGTGAGTAAAACATAAACTTAAAATAAAATGTATAAATAAATGAAGCGGTACGTGTCACGGGTTAGGGCTGTGTAACTTACCTTGTTCTGTTATGATTGCCTACAGGTAACATTGGCACGGAATTAGGCTCATTACAAAAGTCTGTTTGCATCAGTTTTCCTAATGGTGACATGACTGAGCTTGTGTCCATCGAGAGGGCCTATAGTTTCCGAAGAGACCCTCCATCCCAGTTCCCAGGGGGTCGAGCCCAGAATGTGTGTGTGGATCATCTATTCACTGTGTTCATGCGGGTGCGCGTTTGTTCCAAGCCCATGTGAATAGAATGGCCGACCCTTTCAGAAACTGCTGCTCTGGCTGTCATGTGCAGTGTGATTTTTGGACGTGTGAATTAGTTATGTGAGGGCTGGTGTGTTAATGGAGTGCAGGTTGGTGGGGAGTATAAGTGATAAAGATAATCTTAACATGTAAGTGATAGTGATTATACTTTGTTGTCTACCCATTGTTGTATATATTACCTACCAACTTGTTATGGACTGGATTATTCTGTCCACATTGATGATCACTAACCAAATGGGAAGAATAGTTAGCCAACCTCACAGGAGTCTGACATTTTAAAGCTAAAAAACAGTAATGTCCTGTAGCAAAATGTAGACTAGTATCTCAGTGGAGTGTAAAAGATGGGGGTATGTTAGGTCAAATCGGTGTCACAAAGGATTCTGGGAGATGAAGGCGGTTGAGACATCTTATGGCCGAAAGGGGCTCGAGGGGACAAGGCCTGGTTGGGCAGAGACACCTGCGTACTTCGCTTTGGGTAAGACTGCTGGTGATGTGAGACATTTGATAGCTTGATCTTTGACTTTTGTGTTGTGGGGCTGCTTTAGGACATGCTTCCAAATCTCAGTGTATAATATGTTTAGTAATTACTAATGAATGTTCCGCTTCTGTGTACAAACAATGTGCAACCTTTTCAATGGCAAGGACGTAACTATCGTGAAAGTTACACTATTGAGATGGCTACAAAATAGTTTCATAATAAATACTTGAATACAAATTACAATATACGATGGACATTGATGTCCACGATTTTAAGTCTATCAATAAATAAATATCTTCACATAGTTTGTGAAACGCTTCACAAAGTGCAAACGTGTCTGTGTGATGATGTCATCAAACACACTCCTCCAGTGTGGGATACCATGGACCACACGGAAAAGTCTTGGCTCCAGGACGCTCATGGTGGGACATGCTGATTCTTGTTTGAAATAAACAGGCAGGTCCTGTCCTGATTATATCCACTTAGATTTGAAGAATTTCTGTTTTCTTTGTCCTCAGGTCTAGCATAGGAACAGGTCTAGCATAGGAGCTATTATCTATTTTCATACTTGGTGTTCGCTGTATAATCGTTTCTAAAGTGTGAACCTTCAGCCCTATGTGGCATTAAAATGACAAAGACCGGAACAAAGGAGATTGCACAGTAACGGCCCGCATTGATCTTGTAATGACGATATTTCAGCAGTCCCATGACTCACTTAGGTTTCGCAAAGTATACCTTAAGTCCACATTCTCACAAGACCCCAATCCAAAGGTCAAATTTAGCATTTATAAAAGTGCAAAACTTATCTTAGTTTAGAGTCATTGTGTGAGCAGTCGGACCTTCTATATTGGACCAGGAAATAAACAAAAATACTTTTTATCAATATAGTCTCTGTTTCTAGGTAAGACGTTAGCATCGTATAGAAGACGCTTTTCTGAAGACATTTCCGACCAGTATGATGTTGACAATGGGCATGAGTTAGACTAGGCCTGACCTAACCGATCTGATGGTAACCCAAGTCTCAGACCATGAACCTGGTGGGCCAGCTGGCGGAGACGGTGTTCGTGACGGTGAAGGAGCTCTACCGAGGCCTTAACCCCGCCACGCTGACCGGGGGCATCGATGTCATCGTCGTGCGCCAACCCGACGGCTCGTACCAGTGCTCCCCTTTCCACGTGCGCTTCGGCAAACTGGGCGTGCTGCGTTCAAAGGAGAAAGTGGTAGGTCTCCCTTTGCTTGGCCTCGTAGCTCACTGTGATTTCTTTTCATGTCCACAGAAGGTAGGATCGTTTAAACTTTAGTGGCTACGAAGGTGTTCAACCTCCAGCTGCATGGTACTTTGAGCGATCTCAATTG
Source organism: Gadus chalcogrammus (assembly GCF_026213295.1). Taxonomy (NCBI): domain Eukaryota; kingdom Metazoa; phylum Chordata; class Actinopteri; order Gadiformes; family Gadidae; genus Gadus; species Gadus chalcogrammus. The sequence goes on from NC_079424.1 coordinate 9,857,351, forward strand.
CCAACTGCCTACCTAGTATGCTTGAGCAAGATGACTTACCCCTCTCTGCTCCTTAATGACCTGTTTCTGAAGTCAATGCAAGTCTTGTGTTTGAACGTGTGTGTCCTACATGTCTAAATAGTAACGTAGTCCCAGATTTCTTCCACTAAGTACGTCCTCTCTCGATGCTGTTTGGTGTGGCCAGGTGGACATTGAGATCAATGGAGAGCCAGTTAACCTTCACATGAAACTAGGGGACAATGGAGAGGCATTCTTCGTGGAGGAAAATGAGGACATGGAGGTAGGCTGATGACCCCATACTTAAAACGGTTTTTTTTACCAATTATGCGCTGACATTTCCCCAAACCAATTGTGACAATACATTTACCCCCCCCATCACTTGTGCATCAGTTCATAGTGCCGGCCCACCTTTGCACCTCCCCGATCCCCATGGAGCTCCCTGAGCTTGGGGGGGAGGAGAATGGCGAGGTGGCCCCCGTCGGTGGCGGGGCACAGCCGCCCCGCAGGAAGAAGAGACGTCGGAAACGCTTCCGCTCCGACTCCCACCTGAGAGAGGAGGGCGGCTCCTCCTCAGAAGAGCGGGAGAGGGAGCAGAACGAGCAGGAGAGCCCTGCCAAGGAGCAGTATGTCAGTCAACTGCAACTCAGGTCGGTCATCAAGGCTACTTTTGACTGGTTATGGACAAATCTTTTATACAAAGACAAATATGCTACAATGACACAGCCAAAGATAAAAAGGATCCGTGCTCGTTAGAATGCGTACAGCATTGGAAGCACCTAGCGTCGAAAACATTGCGACATTGGAACATTAAAGAACACCGCAATGTTTGGCTGAGCACCACTTTCCTGTCAGACATTGACGAGAGATTGTGTTGTTGTTGTTCCAGTACCTCAGTACTGTGGTTTAAAGGCTATATAAAATGTTCTATGCATGCTTTTTCATGATGGTTTGACGCTAAACTCAAGCCAGTGATGTTGACCGATCAAATGAATTTGTCGCGTGTGTCTTCCAGTAAGTCCATCTATTTCTCGATATCCGAGGAGCCAGGATCCACGCAGACCCGAGAGGTTCACCCCCACTCAGAAGGAGAGTGTTCCCCCCCTGAATGGTGAGCAATGTTTTCCTGTTAGATGTTGTAGTTCCTGCTGTCACACTTGCGAACCAGGAGGCAAGCGCTTTTGACTGCAACCATTTGAATTACGATTCTAGTCCTTCATAAAAAAAAAAAAAAACATTTTTAGCATCTTCTCTCCCTGATATATAATTTCTCTCCTCTCCTCTCATCTCCAACAGTGTGTTTTACAGTCGCTCGTCCTCTCCTAAGAGTGACTCTGAGCTTGTGGTGAAACCCCAGGAGTCTTCTGGCCCTCAGATGCAGTGGAACTGGGGTGGCTTCCCCAAGGTCCGTCAGTCAGAGAGATCCCTTGCGGAGTCGCATCGCGTTTCCACTTTAGGCCACTCCAATTTCCGCACAATCGAGAGGCAGGATTCCTTCGACGACGACGACGACGACGACGTCCAAACCACCATTCGCTGTAGCCGGGCTGGAAGTGTGACTGTGGTGAGGCCGCTAGCCAGGACTATGTCCCTAGACCTAGATCTCTTTTCCCCACATTCGTCCATGCCAACACTGGATATAACCCCTCTTATAACCCACTCCACCCCTAATGGACTGCATGACACTCCAGCCTCGTTAGCCCCGGTTAGCATGGACACTCCTGTGGAACAACTCGGTAACAACTCATTAACCCAGACGGACAGCTGTGAGGCAGAGAAGACGTTAGCGGAGGGATGCCCATCCGATGCAGAGCAAGAGGACCAAAGAACCTCCTCGATTGAGTCGACAGAATCTTCTGAACTCGCCCGGCCTGAAAACGGCCAATCCAAAGATGAAACCACAACCGTTGCGGTGTGTGAGATCCCTCCGACTGGTAGCATTGGCTCTGTAAGACAGAACTGTCCAGAGAGAAAGTCTTGCACTGCCGTCACGGACACACTAGCCAGCGACGAAATTATCAACACATCCACTGGCAGGTCTATATCTGTCACAGCCCAAAACAGTAGGGTAGAGTTATTGGGTAGCACAGACATTTTAGTGCAGCACAGCGCCATGGTTGAGCCCAGCGAAATGGGTGCCATGATTACTATTTCTGGTGGCAATGACGACTGTACGGAGGCACATGAAGAGGGTGCGTCAACTTTGACCGACAGAGAAGCAGAAGGCCTCCTATTAACAAATCAAACGGCAGAAATTCCTCAAGATTCCACCAAAGCAGATAAACAGGACAGGAAAAAAGGTAAAACGCTTTTCCAGCGTAATCAAACATACTAGGAATTAGCTGAAGACAATCGCTGATTGGTGGCATCCCTGTTGGATTTCTCAACAGGTAAACGCAGTCAACACCTGGGACCAACAGGCATCTACCTGGATGATCTGACCACGCTGGAGCCTGAAGTAGCTGCACTATACTTCCCCAAAAGGTAACTTATTTTGGTTGGCAAAGACTGCATTAATATGAGGGGCTTCGGTAGGAGATCGAAAGGATCTCCTGAGATATTTGCATATTGTCTAAAACCGTTGATCCTATGGACTGCTTTATGATAAGGGTAACGGGTCACAAATACTAAAAGATGTGTAACTCACTCTAAACTTGGCCGACATTAGGAAAATTAACCCAGTTTTCATGTCAGCTCATGAATAAAGTAAAAATCATCCCTCCAGCGAAATGGAGGCAACATCCCGCTCTGGGGCCGACCAGGGGTCCACCTCTGGGACCCAGTCCCCCCAGTCGGTGGGCAGCGGGGCCATGGACAGCGGCGCAGAGTACCTGTCGGACTCCACCACGGATCCCATGGACGTCAGCATGTCCCTCTGTGGCTGCGTGGGAGACACCAGCAGCATCAGCCAAGGTGTGTAGCAGACATGATGGTGTAAGGATGTGTGTGAGGCGTATACGATTGCTGTGAGGTTTAATACCATTTGTGTTGTGTTCTGCTTCCTTGTGTCGCCCATCTGTACAGAAAAGTTTAAAGAGCATATTGTGACCTTCAAAGACTTCTTAAAAAACCCAGGGATCATTGAGGACCCCAACCTGGTGATCTGCATCAACTCTCAGTAAGATGCAGCCAATAATTAAGAACATATTAAATATATATTGTCAGTCGATGACGATAACTATAACTGCTTTTCATGGCTATTACCGATAAGATGACCGATATCACTCATCAGTCATAATTGTAAACCAAGCTCTATAATGGGGAAAAGCTGGTAAAAAAGTGCTTGGTCAGTTGAGCTCGATGTGTTTGTGACACACTCAATCATTATGTTGGCACGACAACAGCATGCAGCATCACTTGTAAAGCCCTATGGTTAAGCCAGCTGAGGCAATATTGGCTTCCAATTATCGGCTCCAATAATCAGCTATAATTTATTTATCGGATTAATACATAATAATTATTGGCAAATAATTGATCTTTGTTTCCTTCAAATCAATCCATAGCTTCTCACACTGATGTTTTTCTCTATGTTCCAGGTACTATAACTGGGCCGTAGCAGCTCCAATGATTTTGTCAAAGCAAGCCTTCCAGAAGAATCTTCCAAAGGTATACCATATATTTAGTATGCAAAATAAAGGTGTGTGTCTTCGGAATCTTTTTGGCTGCCTTGAAGCTCTGCGTTAACCAAGTCAACTAGGGCCAATGAGTCGATCCGAAAGGCACAAGCAGCGAATTTAAGCAGTAAAAAGCAGTAATATTCAAAGCTAAAAATTACCGTATGTATTTTGGTCAGTCTTATTTATATAGTTCAATATTTGTAATATACATGAAACAATAGCACTAGGAAAGATGCCCTTGGTTCGGATGAACCGAGATACTAAGGTGTGTGTGTGTGTGTGTGTGTGTGTGTGTGTGTGTGTGTGTGTGTGTGTGTGTGTGTGTGTGTGTGTGTGTGTGTGTGTGTGTGTGTGTGTGTGTTACAGAGTGCTGTGGACCGGCTAGTGAAGGACAAGATGCCAAAGAAGTCTGGCCGCTGGTGGTTCTCCTGGAGGAGACGGGACATGGACAACAACCAGGTGACCAAAGCTTAGAACTCTCTCTCCCTGTCATCACGTACATACTCTGATACACCTCAATGAAATGAATGTATGTTTTTTTTGGATGTAACAATAGAAAAGTGTTCATCAATATTGAAATGTATATATTATTAGAAATGATCTTCGGGGGATTCAGGTCTAAGTAGTTCTGAACGTTAAGCCTTTGTATGATCCTGTTTTGAATAAGGTTCTAATACTTTGGCTGTTTTTCTGCTTTGTTACCTTTTCAGCCAAAGCCCTCAACGCAGGAACAAGAGGTGTCCCTCTCTGCCTCCCCAACAATAAAGTAGGTTGACCTTATGATGATAACCATAATTCTAAACCTAAAACTGCTGAGACTTTAGATATGTTGACAATATCGCATTGTGGTCAACTTTGGCGGCAGTAGCGCAAGAGATGGCGGCGTCATTACAAAGCGTCCTGGCGTCATGCCTCCTGGCAGGAGGTTCTGTTGAAGTTTGATGTCACGTGTGCAGACAGAAGTCAACATTGAACAGGGAGTGAGGCTGTTGTTGTGCTGGTTATCTTAATATCAAGGTCAAGCTGCTTCCTGAACATAGAACTGTTGAGTCAGTCAGTTCCTGTTAGGCACTTTATCAGCCGTTATTCGGATTGCTACCCCGATTGTGTACATTTGACATACATTATGTTGGGCCTCACAAATTCTTTGAAATTCATAAAAAAGATGGACAGTGAAGGCAGACACATAAAACATGCATTCATAAATTATTTCAGAACTTAAAAACTTCACAAATACACATTTGGATGTGGAATCTGCTCTAATTCAACTCCAGTCACTCCAGATTAAGACTAGCATGACCAGCGATATTTAAATAAATAAATAATATTCCAACCCTTATCTCCATAGGGCAACCCTGGATGACATGTTCAGTGACGAGGAGGCGGGGCTTGGTCGACAAGCCGTCATGCCAACAGACAGCCAATCATCGGACAGCATGAGCACCTGCCAGTGTATCAGCCAGATGTACAAGAAGTCCCTACGCCTCACCTCTGAGCAAATAGTATGAGCTACACACAAGAGACACACAGCGTGACCATCCAGCCCATTCTAATCCTCTCTGTACGTTTGCATGAACCCAGACGAGGTTTGAATACACGCTTTGCATGAGATTGTTGTTGGTCCACTTTAAACCCTTCCACAGCAGCTTAACCTTCAGAACTTTGCCTCTGTGTATTCAGGAGCGTTTAAATTTGCGGGACGGGGCCAACCAGGTAGTGTTCAGCGTGACCACCCAATACCAGGGCACCTGTCGCTGTGAGGCCGCCATCTACCTGTGGAACTGGGACGACCGCGTCATCATCTCCGACATCGACGGAACCATCACCAAGTAAAAATAGAAACCTGTGTGTGTGTGTGTGTGTGTGTGTGTGTGTGTGTGTGTGTGTGTGTGTGTGTGTGTGTGTGTGTGTGTGTGTGTGTGTGTGTGTGTGTGTGTGTGTGTGTGTGTGTGTGTGTGTGTGTGTGTCGTATACAGTAGATGTTTATATGTACATGCTCACATTGTCATGACATCCCCGTCCCTCTCCTATAGGTCTGATGCACTCGGCCACATCCTGCCTCAGTTTGGTAAAGACTGGACACACCAAGGCATCGCCAAACTATACCACAAAATACACAAGTATGTTACGTACAATGTAATAAATAAAAAACTTGTACCAAATGGAATATAAAAAAGATATATTTGATAAATGATATTATCTATAAAATATTAGTTCTACAAGCAATGTAACAAATATTTTTGTAAATATTGTTATTAAAGTGATGTTTCTGTTTTTCCCCTCATAGAAATGGCTATAAGTTCCTGTACTGTTCCGCCCGTGCCATCGGTATGGCTGCTATCACCAAGGACTACCTGCGGTGGGTCAACGACAAAGGAACGGTTCTTCCTAAAGGCCCCGTCCTGCTAGCTCCCAGCAGTCTCTTCTCAGCGCTACACAGGTAAGTCCTACACTAGGTCGTACTCACCTGTACCAGGATTACAAAGCATAATTTAAAGTCATTGAAAGTATTAATTACAGGAAGGGTAGGCAATTTGGAAAAAGCCTGACAGAGAATAAGGCCTATTTTGAACTGAAAAATCCCAGCCCTCCCTTTAGGCCTCCCTCCAAAGTCTCTCCCCCAAAACACGTGACTAGCTCGCTAGCTTTAGCAATAGGTGTGCCTAGCCTTGTGGAAGACTCCAGTCATGCAATGAATGCGCGGGCAGAGTGTGTGCTGTTGGTAGGTAGGTAGACAGACCATCAATTCATTCATACAGAATGAAAGGATTGGACGCTATTATTACAGGCCTGCTTCTCCCACAGATTCCTGATTTTTTCCTTTCTTTCTCATATTTGTGGAAATTGTCTGTACTTCCCAATTACAACCAAATAAATGCTTCCTCAAATGAATTGCCTACGCCACCTTAAAAGAGTAACCAAGCTAAAGTGACCCAATTTTTTTTATAAAATCATGTTTTAATGGAGTTAAGCACACAGAGCGTGAATGTATTTAGCTTGTGTCGGAGTAGGAAAAAACTAAACATGTTTTGCATCTGTCCCAATGTGGCTAAAGTGTTTTGGGCTTTATGTTTGCTGCTGTACATTCGAGGAGATTTCAGTGTTTGCTTACTACTTGGGAAAGGCACACAAGGTAAAATAGAATGTTATGAAAGAATAGGCTTGACTACAATCCAGAAGTAAGCCTTAGTCTAACCACTCATTGGTGAATAGAGTCTTTGCTATGCAAACAAAATTACACTCCATGGACAATTTACATCTCATGAATGGATTGAATTGAAGATCTCAAGTATCTACTTAACCATGACGGGGTGTCCTGTTATTGGAAAATAATGTATAATGGGGCTGGTGATATTATGTTATTGCCTTAAATCAGCGGAAATTCAAATATTCTTTCAGCATATTGTTTTTGCGTTGTCAAGGAAACATCTAGTCGACAGTTCTATTATGCCATTGTTGTGAGGTATCAGGTGTCCCATGATTGACAAATAATACACACCCATTGAAACGACAATGGTTTGATATGAAAGTATTCAATCCATCGATTTGGTCCAGGGTTTTTGATTCAAGTATTAATTCAGGTTGCTCAAAATGACTTGGAATGTAGTTATTGTTTGTTTATTATTGTTTAACAACGTGTTCCCCATATGTGCAGAGAGGTGATTGAGAAGAAGCCTGAGGTGTTCAAGATCGCCTGTCTAACTGACATCAAAGACCTCTTCAACCCACAGCGACAGCCCTTCTATGCAGCTTTTGGTAACAGGACCAATGTAAGTGTCCTAACGCGCGTGTGTGTGTGTGTGTGTGTGTGTGTGTGTGTGTGTGTGTGTGTGTGTGTGTGTGTGTGTGTGTGTGTGTGTGTGTGTGTGTGTGTGTGTGTGTGTGTGTGTGTGTGTGTGTGTGTGTGTGTGTGTGTGTGTGTGTGTGTGTGTCAGGGAAGATCATGAAACACTGTTGTTCATGGCCACTCACTGAATTACCCATTCATATTTGCACTCAAATGTAAACCTGCCCTCAGGGTCCTAAATCAACTCCTAGAAATGTTTGTTTATACCTGCCTGAGTGAAAGAATCTACCAACCGAGCGATTTATTTTAATATTTTAATCCTGAATTTACTTTTACCTGCCAAATTTCCTTATCTCCCTGCCATTGGTTGATTAAGAAGCCTGCCTGCACTTAATGCCACTATGTACTACCCGGTTAGCTGCCTACTACATTTTGTTGAGTTATAATGTGTGCAATGACAATATGTGCAATAATGTCGAATCTCATCTAAACATTCATCATATTGCAGGATGCCTATGCCTATAAGCAAGTGGGCGTCCCCGACACCAGGATCTTCACCATCAACCCCAAAGGAGAGCTCACCCAGGAGAAGACCAAAGGAAACAAATCCTCGTAAGAAGCCCGTTGAAGAGATCGCCATATATTTACAGATTGAATCGATTTTTAAGTGTGTGTTTGTGTGTGTGTGTTTTCAGGTACAACCACCTCGGTGAGCTGGTGGAGCATTTTTTCCCCATGCTGTCTGTCCGGGGAAGCTCTGCATCCGGCTTTGAGTGTCCCGAGTTCAGTCACTTCTCCTACTGGAGAGAGCCTCTGCCTCCCCTGGACCTAGAGGCCATGCTGTGAGGGAGACGTGCCCACTCGCAGTGCTCTCACCTGGGGCTGTGTCTTCCTCTGTCCTCCCTCTATCCTAGTTTTTCTGTTGCAAGAAATATAGGGGAATCTATGTAACTTATTTGTGGATGCCGCAGAGCTGTTTATTTATATAACGATTGATATATCTTTTTAACAAACATAATGCAACCCTGCAAATGCAGGGAATTTATCATATTCACTAATGACTGTTTCATGAAAGACTGCTGTGCAATACTGTGTACCCCTGACCTTTTTTAGGATCTGTATAATGATCATAGAAATGCACAAAAAACATGTTTTTAACTGGTTTTCTTTCGATTGATGAACTGGACCTGCCCGTAGACATTCCAAAGAAATATTAAGCAAAGACAGAAATGAAAAAAGAAAAATGGTGCCTTAAGGATTTCAAATAAAGCCCTGCCCATCCTGGAAAATTTTACTGTTGCTGAATTGTTCACGGTGAAAGTCTAATCAAGTGAAGGCTACACTGTAGGCTACATTAGTCTACTGCAACTGTATCTCATGTTGCTCTTCCTAAATTAAATGCAGATGAGAAGGATTGGGGATATTGTTTTAGCTAATCGTTGTATCATCATGGTTGAAAATAGAATATCCTCCCTAATATAATAAGTGAATATATTTGAAGTTTCTGAGGGGCAGAATAGTCAATGTATGGCCTACATTATAAGCTGATGCGGATGTTTCGTCCCTGTAAAAGTTAAGAAATAGTTAAACCGCATGAACGGAGGCGTAGTTGCCATTTAATCATGCTACAACATGATCGTATACAGGCTGTTATTAACGTGGCTTTCGTTTCTCTTTTGTAGGCCACGATACTATCTGAATATAGAGTGCATTACTATATCTCATGTTTTTTTATAATAAATTGACATATGTATATCTTGAATAGCTCCGACTTACACCAATAAAAATACGACAAAATGTAGTTCCCAAACAACCTCGCTGTTGACCTCGTTTCCGTATCGTACCTCCTGTGCTACAGACTAGTAGGCTACGGACGGTCTCTGCTGCGCGCCACATTCACCATGTTGACGCGAGGAAGAGCAGCGTCTGAGAGGAGCGCACCTTCACTTCGCCTTTAAACATAGCCTACTCAACTCCACAGGTTTGTTTATTCTCACAAAGTATTTCTTTCGACACTTAAATTGCTCTGTCATTTAAACATTAAAAAACGGTAACTGACGAAAGTTGTAGGGGAAAGATCATCTGAAATTAGACTGTAAATAGGCATGCACGGTTTGATGGCAATATAACTAGAGCTATGACGTTATATGTTTAAAATAAAATGTTTACCGGTGAACTGTTGGGATATTATGTACTTTCATCTTTGGGATCGTGTTCCTTAGAAACGCGTTGCAAAACGAAACTTGAGCAAACAAACCGAACCCAGTGCGACATCGATTGAACCTTGATACGAGTAATAAAGTGTCTGACTTTAGGGCTTTCATAGCTTAGCGACTAAATGCAAATCGACTAGCTGCTTGGCTTTTACTTTTGTTTGATTATCTATAAGCCTTTGTGTGCATGTATACTACAAACCTGTCCAGGCAATTCATGACTATTGCTATTTGTTGTTTAAAGCCAGCTGTCATGTCCTGTACTGGGGAAACCATCTCTGCCAAGAACGAGAGGGAGTCTACTTGTCCCATCTGCTTGCAGCTGTTCTCTGAGCCAATGTCTCTGCCCTGTGGACATATCTACTGTCTGCCATGTTTACAGACCATGTCTGCAGGACTTGATCAAAACAACTGCCCTGAATGCCAGCAGGAGTACGGTGGAACTGATGCCTTGGTGAAGAACATGAAAATGTGCAGCATGGTTGAAGCACATAAAGCTGCTCTTGGAAGTGATGTCAATGCAAACAAATCATACTTAGACTGTGGCAAAGAAATGACCGCAACAGAACATAGAGAGGTAACATGCTATTGCTACCAAGCAACCGAACCAGCTCAGAGCCAATTAAAGGAGCCTGAGAAGCAGAATCCCCTGGAGGTCCAAGATGGCTACAGGACTGAGTTAGATTCCTCAGGGCCCCTACCCGTATCTCCTAAACAGCACCTGCCCACTCCACCTAAACCAGAAAGCAACGCATCAAAGAAAACGGAGATGGACGAACCTAAATTCCGACTGGCCTCCCAACTCACAGAGTTGACCGTCAGGTTAGACATGGCCGAGTGTGCTCTGAGGAAGGAGAAGGAACGGGAGGAGGAGGTGAGTGCCGCCAATGAGGAGCTGAGAGCGGCCGCAGCAAAACTTCTTCATGACATCCAAGCTCTGTCCCTGACCTACAGTGAGGCGGTGACCCAGTTAATCGAAGGAGAGCTGAGCCCGGGTGAGGGTAGCCTACGCACCAGGGTGAGTCAGGCTTCCCAGCTGACCGAGCAGCTGAGACACACAGTGCTCAGCGCAGAGTCCCTGTTGACCGAAGACGACAAAGCCACGTTCACCGAGGATCTGAACCTCCTGCAGCCACGCATCGTGCAGCTGATGAGCCAGCCTCAGGCGGGGGAAGAGGCGGAGCCCGGAACCGCATCGAAAAGGAACGTCTCACTCGCTTGCGCCAAGCTGGAGGCAGCAAACGCTGATTTCAAGGCGGGCACGGGAGACATTCACCGCGCGCTCCGGAACCTTCTCAACCCGTCGGAGGTGACCTTCGACCCGGACACCGCCCACCCCAACCTGGTGCTGTCGGGTGACATGAAGACGGTGACCTACGGTGCCACCAAGCAGGCCTATCCGACCTCTCCGGAGAGGTTCACCAGCTTCCTCCAGGTGCTCAGCAGCCAGAGCTTCTCCGGTGGGGAGCACTGCTGGCGGGTGGAGCTTGAAGGCGCCCCGTGGGCCATCGGCGTATGCTACAGCGGGCAGCTGGCCCGCAGCGGGCTGCCCAGCGCACTGGAGAGCAGCCGCAGCTCCTGGTGTCTGATGTGGTCCGAGAACCGCCTGAGGGCTTTCGAGCGGGGTCACGATGTGCCGCTGAAGTTAACCACACTGTCACGGACTCTGGAGGTGCGGCTGAGCTTCAAGAGCCACAGCCTCAGCTTCTACAATGTCTGCCTGAGCGGGGAAAAGACACACGTGTACACCTTCAATGCTGTCCTCACAGAGCCGGTTCACGTTGCGTACAGGATGATGTCCGCACACCCCAAAGCTCGTATCACTATTGGGGAGGCGTTACTATAAGACTTTTCTATTAAGTGCCGTCGGTAATGAAACGAGAGACACTTTATCAAATATGGTACAGAGAGAGAAAGTGTTTTTGTATATATTTGAAGGGACTACATGTAGGATTTTACCATGCATTAATCTATTAAATGGGCAATATAAGAACAGGTTGTCATTTACGTCACAACAATTGGGCCCGGAAAGAACAAGACCGGAAGAGACATGTGATGATGGCAAGCGTTGGTAATTGCAAATATTCTATAGTGCAGAAGCTTAACCTATAAATATACCTGTATAATATGCTGTGGGTCAAACCGCAATAACTTTGTTAGGTGATTTGACAAAGGTTTTGGATGACGGAACATTTTCGTAATGAGTAACTGATGCCAAGACCAAATAACCACAGATAAATGTAGGACCCCGTCATGGTTGCTTGCAACTATATTTATTGTTATACTTGTAAAATAAAAAAATCTTTATTAATCCCTGGTATTTGACATAAAATGTTACATAAAACATTCAAGAAGATTAGGAGGATTATTCTACATCTGAAGACCTGGGTTCAAACAATTTGTGGGGTTAGTCTGCATTTACAATGATTGAATGATATATACATTTCAACGATTACTATAGCAAATGAGTGGAGTTGTGTTCCAAGATGTGGAGATCTGAAAATTTTCTGATTTTCTTAGTGCCTTCGCTGGCCTGGTTCAGGAAGTATAGGTCAGTGAACTTTGATCGAAGGCAGACAGCAGGACGTGTCTTCTGTCACTCCGCTAAAAAAGTGTTTCATTGATCAAACCAAAATAATTGAGCTAATGATTCACACACATTGTATAAAAAAAAAAGTTTTCCGAACAATCCAGATCCCTCGAAATGAATGTATATTTTCGACCAATCAGATCGATAGAAATGCTTCTTTCTTTCCGACCAATCAGATCGTTCGAAATAATAACTACGCTATGTAAACTACATTAATCTGCCTTTTTATCACTGTGACTTAAATATGTAAATGTAGGGAAAAGGAGAGAGAAAAGGGCTAAAATCCTATGTTTTGGACATTCTCAACAAAACTCTTTCACTTAATTAGGCCATTCAACATTTCCTTACGTCTTAAACTATGTTGCTTTATTTAAACATATTTTCACCATCATCTTGCACTACAGCAGTCGCCACTTTTTAATAGGTCCATGACGCGTATCCATGACCCTACCCACCGCCCTTTAAAAAAAGACTAACTTCCGGTCCTTGCTCTCGCGATAACTTGTGTGCCCAGCGGAGAGCGTCTCAGCTGACCAGTGGGGGAATTTGGTGAGCTAACGTAGTCGTAGAGCGTCGGCTAGTCCACAACAGAGATGTCGTTGTCAATATATTCAGTTTATTGATCGACCTCGTTGCATTTAAAATACATTTTCATAGCGCGTACTTATAGCTTATTCCGTGAATTTCCCCGTTTCCTCGACAAACTAACTTTCGATTGGGTAAGTTATATTTTGCTTCCTTAAAATTCCCTTTCGTATCTAGGTTGATGTTGGGGTTTGTAATCGGAAGGCATACAATGATTAGTCGTCAATATATGCAACTTGAAGCACTCGTGATGGAAACATCCATCTCCCCTCAGTCGATTACATTTGTATACAATTTAGCTTAACGTGTTAGAATGCTAACTATTCGTAGCTATAGCTTCCAGGCTGTTATGCCGACACAGTGTATATATTTCGCATTGATTTTGTGACCTCGGTAAGATGACCACTATAGAGAATAAGTTTCTAATAATGTCGCATATTGGTTCGTTGTGGTCACGCTTCCCTAATCGTCAACAAAGGTATTGTGATTTGTTTGTTTTGAGTTTGAAAAGGGGCGACCTCGTTGGAAGTGTATTTATCCTAAACAACACAAACCGATGTTGTCATATAACATGATCCGGGGTCGTACAAGGCAAAAGTATTGTCTACGACGAGAGAGGAACGATGGGCTTGCCTTCCTAACGTTGTTTGGACTTAATATTATGTAACTGCTGTTGTTTACGTGCTCGTATTGTTCCATTCTCTGTCCCTCTCTCTCTGTATATGTATATGTATATGAGATGGATAGATAATCGTAGTCGTGGCCGTTGCTGTAGCAACTTCTAATAGTTGGCATATTACTGTATTTACCTTATCCTGCTAGGCCTCGACATCATGCTGGACGTAGTGAGATTTGCGCAATATAATGGCAGCACTACACCTTCGCCTTTGGAGAACATATCAACATTCCCGACCTGGCAGCCCGACACTGAGGCCAACATCTCTAAGCCCCACAGATGTCTTCAGGTTCTCTATGAGGACATTGGGGACTCAAGGTAAAGCGTAGTGTTGTACAAGACAATTCGACATTATGTCCCTTGTTTCATAATTGAACAGTAATATTGTACCTGTTGCTTCAAATCCAAAAGCCTCCCTCCCCCATGTTTGTCACCATACAACAAACACAACATGAAATTCAAAAGCATATGTCTTATTTTCCTGTGTATGCATTTTTTGGGGGAATCCTTCTCCTAAACATTAGGGTGCGTTTCTGGGACCTGCTGTTGCTGGTGCCAAATGTGGCGTTTTTCATTTTCCTGATGTGGAAACTCCCCTCCGCCAGGGCCAAGATCCGCCTTACCTCCAGTCCCATCTTCATCACCTTTTACCTGCTGGTAGGGTGCTCTCTGGCAGAAAAATTGGATCCTATCCATTGACCTGTGATGGAATATCACTAAACAGATAATGGCCACCTACACATTTGATTCTATTCAATGGAAATTATAATTCTAGAAAGTCTCATGAACTTAAGTGCCATTCAGACAACAACACTGTTTTGGAGGGAAAAGTAGACAAGCCATGTTGAAGGATCTCCAATATAATATGAATTTGTATTAATATTCATGTTGTGGAAATTTGCTAGGCCGATTCAACTTGATACTTATTCAGCCCAATGTCACTTCTCTGACCTCAGGTTTTTGTGGTGGCGGCGGTGGGAATAACAAGGGCCATAGTATCCATGACAGTGAGCGCATCCAGCGCAGCCACTATCATAGACAAGGTACAGTGACCTGCCCTTGAATGTGTGTGCTTTTTTGGTTTAAAAATGTTCGGTTTTCATCCCCCAATCATAAGGACTATAAATACCTGCATAAAGAAAGTATTGAACAGCTTAACTCTCACTTCATTAAAAACACATGACGAAACGAACAACACGTAAATGTAATAGACCGCCACTCCATTGTGTAGAGTTCGGACATAAACAGCCACTATTGTGGATAGCTCCTGCTACCTGGGCCAGTTTATTAAGCATTAGGAATCTTGAAGATACCACCTTGTTATCTGAAGCTCCCAGAAACTCCCATTAGTATAGCTTCTGCATGACCTCTACGGGCGTTTATGCTGAAGGGGGGAAACATGACATTCCTTGCATACCAGACAGACCCCTAAGCTGAGGACAGCACCAAGCTCGCTATTTCCTCTGGTAAGGCCACTCTGTGTTCATCCACAAGGGAACACTATGTTTAATGCCAGCATTGGGAATTAGTTTTGTGTTGGTGTCATGTTTATTAATTATGTGAGATGTATGTTTGGGCCACACGTTTATGACAAACAGGATAGTTGTGATTATTGTGATTATAACAGATTTTGTATTCAATTTAACAATTTGGCAACCAGTTTATTTATTACAGTGCCTATTGCTGAGTTGTAACATTTTTTTTTTATGAATACAAATTGACATCAACATGCAATTAATTGTGCAGCCCCAATGTATGTGACTTATCTGTTGTTGTGTGTGGTCTGTTAGGTGCTGTGGGAGATCACTCGGTTCTTCCTGCTTGCTATTGAACTGAGCGTCATCATCCTCGGCCTCGCTTTTGGTAAGTGTGCTTCGAGTTGGCTCACATGGTTTCACTTCTCATTAAAAGTAGTAGTAGGAGCATGCACTCAATCTTAGTTCCATGAAGTCTCCTATTTATGGTTGGCTCCTCTTGACTCGTAGTGTAAATGAAAGCGTGTGATTGTCACTAAGCAGACTGTGTTTGCGTGTTACCTCTAATGCTTGTATTTATTTCTCAGGGCACCTGGAGAGCAAGTCCAGTATAAAGCGCGTGCTGGCCATCACTGCTGTCCTCGCTTTGGCCTATTCGATTACACAGGTAGCTGTCTATTATTAGAATCATTATTATTATTGTGATAAGTCACGTGTGTTTTGGTGATGCCGAACCTGTCTGCTGAGGTTAAAACCTAATAAACAGTCACCATGTGTAATCTGCGCGAGTCAGCGAGAACAAAAAATGATGTCATCACAGCCCTCGTGCAGGATACACATGGCAATTTGTTGCTTGTCGCGCACATCTGAAAAGTTTAAACTCAGTAGGCAGAGTGCATCAACTGCCATCCACAACAATCTTATGGCAGAGCAGCAACTATAAACGGGGCTTACTGAATAATGCATTGAGAAACGCAGCCACATTAGTAGCTCTGCCAATGACAACAAGGATGTTATTCATGCTATAGCTCTCTAAATACAGATCATTAGGTTGGGGTAGGTCAGATGTTCGGTTAAGCTCAACAAGGAGCAATTTTGCTACAAGCTGTTGGACTGTGTGTATTTATTGCTGTCGCCTTGCCCTGAAGAGGGGATTCCATGTTTAGTTTGGATGTTTTATTACAAGGGAGCCCTTCGTTCTTTAGATCAAGGTAAAGCGACGACGGTTTCCTTTTTTCTGCTCTTCTCAGGGCACCCTTGAGATTCGGTATCCAGACCATCATCTGTCTGCAGAGGATTTTAATATCTATGGCCACGGAGGGAGACACTTCTGGTTAGCCAGTTCCTGCTTCTTCTTTCTGGTCAGTAGACGTGGGCTGATGGCAAATGGAAAAAGATGATCTCATACTTTTCCCCTTCATTGAAGCAGCTTCTATTACCGCATTGTATTTTAATTTGTTTTTCTTTTAGGTGTATTCCCTGATCGTCATCTTGCCTAAAACTCCATTAAGAGAACGGCTATCACTGCCATGTAAGTTTGGAGCAGAATTGCTTTTCAGCATGAGAGAGATTTCTAAAGTTAGTTTGACAGTTTGATTAATTAGATTTTTTGTGTATTTGACCAAATCAAGATGCCTCCATAAGTTCTCCGTCTACCTTTTTTAATGATTTCAAAATCACTTATTTCCAACGATCAGTCGGTTCAACTATTTATTCACGGTCGTTTAAACTATTTGCTTTCACAGCTAAGAAGAGTTTCTATGTGTATGCTGCCGTTCTCTCTTTGCTGAACCTCGTCCAGGGCCTGGGAAGTGCCCTGCTTTGTGCTGGGATCATAGAGGGACTATGGTTAGTACACTCTAACGTCTGCCATGAAGTTCAGAGTTGGTAGTGAGTTAAGGGTTATTAATTCCCCTGGTATCCTTGGTTACACCTTGGTATCCTTGGTTACACCAAGGGTGCCAGGGGGGAACGCTTCTCCTCCATTTGCGTTACGTTCAATCATGTGCCCTATTTAAGTATAATTCTTCTTCTTCCCCTTCATCGATTGTGACTCCCACCCTCTACCTCCCTGCCCCGGTACAGCTCAGAGCCCAAGATCCTGTTCTCCTACAAGTCCCAGATGGACGAGCCCGAGGATAGCGACGTCCACCTGCCTCCCACCTCTGCCGCCGGAATGGGCCGCAAGGAGCAGCCCGACCAGGGCCTCTACTACTCCTCCACGCAGATCGACGGCTCGGGGTCCGCAACGGCAGGGGCCTACCTGGACGACGTGGTCTCCGGCAGCGTCTTCAGCATCAACCGCTGGAGGCCTATCAACGTGTAAAGAGAGTGAGAGCGAGAGAGAGAGAGATGGAACCGTGGATTTCCGGATTGAGGATTGTTGGTGTGTATAAAAAGCAGTCCAGCCAGGATAAGGATAAACAAAGAGGAGTTGTTTGGAGGGGACGTTGCAAGCCACTTGTGTGACTTACAGACGAATGAGAGTCCTCTTCAGTGTGTGACTGCCGGAGCAGCGTCTTTCGACCCCTACGAAGAACACTGTCGTTCTGTATGGTTCACAATGGCTACCCAATGGTCGATGGAGCATTTCATATTGGTTCATTCCCTGCCTTCATTCCAGATGTGTGTTCTCTGTTCTCTCTGTTGATCGGCCGGTCGAGGGATCTGTAGTCTGCACTGAGTCTCTGGTGAAAAGCTCTTCAGTATTAACCGTGTGTACAATTCCATCTATGGCTGACTTGAACTCTGCCTTTTTTGGGGTTCATTTCCCCCTTGTGTCAAATGGCAGTGCCTCCCACCCATTTTTTGATATTTCCTTTTTTTTTTTAGCAAGGACTAATCGCTACTGCATTCCCATTGTTGTCTAAGTGTTGGACTTCTGCAAGCAGTGGTGCTGTGTTCTCTTCCTGTAGACATGTGAAAGGCTGAGCCGTGGTGTCATCTGTATCACTGTTGTAGTGGTGCTTAGGAAATGCCTGTAAAAACGCTGGCTTCTTATGTCTTTGTGAAGGAAGAACACCAGTTTTACTACCTACTAAAGCAGGAATCACTCGCTGCTGGAGGCAGCCGAGACACGAGACGCTCATCCCATAGTGTTTTTCTTGGTCCCTTGTATTTATTGCAGAGATTCACTTTGATGGCAAGTAATCATTCCCCTGTTGGAGATGGAGTTGCCTTAAGAGGTGAGATATGGCACTTAATTGCATTCAATCGTTATAGAAAATTTAATTTCATCCCAGAAGGTGTAATTATTTATAAGCCAACATCTACATTCCAATCTTGGGACATGCAATTCTATATGCCCTGTTGAAAGTAAGAGAGGTTTCTGTATTGTGGTTCTGTCTTTATTTGTGACAAACTATGTATTTGCCGGTTTGCATTTGTGTATGCAACCGGTATTCACAGATGTATGATAGATGATAGGGCTATGCTGTTTTTGTGTCCCTCACTCAGCATATAAAATTACAGTGACTATATACTGCCGTCTATAACGGCAGGATTGTATTCAGCAAATTTAATTAAATGACTTGAATAGAGCTTTATCTAAAAGAGCAGGTACTCATTTCCATATCTTATCAATAGCTCATTTGGGTGATGTAACTAACATTCCAATAGAGCAAATACCATATTTTTTTCTTAATGCCTGTGAGCCAGTTATCTGTGAATATTGACATAGTGCTGGAAAATATATACATTTAGACTGGAAATATGAATGTATTAAAAGCTGAACTGTGCTGTGCAATCCATCTCGGAGTGAACTGTATGCAGAATCGATGTAAATTTCTTTGTTAAATCATTGTATTTTTGCAGCAAATATTTCTTTGCAGTGTCAACATTGACTGGATTTTCAGATTTATCCATTTGATTTTGAGTGCTAAAATTATTGTCTTAAAATGTTATGCAGGTTCCAGGCTCTCCGTTTAGGCACGATGACGATGACGATTGACGATTCGGCACCAATATGCTATAGCTACATTGTTTATAGTATGCTACTGATAATGGTGATTTTAACTGGTTGAAATTTTAAGGAGGAGCAACGGTAAAGTACGTTTTGTGAATTATGTCCAGATAAATGTATGATTAAGGTTACGGCTCCGCCTGCTGGTTACGCAAGGTATTAAAAACAACTATCTGCTTATTACGTTAAATTTATTTTTTTTCCTCTTCGATTCGACAATCGACTGACCGGTAGTCGACACAACCTACACGCCTGTAGTCCTAAAAAATATTTTCTAAATCCATTTCATATTCGCCCTCAGTAGTGTCCTACGCTGGACTTCGCGACTACATCTCCCATACACCCATTTGCCCACCATTGATACATAATGCAATCTAATTGGATCCGTAATATCTTTCTCAACCTATGATGTGTGTGATTACTGTTTATCCTCGAGTGACCTTTATTGGTGTATTATACACGCCGGTAGGTCTATGTAGTGACCTAGGTCGCTTCTCCTTTTAAGTGTCTCCACAATATATGTACATAGGGGCGCTCATCTTCACAGACGAAGTGAAATAGGCACAACGTCATGGGGGGCAATGGAAGCGCGTCGCGGAACGTGTCATTTGGTCTGGACGAAGAGGAGAAGGTCACAGTCATTGAAGGAGTGAAGGTAATTCACCATTGACAAAGTTCGCGGGCAAGGTATATTACAATGTCATACGAAGTGAGACTGCAGCCACAAGAGGGGTTTCTTAGATGGGCGTTTCAAAAAAGC
Organism: Gadus chalcogrammus; assembly: GCF_026213295.1. NCBI lineage: Eukaryota > Metazoa > Chordata > Actinopteri > Gadiformes > Gadidae > Gadus > Gadus chalcogrammus. The sequence continues at coordinate 9,877,012 of NC_079424.1, forward strand.
ATATCTTATTCCCCCGCGCAAACGATAATAATCATGCAATCATGTTATTAGTGAGTAGGTTCCATGTAGCTTCCTATACTTTCCTCAAGTTAATGGTTTGTCTAAACGTGTGAGCCTCCTCGGCTTACATTGACACACGGCGACATGCCATCATCTGACTCTCCGCAGACACGATGACACATGAGCCGATAATAAGGACTGTCAACAATGTAATGGTATATTGATATTCTCGCCCTACTGATATCATGTAAGTATTTATAGTGGTTTTACTGTTACTAATACAATTTGAATTATTACCCGACTAAAGTGAAAGTGCTGCTTATTACACTTACGGATAACGTCAAGAAATCCATGAGCCACAAGTATATCCTTAAAAAATAAAATAATGCATGTAATAACAATAACATCAGGATAGAGAACTGGCCTGCGTTTTTTTAACGTTACGTTGATTTGTGCTCTCTTTTCCTAAGTGCGCCGGATGTGGGAAGTAGCCCGCTGTAGGCTACGCTACGCAGTAGCCTTCTGTAAGCAATGGAAAGAACAGCATATGTGTTTTGTGTGTATTCCCCTTATTCCCCTGCGTGCCCAGCTGTCAGATGAAGTGCTGCGGCGGATGAGGGAGGCCAAAGCCTCTCAAGGCAAGGGATCACCCCCTCACGCAGACCACCAGAAGCCAGCCCCAAGTACGTACTAGTACTACCTATAGCCAGAGTTGGATGACCCCCCCCCCCCCTACACCCCATATGGTGCTGCTCAACCCTATACGTTTTTAGATAAACAAAAAAATGTCTATTATAAAATGAAACATTAGACTGTTAGGTTTTTACAATCTGTATTTTGAGAATGCCTACACAAACACAATCCTCGAGGTATCATACCCTCTTTTTTTTGTATCTGTAGCGTCCTTTAAAACGATGCATTGTATGCATTAACTGATCAAAGGTTTATAGTGCCATTTCATTATCTATAGATTAATATCAAACTTTATTTTTTAAGGTCCTTCAGTTGCTGAAGTACAAGAGGAAATGCTCAAGAAGTAGTTCATATAAGGCATTATCTGAATGACAACTATGTTTATCCTTCACCATCGTCTCACACACAAACAAAGTTGATCACGTCTAGGTTCAGGTTCAGGTTACTTTATAGGGAAACTTGTTTCGCAGTTTAAAAGTGAGCTTCCGTTAATAGCCAGTAAACCGGAAGGTTTATTTTATATTATGCACATACAATATACAATTATATTATCCAGAAGAGATCAAATGTGTGTGTGACACACACAAAGAGGGAGGATAAAACAAAAAACAGCAGTTGATATATAAATAATCATACACATTTATTCCTCCTTATAATTTTCAACAACATTCATATAAACACCATTTGAAATAAACAATATAATGGTATATATAATTTTTTCAACCTGTTGGACGTTGGCCTAGCCAAGTTCAATGGACCTACAGTAGTGGTGCTGACCTGTTCATAATGTAACAGTCACTTTGTGGTAATATGGAGTCAAGTGGTGGAATGAATATGCAACATGCATGTATACACTGGAATGTATATGGCCTGTTAACACCAGTGGTTTATTATGTCCACTGCAGGGTATTTACTTACACACGGCCATTCATGCTATTCTAAGGTCACTCACACCATAAATCAGTGTAACTGACAAATGGCTTTCTTAAATCCCTCAGACTTGTTTGAAATACTCAGAGCAGCCCGAGAGCAAATGACAGCTATGCGAGGTTGGGCTTAATAGCCTTTTAGAAAGAACGTATACTCTTGAATAGAGCCTGTACACTATCTCTTACTGTGTGTTTGCAGTGAGTTTAGAATATATTAATATCTGGGGGGGGGGGGGACAAGGTCAAGTGTACAATAAACACATCCCGACTTTGTTTTTTAAAAGCGTTTCCTGTTTCATTTATAAAGATGTGCAATCTTTTGGAACAAATCTGGGGCAAATATTTTCTACAAATAGTTTCTACACATAGGTTGCCCTTACTGTGTCTCTGTTTTATCATTTTTGTTTTAGTATTTTATATCTTATTTCAGTTAATATAATCAGTCAACTGTGTTTCCCTGGAGGTTTGAGCAGGAACAGGCCTTGGTCCAGGAGCAGTTGGCCAGACTGGCTCAGCGGGAGAAGGAGAGGGATTCGCCGACTGCTCTTGCTGCTGTGGGAGGTAACAACGTGACCTCCGCCATGATCATGGAGCAGGGAAGAACCCACGAAGAGCTGGAAAAGGCAAAGATACTGGTGAGTCTTTCAAACATTCACACTGGAACAAGGTATTGTAACGCTCGTCTCCACTAGAGAGATACTCTGTTAGACTGCTCTCTTCTTCGTCCTTGATAACATAGAAGCATAATGGAGCTGCGTTTCATGCAGGAGTCATGGGAAGGGAACATGGGTGATTTTGATCCAGTCCAACTCAAAATGTTTCAAATCGTCCAAGTTTAACTCTGTGGTACGTGAGGTAGACTATATCTATTTGTATGGCAAAATCTTTTCCGACCTCAAACACTGATGCTCCTGCCGCCCTCAAAATGGTCTGAGTTTCTGGGAGGTTCGGAGGTTCGGACCTTAAAGGGACAGTGTGTAATATTTTCAGTCATTTATTAACTCAAATCAACGTATTCATTCATAAATAAGTCCTCATTGGTGTAAAATTATCTCTGCCAAAAATCTCACATATCCTCCTGAGCGAAGAATAATTAATATGTAGTTACATAGGACGGGTAAGCTTCATGGAGGCTTCCGTGTTCTTCCGGTCTATGAACTGCCGAGAGGGACAAAAGCACTACGTGGTACAGGAAATGCAAACGCGTTTTCACTCTGAGCCAGCGTGAATGATGACTGAAATACTTCACTATCTTGCTCGAGGAATAATTACTCATACATCATTATCTTTACACTAATGATTCAGTGCAGTTTGAAATTTGTTTTAAATAACGAACCTCATCATCACTCGAATGACTCGATGAGGTAGTATTGGATGTCATGACACAGCTTCTTGGCACATACTGCCCACCGTCGTTTTTGAACAAGCAAGCACTATTAGTTTGAATGCAATATACAATTGTACCACTAGATGGGAGTCATTTTTACACAGTGTCCCTTTAAGCCCGGAGGAAAGGAGGAGTTCACGTCACAACAATGGCTGCCCATTTCATTGATACACTAAAGTGAACTTGCAGCAAGCACTAAGAGGCAAACTTAACACCCATTCTAACATTTGTATTACGATACATTATAGATTACAAACATCACCTGATAAATTCTCGCTCATGTACAACCATCACAAGCAGTTCTAATAACTGATTCATCTGATTAAGCAAAGAAGCGCAAAGAGGTCCCTGCGGGCGTCCATAATTGTAGTTGTTATGAAGTCTAGTCTCACACACAATCTGTTTTTCCGGTTTAATGTCATGGCCTATGCAATTTTGAGGGGCGTTTCCTGGAACCTCTTATTTCGGAAGAAGGGGAGGTTTAAGTAAAGACACGTAAGAGCTTCCGAACCTCCGAGCTGTTTTGAAGGCGGCCTTCAACTCTCTGCTGTCAGACGGTGTTCCACAGTCCGAGACTTTGCTTGGGTCCCTCTGAACGACCCTTGGTCGGCATGCTAACGCCTGAGCTCCACCGAGGCCATCAGGGCCAATACAGCACCACAATCGGTGCTTCTGATGGCTGATCAAACAAAAATTGGCTGAGCCGTCGTTGCCCTCGATGGCATATCCATCAGCTCACCACGTCTTCCATTCATAAATTATGGCATAACCTTTTCCACATTGATCGTTTTCAATGTATCAAGAAATGTTTTGAGACACTCCTGTGAAAGCTGACGGGACGTGATGCAGTATTTTCAGTGGAGCCCTTGGTTAATAGGCTTCATTCATTCATTTGTACCTGACAAATGCTTTCCTTCTACATTACAAACGTTATATTTATTTTTAGTAATAGTTGTAGTTAGTTTTAATCCTATATGAGCTTGCCGTGACTAAGTGTATGGTTAGCGGAGTAGCTGTAGGGCCCTGCTCTCATTGCGTTAAGAGTTATTTCTGGATTAGCTTTGGCCTGTTATCTTATCACTGCGAGCCCAGTGCTGGCTCCATGAAACATTTATCCTTCTGTTGGCAACATGCAATCGACATCACCGTCTTAAGTGTTTGGGAAACATTCTGGGATGCATTTAGTACTTAAAATAGGAACATAGAAACCATATCAAAAGAGTTTAGCTGTTCATAGAGAGCCCGTTCAAAAAGGAGGATTTGTTGTGCCGTTTTTTCTTCTCTACTATAGATCACTATGTCAGTCAAAGACCAATACATTTATGAGAATCTATGATAATGCAAATCATATGTCAATTAATAGTTGTATTAGTATTAGTGTGTATCATTAGACTGGGTAGCCCCGCCCATTCTGCCGGCAATTTGAGTTCACCCTGCAGAAGGGTCTGGAGAAAAGCAATACATTTCTTTCTAGTTTCGATACGTTTTGCGGGAGCCAATCACCAAGCTGGCTTGTCCCCCTGGCACGCTATTGGCTGGTTTAACACAATGACGACAGGGAAGCAACGGAATGCAGCCAATTGTGTACAGAGTTATTTGAACTAGGCCCAGTGATCATGCCTCTTGTGCTGAAGAAAATTACAGCAGCTTCCCCAGACCTACGTGCAATCTACGATTGAGCTTGCTCTGGCAATAGCCAGGCTAGTGTAACATATGTATAAAGGATAAGCATTTCAAATTCATTGCGATAGCCTAGTTCAGAAATGGCTGCCTGTCCGATTTGGAAGCGTCTGTTAATACATAATGTATTACACGCATCTCTATTTCACACCACTGCCCCTATTTTCTCAAATACGTTGTACAGCAGCGTTTTTCTGCCGGTCACGGCCCTCCGGTTGATATTAATGTAAAAGTGGAATTTGGAATGGAACCCGGTGGTAAGGGGACATAATAATTGGTTACTGCATTCAATTGCAAGGAGAAAATAAGTAAAACGTGTATTATTATTACCAAAGAAAATACAAATTTTGACAAAAATTTGCAGGACATCAAAAATCCTTTGGTGGACCACCTGCAGTCCGGGGAGGTACTGCAGGTGGTCCTTCAAATGTTAACCTATTATTTCAGTCACCTTACCACCTGGTTTCACCCAAATTCCACTGTCAGGTCAATGTTTACTACAATGGGAGCACCTCCATTTCTGAATCTAAGTAAAAAATATTAAATAAAGTAGTTGTCTCACATGTTACTTATGAATGTATTTGACAATATAATATCATTTTAAGCCATATACACTGATTTTGACATTATATCATGTCTTACAACTAAGCATCAAAGCTGGCTTTATTTATCGGTTAGTAAGAATTTAAAAATATATTATTAGGCCTATAGAACCTGGGATAAAATGCAATATAATGGTTTAAACATGTTATATATATACATATAGGCTCCCTCTGTTTCGCCATCCACCAAGGGGTGCCCAAAAGAATCATGTTGTATAGCACATAAAATATATATATACATGTAAACAGCAGCCTCTACTGGTCCGGTTAAGAATCTTCAACCAATGTTTATGCTCTGCTCCAGAGAAGCTAGCGTTAGCTTAAAACCTTATCTAACATTTTGCAGACCATCCTGTCAGAGGACCAGTCCCTGCCACGGTTGTCCTTATCAGTACACATATATCCATGCTACAACCTGCAGTGTAAAATAAATCATTTTACAGCAGGGTTTTCACGCTGTGTTCCAACCAACACACATGCCCAAGGCAGAAGCGTGTAGATTCCAGATTACATTTGTTGTGTGTCGTTGTGTGTTGTGTATTTTGCCAACTCTCCTTTTCCATCATGGGGAGTACAGCGCTTGGCTTTATTGATTTGAAATACAAATTCCTAAAAAAGTATTAGTATTTTAGTCCACACAACAGAGTTTCTTTATTCTACAACTGCTAAAGTATCCTAACCCCATCTTAAAACGCTTGCCTTCATTTTAACTTAAAAACGACTATAAGCAGCAGACCACGATTCTCTCTGAACTCCCTGATATAGTTGACACACAGTAGGAGCACTCAGAAAACTATGGCAACAACCCATATTTCAACTTATTGCACTGACATAACCTGCTTTGAACAGACCCCATGCTGGTTTGGAATATGCCTGCTGTGTTCCTTCACATTCACACACATATAATCATCACAGCGTAGCAGCTGACTGTAATCAAACAAAAGTCACACTAAATAAACCACAGTCTATGGAAATGCTCCTGATTAATAGGGAACTCATTTACTGGTTATTTTAGATAAGACTCAAATAAATGTGCAGACGCTAAGATTTCGGTTGCTGTGATTATAGATATTCACATTATATATCAATTCAGCGCAAAGGTCAACTAAGCTTTTTGGAAAATTATGTGATTGCTTATCTTACCAAAGGTTCTCATTATTGGATGGTATTATGGAAATGTTCTTATAAAATGCTAAATTTACATTATGCAATTCTTGAGGGTGGTGATTCAAATGTTGAAATGGTTGTATTGAATATTGTAGCAACGAATTATGATTATCTGCAGACATGTGAGATGGATTTTTAACCAAATTGCCTCAACATAGCTTCACATGTACACCTTGTTAACACACATCCTGAATTCCCGAACATCAATCTAATTAATTATTCATATTATAGAGTAAGATAAGACGACTAGTTCTACTTTATTCACCCCTTGGGGGAGATTTATGTGTGCTTCTACCTTGGAACAGCAGGCATGACATTTTATTTATATTATCGTTGAATTATCACAAATTATCTATGAAATATTACTCATTTACTAAACCCCTGTATGCTGTATGTTCCTTACTTTAATGTTTAATCTTAATCTCCTAAGTAGACAAAAGGGGGAGGATTTGTTCATAAGCATTCTATAATGATTTATAACTAATGGAAGACCATGAGGTCATTATTTTGTTCATGTCCACCTACTGCATTGTAAAGGCATCGTAGTGTATTTTGTTGAAATACTCCCAAAGGTTTAGGTAAAGAGAGAAGCGATATCTGGGCTACTAATATCTTAGAATCACCAAGTCCTCATCATATATTGACCCCTGAAGGGGATTTGGAAGGGTGGGTGACATGGTTTCTTAGAGTTGATCTGTGTGCAGGGGGAACGTTTGCTGTGGGAAATAATACATATCCGGTGGGAGACATCATTCAGCTGCATCGTACACCTGTGTGGTTTTTGTGTGTGTGTGTGTGTGTGTATGTGTAGGGAGCGTGTCAACCGCCACGGCGACATCATCGCCGCTGACGCTAACGTTGATGCACAAAGCTCCACAGTGGACACTCAATTTGCAGTCGATCACGATCCCTGTCACTTTCATCTCTCTCTCTCTCTCTCTCTCTCTCTCTCTCTCTCTCTCTCTCTCTCTCTCTCTCTCTCTCTCTCTCTCTCTCTCTCTCTCTCTCTCTCTCTCTCTCTCTCTCTCTCTCTCTCTCTCTCTCTCTCTCTCTCTCTTCCTCTCTCTCTCTCTCTCTCTCTCCCTCCCCCTCCCTCCCTCCCTCCCTCCCCCAGGTGGACCCCTGCTCACTGTCAGTCTTGTCTCAGCCGTCTCCCCTACCTCATGTTTTCGTCCTGCCCATTGATCTGCCCCGCAGCGTCTTCTTAGTGCGGCCGCTTGCTGCAGCGTCTTCTTAGCGTGCTAGCTCGCTGTAATGAATATTGAATGAAGCCGTTGGCTTGCTTTTCACTGACGCAACTCCAGTGTTTAATGATGTTGCATTGCCGCCCTGAGACCTGGCGAGCACACGCGGTCCTCCCAAGCCTTGTTTTTCCTCCTTTTTACTGACAGCACCAGTCAATTTAGCCTCTTTGTGTGTGTGTGCGGGTGCTTGCGTGCACGTGCTCTGGCATGCCGCTTGCCATTGCATTCTCATTAGGATTTTGCACATTTTGTTGATCTTTAATTGTTCCTCGCTTTGCTACTACCCCCGTTCACAAGTCCTCTACAGTCGAGAGCCTTTTGGGGAAATTGGCCTGTTGTGATGGTTCACATTTTTGTAAATTGAAGTAGCAGGAAATTTGATTCCAGCACTATTTTCAAAATCTCTTGCAGCTGGGGTTTGCCTGCTAGCTTTGCTGTGTTCTTGGTTTGAGCCCAACGAGAGCCTTTCTTCCAGCTTTAAGGGTTGAAAGCTCTGCATCTTAGCTCTCCTTCTGTACCATAGACACATCCATATAGAGTAAAACCCTCCATTTTATGCAGCGTTCAAGGTGAGAAAAATTAGTTATAGTAGATCATGCTATATTTATTTCACATCTACTTTCTAACACACGAGCGCACACACACACACACACACACACACACACACACACACACACACACACACACACACACACACACACACACACACACACAGAGTATACTTGGGGTAAAGGACACATCATTCAGTGTAAGCGTTGGTTTTGTGCCAGCGTTTGGATGAGGCTGTGTTTATGTGGTGGGATGAAGGTCAGGTTGTGTGTATGTTGTTGGAGTGAGGGTAAGGTTGTGGGTATGTGATTGGAGGTTGAGGTTTGACGAGGTGCGGAGCAAACACTTCTCCAGCTGTAGTGGTATAGACTTCTCCCTCGGTGGGTGGGATTGGTTGGGATGATTCGGGATTCGGGTGACTTTATTCATTCCTGAAGAAAATAGTTTTAGTTGCAATGGATTTTATCCAGAATCAAGATTTAGGCCTGCAAAAATATATGCAACACAAAAATATCCAAATCCTCTAGACCAGTATCCCGCTTGCTAGTGTGTAGGATTTCAACAGGAATACCTCATAACCCACAATTAATTATCCAACCACACAATATTAATTGTAACGTTCCCTCCAGCATGTGTAAAAACGACCTGCCTGTTAATAATGTGGCCTGAAGATGCAGTACCAAGGAAGGAAGTCAAGGAGGACGCCTTACATTAGCACACTACATACAGCCTTGCCTCTCGTTTCTTTTTATAGTCCCTCTTTCATTAGCACCTCCTGCGTTCACTTTATTCACCTTCTCCATTCTCTGCACCTCCGAGGGTGTCATCTGCGCTGCAAATAAACACGTATAGAGTGCACGGCTTCTCATAATGCCAAACAGCAATCACACTCACGCACAGGAGGAACCAGCATCTGTTCTGAGTAATTGAGTTTTCAGTCACAGACTTGGCAGGAGAGAGTAATAGGCTTTTGATACTCAATGTGCTACCGTCCCGAGCTGTAGGTTATCGTCTGCTTCTGCCGCAGTAAATCCACATGTGAGCTTTTGTTCAGATCTCCTCCAATGTGGGGAAAAAGGGATAGTGAACTGTTATGAACTTGACGCTGGGAACAGGCAGTATTAAAGAGGCCTCTTTTAGGTTGTTATTTGTACCAGTAACATTGAACCCAACCATTTAAGGCATACCAGTGGTTCACCTGGTGCTTGTGCCTATCTGCTCTTTCTCTGCACAGTTGGTTGACAGGTGAAATAGCCGGATTGGGTTTAAACTTCAAACAGAACCGCTCACTTTTTGGAAATAGTAGAAGAGATAACCCCCATTTAAACTGCAGAATCTGTGCTGTGTCGGTGCTATATTACATCCCATATTGACAGACCCATCATCATTCACCATGCTTGTCCCATTCTCCAGATCGAATAATTGGTAGTTTCTGTTTTTGTGGCCACCAGATGGCAGTGTTGAAGTGTGTTTTGTGAATTGAGGACCATGAAGCAGAATTGATAGCTACTCTGCACAGCAACATGTGCTGCTGAGCTCTCTCTCTCTCTCTCTCTCCCTCTCTCTCTCTCTCCTCTCTCTCTCTCCTCCTCTCTCCTCTCTCTCTCTCTCTCTCTGTCCTCTCTCTCTCTCTGTCCTCTCTCTCTCTCTCTCTCTCTCTCTTCCCTCATCTCTCTCTCTCTCTCTCTCTCCTCTCCTCTCTCTCTCTCTCTCTCTCTCTCTCTCTCTCGTTTATATTGGGGGGTTGAATGTATATGTGGCCATGTATTTTTAGTGCCAGAGAACTGCTCAAAAAGGGTGTTGAAAGTCAGACCTAAGAGCGCACACGCACGCACGACCATACGCTAACACAAGTTATTGGCTCATTGGGATAATTTTCTTGACTTGGATGAGATAAGTCATTACCCTTTTGATCCCTAAGGCAATATTCAGGTTGATTAAAGCGCATTTGAAATTAGCTAGTGAAACATTGGAATACATTTGAGCTTGTCATCTGCTTGCCAAGGTGGCCTCAGTCTAAGAATCTGCACTATGGTGCAGCTTTTCCTGATTTTTAGTGACTTTGTGTCTCAACCTTAAAGCATCGACACATGCACTAATAGAGTTCACTTTTACAATTCTGTTAATCTCCTTTCAGAAAGATCGACATTCCTTGCTTTATCGGTAATTGAGTGCTTTGTGGCAAAGTCATGTGCAATAACAAAATCGTACATATTGTCCATGTATGGTGTGGGTGTATGTACTGTATGTGTGAGTCTCCAAGCACTTAATTTGTCCTCAGTCATTGTTATTCTCTCAGGGAACACCTGCACGGAGATGGGACTGATGCCGTCCTTAAAGCAGGAAGCTACCGGGCAGCCAGCATATGGCAACACTACGCTAGCTAGCTAGCGAGGGATTTGGACAGGAGGAGTCTGCAGGAGCTGAGACGCAGGGAAACACACTCCCCTGAGCACAGCATGCTAATGGATTACAAAGTCTGAATCATGACAACCTGCCAGCTGAGCCAGATAGCTAACGCTCCTTGTTAGCCAAGACGGAGCTAGAGGAAGGAGGAAGCGATGCATCTAATGTGGACGGGGAACAGCAAGGCATGCACAGAGAGGAGGAAGCTGGAGGAGTTGTAGACAAGAGTAGAGGGAGTGAGAGAGAGAGAGAGAGAGAGAGAGAGCGACAAGGGAGATGGGAAGGAGATAGGGTGGATCATCTTGAAATGGAGTGGGCGAATGTCAGCTCTCGCTATAGAGACGGCTTTTTTAAGTCTTCAGATGTGACATACCTGCACAGCTGCAGACACACACACACACACACACACACACACACACACACACACACACACACACACACACACACACACACACACACACACACACACACACACACACACCACTGCATATGCATATTAAAACACGCACACACTGCTTGCACACAGTAACACACGCACACACACTCGAACAACTCTTTGCAATCCCACTCCCCTAGGAACTTAAATAGCGTCAACACACATTCACACAATCTTCACCTTATTTATCCGCTCATCAGCGTAATCAGAATCATGAAAGCTTTTCTGCATGTTAAAGCATACAGCCCCGGCCGTCTCTCTGAGCAGCACGTGCGTGTGTATGAACACCAGCTCACCCACACCTACCCACCCCTCCCACAGCTTTGTGAGGACAGTAATTGCTGATGAGAAGCATAGACCGGTTTCAAGAAGAATGTAGTCGTTGAAGAACAATAAGAGAAATAGATGATGTGTGTGTTGGGCATGTATATGTGGTGTCGTGTGAGGGATGGTGTGTTTGTGTGATTGTGCGTGCTGGATGGAGGGGGGGAATAAAGGCCAAATGCATCGGAGAGGAACAGCGCTCCCAATGGTTACGCATCAAATGAGGGACGTCTGGCTGACAGTTATTATCCCCCCGATGGGGCAGCCATGGATTTCTGCCATAAAGGAATCAAAAACAGAATTAAACATGTGAAATAAAGTCAATTGTTAACATAACGACTGAGTAAGGTTAAATATGCAGGTGTGAATGTTCTTTATTGTAGACTTTAAATTTATATTAAAATGTATGCATTTACAGGGAACCCCACCATTGATATGCAATTAGACACATTTCACCCGCAAATTAATTGTGCTACGTTCACACGAACATATGGCAATGGCGTTTGATGTGTTTGAAAACGCTGTGCAACGCTATTGCTCAATGTTCACATTGGGAACTCTGTTTCGTCGTTTGAAACGTTATAAATCCCATAGCCGTATATTGAGATTTCCCGATTTGTTTGTGTTTGTTTGGGCTCATCAGCGGAGCCCTATCAAGGTGTTCAGAGTAACCAAGTGGGTATTTAGGTAGCCAAGATGAAAATCCTCTTTGAAAATTTCCTTGATGGAGGCTAAACAATTTAGCCAGAGAATATTTTTCTGGTTGCAGCACTCAACATAATTTACACTCTCAGAAAAGCCTTTTCATATCCTCTGACGACAACTCTATGCACTCTATTTACTCGCAACATTGCAGAGTGATTTCTTTTAAATTCATGCTAAACTTTCGCCTGATGCTGGTGAACTGCGATTGGACCGAATTAGTTTTGCCGCCTGTGTCTACTCAGACTGGGATTACTCTGTCTGCCTCCTTTCTCCTTCCAGTATCCACTCCAGCCTTTTCCCCACCACTACCACACCTTTAAATGCCATCACACTCTCATCTGTCTCTCCGCCAGTCTGCAGTGGGTTAGCAGCCGGGTGATGATGCTAATTCATTTAGCTTCCCCCAGCTGAGAGGAGAACACACTTTTAATGAGCAAACAGCTACGCTAACCAATACGTGGCCTCTGGGGGTTTCTGTGTGTGTGTGTCGGTGTTAGTGTGTTTCGATGGGTGTGTGTGCGTGCGAGTCTGTGTGTCTGTGTTTGTGTGTGAATTAACTTATGTGTGGGTTCATGAGTCTGTGTGCACTCGGTGTGGGTGTGAGGGAATGTCATCAGCACAGCATGGGTTTTGTGAATGATCTGCGATGTACGTTTCTCTTACTGTGGAGAGAGTGAACCTGTTTTGACTGTTGCTCCCTCCCAGGCCTTCGCCAGCGCTGACTTTTTTCAGTGCCGCTCCACAAGCCTTACGCTAACTGTGGTCAGTGTTGATTACTAGCCCGACTGGCGGACCCACTGAAGAAAGTCTTGCTAAAGTGTTAAGGTAACACAATCAATCTGTTCACTTTGAAAACTGTGACAAGGCTGGCTTAAAAGGCTACCATGTATTTGTCGTGTATAACAACCTTCCTGTACGCTTGCTGTGGGAGTAAAATATTTAAATATGTTTTTGTTGTGTTCAGGTTTGCTTGACAGCCCACCGGGCTATCAATCCAACATATTTCAACATAAACAACAAAATAGTTGAACCAAGCTCCCCAATTAGTTGTGTTCCTCCTGATCTGTGGATGTCCTCAGGCTCCGGAAGATTCTGCCTCTGTGACATTCATGGATGCTCTGTTGTATCTTCACTGTAGTATCTATTGAAGAATGGTAACTGTTTACATTAGACAACCACAAGCCATAAGAGGTTTAACACACGTCTGGTGAAGCTGGGAGACAGAGTGTGTACAGTTTTTTGTGATGGTGGTATTGTGTGTGATGCAGTGGTTCTCTAGTGTGCGGTGTGTGACTGTGTGTGAGTATGCACTGGTTCTCGTTGTGTATGTACCGGCGTATGACGGCTGAGAGTACGGTCGGTGCTGCGCCGTACCCATGGCGCACACTGGAACACATGATGAATGTGCTGAACTTAGCCCTACCCTTGGAGATCTCTTGTGAGGAAGCTGTCAGCACCTTAGCTCTTTATTTCGTTTCCCCTCTCTCTCATCTGTCTTCCTATGCTCCGCTATCACTCACCTGCCTTCGCTGCCGCTCTCGTTACAAAGCCAAATCAGTGGTTGACTGTGCAAACCACCTGCCAATGACATTCCCGCCTAATCCCAACCTACATATATTTTCTCTTGCTCTCTCGTTCTCGCTCGCTCGCGTTCCTGCCTGCACTCGCCCTTCCCAGCCCATGGTTCCAAGTATAGAGCCACGCCAAAAACCTCTGCTCCCCAACACACAGATTTATTCAAATGTGGCATTTGCATAAACCAGTATTTACATAATTGATTTCCAAGGAAGCGTTTCTTCCCGAGCGAGGAGGTGTTTGAGACCAAGGTCCTGTCCTCTTAGTGCAACAAAGGCACAAACACACACACAGCAGACACACACACACACACACACACGCAATGTCACAGTGGCACTATATTTTTCTCTGACACACCGCACACACACAATGTACAGTGCCACTCTCTTTTTCTCTTTTTCTCTTGCACACACATACACGCACACACGATGTCACAGTGGCACTTCTTTTCTCTGACACGCACAGACATACAGACGCACACAGACACACAGACACAAACACACACCCACACACGCATATACACACAGACACACTAACACCTCGCACGCTGCGGGACCACTGGGGTTTCGAGTCTAAATCAAGCGTGAAGCAACGCCAAACTGGTGCATCTGGTGACCCCCGCGCTACAACCACTGCAAATAGGATCCAACCATGCAGACAACATCTAATATTGACTATTTAGATGCCTCGGCTCTGCATGTGTGTGAGTCAAAGAACATCAATAAAGACGGTATGTAGTTAAATATACAGAACATACCTAATTGCGTTGTATAATAAACAACATTTATGAATACAATATATACTTTTTGGATAATATAATACTTATTTTATGTACTGTTTCATAAAGCAGAGTTCAGTGCTTAACATAATTTGGTGCTTTGAAATATAATAAGCAATGATGAGTTAAAAAGATTGATGAGAAATTGTGTGTGTGTGTGCGTGCGCATCTGTGCGTAGGAGGTGGGTGGGCAATGACAGCCCAATAGTTGCCAAGCTGAGATGAATAACTGAATCAAACATTCGGGTGTGGGTGTTTAGACAATAGGAGAGATGGTATGGATTCAGAAGACGTTATACTCATGTGGATATGGCAGGGGCTTCATTTCCAAAAGAAAAAGTAGTTGGCTGTTTCAAACTCTCTCAATGCTTACTATTCATCAACTATTTTAGGATCATCACAAAGAATCTGTCAGTATTTTTGCACATTAGATATCTGGCCTCTCTTTCATCAGAAAATTGGGTTAATTTAACATAAAATATAAGTTTAATATAGCTGTTTTTGAAGACATATTTTCTGTCAATGTAAAACCAATACAAGTGCACACTCATAAACCAATATCAACAATCCAAGTCTTTGTTGTTGACTGGATAACCTGCTCCTGTAGCGATAGCAGGCAGTCCTTTCCATGAATGTGTTGATCTGACAGCAGGAGGGTTTAGCACTCAGTCCTGGAGGAGGCACAGTGAACCAGCAGGTAGACCAGAACACAACATACATCATGATGGCAACCACAACGGTTTACCTGAACCTCCAGTTCACCGCTCATGAATATTCATAAAGAGTTTTTGGAGGGAACAGGTGTTCTATGGTTGTCTACTGTCCTTGGTTCTCACCTGGATTCCGAGTAAGTCAATACTGGTTATTAGATACCCGCTGCGTTTGTTTGTATAATGTAAATGTCTCAGTTAATACTGGCCTTAAAGATGGATGGAGCCTAGAGAAAGATGGTAAGAACAGAACAAGTCCAGGGACCTGTTTGCAATGGCTTTAACTAAGTTCAACGTGGTTTGTTACAAACACACACACAAAGGTTTGTGTGTGTGTGTGTGTGTGTGTGTGTGTTTGCCTGTGTGTTTGCGTGTGTGCGGTCTAGTCAGAGGAATATGTGTGTGTTTGATCGAGTCCGGCTAGACCTGTGTGTGTGTGTGTGCGTGCCGGTTTCCATTCAATCACACATTCTAGTGCACATCAGCATGTAAATGGTCCTTCACAACTTCTGTGAGCTCGCTGTTGGGGTCCAAGTACACAAATAGTCGCACACGCACACATTCACACGCGCTCAGTCAGAAGCATCAACTGAAGTGTGGGGAGGTTAAACAGATGGTGTTGGCTTTGTCTGACACAAACGCGCACCACCCACACACACACACACGATCAAAGAAACCGTGGCAACTGGATGTTTGAGTCAGATCATTTAACCGAATAGTGTTTTTATGAGGCATGCTAACATTAACTCCATCCACCGTTCCTACCATCCTTTTCTGTTGTGTGTCTACTGCTGGGTTGGGAGCACTTGCCTCTACTGGCCACACACACCCCGATGTGTTGTCATTCTTGAGATAGCCGCACACGGGTGTGTATCATCACCATTGTCACAGCCCGGCTCAAGGGAATGACAAGGAGGAGACCACACATAGCTTTAAGTTTAACATTCATAGTTTATTCAACCAACTTAACGTAAAGTAAGTTAAAGTGATGCATGTAAATCAGTAATCAGTAATGAGTGCTGTGTGTGGATGAGTGGAGAATGTGATGTACGTGTGTGCAAAGCAAAGTTAACCAAAAACCCTAAACCAACCATACGTCAAAGGAGAGAGAGCCCAAGTGGCTGACTCCTACGGTTTTATAGCTGAGGAGCTCAGCCCGCATGGGTTAGCCATTACACCGATCACTCAATCAGGAGGTGCCAGAGGGCTGTCACACCATGCACGAGTTGCTTGGATCACCATATGTGAACGCATACAACAAAAACACATTTGACTCCCTATTCTAGACACACATTAAACAGCAGCAGGATGGATAGTGTAGTGTAACAGGTGTTTGACTCCCAGCTGGACGGTACTGTCACCAATACTTGAGCACGAATATGTCATAAGTCGCTCTGAATAAATGTGTCTAATCTGATGGATCAACTAGACCTTTAGAACGTGATCAAAGGAGTACGACAGCCACCTAGTGATGAGGCAATTTCCAATTTAGCAAAGGCTCAAATGGAAAATGCCTCATCATTATGAGCATTATTCCAACATTGATTCAACCCATAACATGGCGATACTTGCTTAAGAATGCATGTGAACTGCATGTGATCTCTAGAAAGCATTAGCTCAGGTTGGCTGGCTGACCCTACAACAGGGACGAGAGAACACCTCTATTGCTAGGACGTTACAAAGGCTTTTTGCTGGAGTTATATAAACTATGATTTGTGTTACCGGAGTCTACCAATGTGACAACAACGAGGTATGACTAACAAAAAGGGATTTGCTTTGAGAGCGAATTGCGCCACAATCCGATTTTATTTTGATTATATATTATATTTTTGGTACCTGTGGTATAAGTGCAACATTATCCAAGACGGTGCTCTTTGCCGCCATTATTGGCACTCCAGCGATGCTTGTTTGCTTTTGTTAAGCAGACCCTCACTTCATACTGCTTTAATAACAAAGTATGATGTTGTTTCAAATATTTAGCCTCCCTAGGGGCGTTCACGGTGGACACCCGTGCACATGTACACACTGTACACACCCACACACGTATATATATATATATATGTGTAGGTATTTTCTTACAGCGCATTACAGGCCATCTACAATATGCTGCCATAGTTAATTGGCCAATTAAGTCTTCCTCAGAAAACGACATGCGCCCTTCTCTGGATCTGTTCGTATTCCCTCAGTGCTTTGGAGCTGCTTTGCTCATATACGGGTCATCAATACATGTTTCTACTACATGACATTGTAACACAGCAGTGGCGTGACAGCACAGTCTTCTGAACCTTTCTTTCTTGGTTCCTGAATCTCCATTAAGATAGCGTGAAGAGAGTTAACATGCCTTCAAAAATGTAAGGAAAAAAGTATGCCTGGAGGATTTTTTCCACTTATACCACAGTGGCCAACAACGATAACATATTATTTATTTATTATATTATTATGTTTAATCTATAACGTAATTCATTTTTTATTGACTCAATTAGCTGACGTTTAAATATGCTTCTGCGGTGCTTTTAGCATATTGTTTTTTTGTAGTAAGGAAAACATCTGGTTGATAGTTGTATACAACCGTTGTTGTAATTGTTGGTTTTGAAGCGCATTGATTTAAGATCGGTTAAAAGCAGAGGTGTCCCATTGGGAAACATAATGCACACTTTTGGAAATGTTATTGACGGATCAGTATAAAGTATTTAACAATATGCCAGACATGCGCCATACATTTATAATTATGTGCAGGCTGCGTGCTCATGAGTAGAGGATTTTAGGGCAATTGATTCTGCAGGTTCTTTCAAGGGGCATTTAGGAGATATGAACATTTGACTGAATCTTAAAATATTCACCATCAGAATTGTCAATTGATTTCATGATTTTCTTATTGTTGTTGAGTCTTTCTACCTGTTCTATCCTAACTTGTATATTTTATATGGTAAATTATAAAGGTTTAAAATGATAGTTAAACTGCAGCCCACCCGTTCCATGCGCTTGCTCCTTCTCCTGTAACATGAGGTCACTGCCCTCCAGAGACGCACCCCGTATAAAAAATAGTTCCTAGAAATGCGCTCCTAGGAGTGCGGCCCTGAAACTACCGCCTCCGTTATTGCAGGAACATACTCTTGCATGAGACCCCAATGATCCCTCGTTCGGTTCAACAGATATTTGTCAACAATATGTTTTTTCCGTATTTTTCCAATTTCCGTATTTCTGGTCTTCATTTAATTGGATGCAAAGTTGAAGTCACTTAATACTTAAGGTTCAGTGTGTATGATTTTGTTATATATAGCAGAAAAGACTTGGCAGAAATGGAATATAATATTCATAAGTATGTTTTTTAATATTCTATAATACCATGAATATAAGAATTGTTGTGTTTATTTTAACTACCATGGAGACATGCATATTTACAAACGTAGCGGGTCCTTTTCAATGGAGTCCGCCTTTTAGTTATGTTGTTTTAGAGAGTATATAAATACAATTAAATATATACATTTATCAAGGAACCTCTTCTCTTTACACTTGGCTTCTCATTGCTACTGTATGCGATTACATCGTTTTAGAGGCACCTACTGGCAAATTTCAGACCAACACAGGCTAACAGCTTCTCCAACGGTTGGAAAGGCAGAGGTGAGGGCGAGGTGATCAATATTTAACTTCATTGCTATGCCAGAAAAATCCTACACACTGCACCTTTAAGAGAACAAAATATAGATAATTCTATGCACTTTTCACCCACACACCATTAAAATGACAACGTGTAAGATTTGCTCCTCTATCAAGTTAGCATGTTCCTGGCAAAAATAGAAAATCAACACCACCCCTTTTGGCCTTAACGTGGCCCCACCCAGTGGCTGCCACACCAGCAGATAAAGCTAACGTGTTTCATAAGTGTAAAAACTTGCTCTGCCGAAGCAAAAGTGCTACTAAAGTGTTATGGTACGCTGGTTTCTGAGTTAAGAGGAGTATGAGTGACTCCCCTGGAATAACTAAAAGTAGGGTCAACACAAGATTTGACTCTGGTTCGGTGTAAAACTTTGCAAATATCATTCAATATATCAGGGTTAGGGTTCAATTTAATATATGAGAATGTTGCTATTTGTAGCTACCAGTATATACTACAGATATACCTCAATTCTTAATTTTTATAAAAAAAATAGTACAACTTAGACACTGTCACTTTAATTAAATCCCTACTAGTTAGTTGCATGTGTTCAGTGCCTTCATGTTATGTATTTGCTACTCAAAGCCTATTACCTAAGCCTATTGATATCAGCAATGTAGCTTTTTATTTTGAGAAAGGTCAATTAGTTTGCGTGTCCCTCAATGTGCCTGTTATTTTATAATGAATTCATACCTCATTAACATGTTCAATGCTGCAAGTTATTTCAGTATTCAGACACATACAACCTTGCTTAATTAAATCATTCATTATTAATTAAATACATCGTAGCTGTGGTTCAGCGCCATGAACGCACATCGAGGAGAAAGGAATTCAGAACACATCATAAAAACATGACTGAAATATATGCTGCCATCTCAAGCAAGATCACGCAGCCAAACTTTAGCAACGCATTTAGTGTGGCATAAAATAAATCCATTCATCTTGTCTCAGGACCACTTTCTTGTGTGTGTTGTTTGAGCAGCAGGCTTTTTAAGGGCTGTTCGTAAAAGGAAGGGAAGTTTTTCTCTTCCCTTCAAGATTTTCTTAAACATGTTGACTCGGGTTTTCCTTCTTGGTCTAATAAGAAATGGTAATTTCTTATTGGAACATATAATCAGAGGGTCCGTGGGTGTCTGAGGACATAAACACGTTTCATTGAGTGTATCTGATATCTGTGGGTCTAACCCTGCCTTGCATTTTCTGAAAGAGTCAATGTGTTTGTGGGTTGAGTCATCCTTCTACATAAAGACATTAATTATAATAATTAATCATTGAATTTATCTAGCAGTTTTCAATGCACTATAATCCCCCTGTGTGTGTGTGTTGTGTGTGTGTGGTGTGTGTGTGTGTGTGTGTGTGTGCGTGTGCGTGCGTGCGTGTGTGTGTGTGCGTGTGTGAGAGGATATGACACCTCATCCACTACTTCCAGTTCTGTAATCGTTATCTGGGTTCAGGAAGATAACATGATTACATTAAGAGAGTGAAATATTTCCGACGTAATTTTTCTCTACACCTGTGGAACTTTCAGGCTACCTTATCGTCATTAAAAGGCAAGTCTTGGCTTCTTCAGGGGACTGTGATAATACGGGACTTACAACATTGACTTGGTGTTAAAATATTCCCGATCAGTCACAATCCATTGAGCGCTTTCCAAAGTCAATGACAGAATATGGCCGCAGTTCAACTCATTCTGCGGAAGCCTTGATCCCCACCCTAGACCCCCCGCCCTTGGTTTCTCTAAACAGACTAACACGTTGTCAACGTAACACGCACTGTGATTGGCTGCACTAACTATGTGTTTTCTGCTGTCTCTTCCTCTTTCCTTCACCATAATCATTTTCCTTTGTTTTCGCCCCCCTCCTCCTCCTCGCTCCTCCTCCTCCTCCTCCTCCTCTTCTGCCGCTCCCTTCATCCTCCCTGCCACACGTGTCATATCTATCTTTATCCTTCTTCTCCACCTTTATGTTATACGTGCTCTATGCCTCTCCTGTTTTTGCACCTTTCTTTTCTCTCATTATCCTGCACCTTTCCTATATGTTACCATCACCTCCTCCTCTCCTGCTCCTCCCTCCACTTCCCCTCCTTCCCTCCATTTTCTTCTCCTCCCCAGCCAAGAACTGGATGCTTGGGTAAGCAGCACAACCAGTGGAGGTGTCAATGATGTTTGTATTTTTTTGTTGTTGTTGAAACTCTCCCTCTCTCTATCTTTTTCCTATTGCTCTCTGTCTCTATCCTCTCTCTCCCTCTCTGCCTCTCTCTCTCCCTCTCCCTCCCTCTATTTAAATGTCATGTTTTTGTTGTGCATTAAAGCGGGGCTGTGAGAGCATGGCTGCCACCATTCCACACAACAACACTTTGGGAGCTATTCAGCTAGAAAATTACACATCATCTGTGCTGCTGGCAGAGGTGATTGTTACGTGTGCCGCGCACGTACGCACACAACAAACACAAAACAAACACACACATAGGCACACATGCTCTCTTCTTACCCCCTCTCGGCTCTCGCCATTATTTTATTTTTTTCAAACACACACACCACGGGCGCACGCAGAAACGCACACGCCTATAAGTGTGGAACAGCTGCTGCAGAGAAGGGTGGATGTGTGGGGAATGCGGTATGCAGATGTGCCTCCAACTAGAGCCGCTGGGAACGTCTGTTAAATTGGATACAGTTAGATTATTTAACGTGTGTGTGTGGTGTGTGTGTGTGTGTGTGTGGTGTGTGTGTGTGTGTGTGTGGTGTGTGTGTGTGTGTGTGTGTGTGTGTGTGTGTGGTGTGTGTGTGTGTGTGTTATGTGCGTTAGATGGAGACGGAGAGACCTGCATGAGTGTATGCATTGATTTATGTTTTCTGCCCTGTTTGTGTGTGCGTATGCACGCTGTGTGTGTGCGCATCTGTGGACACACTTCCCTTTAGAAACAGTGTCCTCAAAGTCCATGCTCTGCAGTCCATGTGTGATTCTTATCACACGGTAATACCCAACCAGACGCCAGCAATCACTCCTCATTATTCCTTAAAACACTGCTGCCATGCTTTTATCTTCTCCATGTATGGTCGGGCATTTATTTTCGCCTTTGTGTCTACGCGTCGGAGCATGGATTGTATATCGACACTTACACACAATAGCACACAATACACGCATTCTGCGGCTTGGATGTGGAATAATACCCCATTTACCATTGTGTTCCCCCACCCAAAGTGTCTCTGCCGAGCCGAGTTGTTCTGTAATCACGCAGCACATTCTTAGCCCAGGGACGGTTCACTTTGTATTTCCATTAGCGAAAGACAATTCATGTCACAGTGTCTATGCTATAGCCATCTGTTAGGCCCACCACGTCGGTTTTCACTGTGCTAAAATGTCGCCAGCTCCCCGGTTGGGCATTGACTGAAACTCATATCAATGCACATGGGTAACACGGGTAAACGCATAGTGCGCATAATGTATGCGCTCCAGGGGTTGCCCCCACCCCGCTCACTGACCCCCCTTCCCCTAGCTATCCCCCCACCAATGCTAAAACACCAGACAATTTCATCAACAGCTGCATCTGTCCCATCTCTGGTTCAGCATTAAGGCTGGAAACGTAGCTTTTTACCATCCTAAATACATGCCTGTGTTTAGGATTGAGTGTTGTTAAGGAAATGGTCTTACTTTGCCTGACGTAGAATCCTGAATGCCATCATAAAAGGTTTAGGGGATACAGTGTGACTGGAGCTTTTCCTATTTCTCTCCTGTGACAATCCATACTGCACCTTTTCCTATGGAAGTGCACAGCTTTGCGGGACTTTCATGCATTTCCTGCAAGAAAGAAACGTGTCCCAGCTTAAGCTTTTGCCGATATCTGTCTGCGGACACAGACACTTAACCAATTCAATTATTTGACTAGCTAGGTAAAACCTTTCCCCACCATGTATTTTTGGGGGGGGTGGGGGCACCGTGGTACAGGCGGAGCTCCTGTATAATCCTGTGGATTATATGATTAGCTGCAAGTAAGCAGCAGGAGATGAACAATTCTGGACACAGCGATGTGTATGGTTGAAATAGTTTGAAATAGTTGTTTGGGGAAAAATCTGTTTCAATTTCGTGCCAAACTGATGTGAATTGACTTTCAGTATACTCATTATTTAGTTCTGACAGAGTACAACTTATTTTCCCTCACAGTAGGCCATCAGTCCGCGTCGAGGGGTCTTATGCACGACACTCAGTTCTGAAAGAGTATGACTTCTCCTCCCTGACAATCGTCACCGGGTCCCCGTGTAATGGTCTCATATACCGTGTAGCCTATGCTAAATACATGAGCTGATTTAGAGAGGGCTGAAGGGAATGATGAAGGGGGTGATATGCGGGAGGATGGACTGGGTGCGTGCTTGTTACTCAGGCACCACTGATTACACTCCTGTAGGCTGCTGCTTTACATGTGCATCGTGCTTCTCATCTTTTCTACCTTTTCTCACTTTACAGATCTCCATCATCTCTTCATTTCCTTGCAGCCAGATTATATCAGTTCTGCTTCATTTTCATGTTTGTCATACGTTTCTACACATATTATGTTTCTATTTTTTTGTTTTTTGTAATGAAAACCTCTTGACCGACAATGTTTTGCAGACTTTTTGTTCTGTAGTGCTATATAAAGAATGGCAATGATCCAGCTGGGATCATTGCCATTCCCAACTCAACTACAAGAGTGAAATCTCGTTCTTTTTAATGCCTGCCATTGCTTCTTCTTTTTCTTCTTCTTTTTCTGCTTGCCTGCCGCTGTGTCCGCCCTGGGCCATTCCTTAGCCTATCTGCTCTTTCGGTATAGTGCTTCATCACATCATAACATCCTGAACCTTACCATACAAGATTCTGCAGCCCCGTGCCTATGTAAGTTCTGACACATGCATAGGAACTATCCTTTTTATAGACATCAAATAAATATGTGAAATTGTGTTATAATGTAGTTATGCAGTATAATATATGTTCCTTCAGAAAACATAAAGATAAGGCCTTTATGACGGGGGCAAATACATACACATTCTAAAACACGTGATAACTATTTTTACAGGGACTATTTTACTCCAATAAGTAAGGAGATATACAGTCATTTATGTTTGCCTCAGTTAATCGTTTGAGCTCAATGGCGCTCTGCTTAGCTTGCAACTCCCCGAGCCGCTGCTTAGCAACCATCTTTCATTTAACCGATGCCTCCATTAATACAACAATGAAAGAAGGATTTCAGTTTAATGTCTGTGCATGTTACCTCCCGCCCGCCCCATTTAAGGCCAGGTGTGGATGTAATAAAACGCACGTATCCTGATAGTATTTCTCGAAAATGGTGTTTAGATTTCCCAATGAAAAGCACAGCTGTCCGGAAGCCTCCTAAATTCCCTATAAACCCCCTCAATGCAGCACTTAGCTCGGTCGTTGCTTAAATACACACAGTTCACATTGCCATCAACTGAGTCAGAGGCGCATCCTTCACCCGTCTTCATTTCTTTTGTCTCCTCAGTACTTCCCTTGTTTGTTGTTCTCTTCCTTCTACTCTCTCTCTTTCCTGTGATCCTCCTCCTCCTCCCCTTCTGGTCTCTCCTGCCTTCGTGTCTCACGGCCCCCCCCTCTCGTCTCTTTGTTGCAGGCCAAACAGCTGGAGAGGAAGGAGCGCGAGTTGGCCACCATTTCAGCCTTCTACAAGGAGCAGCTCGAAACCCTGGAGAAGAAGGTGAGGAGGATCCGTGAGCCGGCGTCCGTCGGTCCGTGCGTTTAGTCAGACGGTTATTGACTTAAGGTTGAGTTTGGCAAAAAGGGAAACTCCTCTTGCATTCCTTATCTGACCCTAATACACCGCAAGCGTATACGACACGCAAGGGAATCTCACACAAACATGCTTGGACTTACAATTTAAAATGTCCTTAAGTAGTTTGCACCAGATGACACTAACTCATGTTCAAAACAAGCCTTTAAAAAAAAAAACCTGCTACAGCATTATAGTACCCAGTCCGTTTTTATTACTCCCTGTTTGGTTCTCACCTAACCCCAATCAATCGATTTCAGTGACACATTGCTACTGACCGTCTGACCAGAACGAAGGGGGAAGAAGCATCCCACTCTTCCAGCTGCCCTGAATTTCTCTTTTTAAAATAGATGTGAAAACGGTGGACAGACAGGAGGGTTCCAGAAGGTGATTCCAAGGCTGCTGATGGTACAGCACTCAGCAACTAATCAAATATAGCAGACCTTCTCTTATTGCCGCTGCCTGTCGCCAGCAGCCTAACCCGCTACCTTTTGAAAAATAGTAATAAAGCGGGGAGTAGGAAGTGGTTTGTTGTGTGCTTTTAAGAAATTATGACCTCCGCTCCTTCCTGCTGAGCCTCGCTGATATGTTTCACCCTCGTAAAAGCCTCCTGAGCAGTCACTTAATAAATGCTACTCCTTCCTTACACAGTGGCCCCCATTCCGTGGGTTTCGCCCGGCGAAAAGAAAACACCACACAATGTCCACGAGGAACGCATAGCTAAGTGTGAGCGAATCAAGGGCAGAACAAAGCGCTGAGTGCTTTTGAGGAGGCACGGAGCCAGCGTCGGCCGGTGAAGGTGTGCACGAAGCTGGGGAGCAGGGGGGGAAGGGACGAGAGAGGGGACGAAGGACAAGGGACGGGGGAGTGGTTGGTAAGGGCCATAGTTACATCAGTTCCTCCTCCTATAGCAAAGAAACATAAAAGGATCAGAAACATTTGTTTTCAGCTTCATCCATCGGACGGCGCTGGATTGTCTTCCGACATTTGGAGGAGATTGATAGCAGCAATGATCATGTTGCATTTAAAACGGGCTCTGTGCCAACCTTAAATATACAGACCCTGATGTGTTTAAGCTGAGGTAAATATGTGCCAGAAATATAGTCATCCCACAAGCGTACTTATTTTTTTACCTCTGACACAAGGCGCTGCTCTGGGTCAGTCGGCTCTATAAAATCGTCCTATTGGCTGTAAAGACAGATTTGGTGGTTCATTCTCTGGTCGTTCTGGTGTGTGAAGGTTTAACAGCTGAATAACTTTCCACTGGACGTAACGTGGCGATATTCACCCATTTGC